>NW_022436988.1:13939160-14203512 GCF_009761245.1 Sapajus apella
GAAGGAAGGAAGGAAGGAAGGAAAAGGAAAAGGAAGAAAGGAATCCTTTATTATGGAAATATACCTCTAGAAAAAATATCTGAAATGCCAAAATTGACACACAAAAAAAATGGTAATAAATTTACATTCCAAAAGCTCCAGAGGCAGATAGTTTTGCTGATAAGTGCTACCAAATTTATAAGACCAGATAAAGTTACTTGTGTTTTAGACATATTAAGTTTACATATACTTAATTTTAAATTGTGGCTTGTCATTAGGAAAACAGAAATGGGCATCTAAGTCCAAAGAATAAAATAGAAGAAAGAGTAGAAAGTTCAGAAGTAGGAAAACTAGAGAAAAAGAAACAGTTTGAAGAATGGACCAGGGCCCATTGTTCAGTGAAAAGGGGCCTCTTTTATGTGATGGGAAGTGCCTGGCTCAATGGTGGAACAGAATGTGCAGGAAGACCACGTGGGGTTGAGTACAGTCTCCTTCTTTAGCCGCTTCCCCAGTCGCTACTATTCTCTTCCACCTCAGCTGGGCACACAGAGCTAGAAATTCTCCTGGATCCCATGACTGAAAGCACTTGCCAGATGCATGAGAAGTAGGCAGAATTTTGCATGAATGTCTCTCCAGCTCTCCAGCTTCCAGCAAACCAGGACCTAGAACTGTTTGGTTTTATGGAGAATCCAGGACTCCTTGTCTGGTATTCTGTATCCTCTTGACCTTAGTCATCTGAGAGAGCCCAGAAGTTAAAAGGTCATAAGGAAGGATCCAAGTAATCCAGATATACTTTAAAAAGGGGGCCAAATGGAACCAGAGGAACCTGGAAATGGAAAACAATGAGGTCCTTATGTTAGCTTTACAGCATTGATGGTTCAGCCCTTTCCATATATTATTTCATTTAATATTCTTGACACCCTTGTGAGTTACTATTACTAACTCCATTTTACAGATCAGGAAGACAAGGCACAGGAGGCTAAGTAACTTGCCTAAGTTCATAGAGCTGGGTAGTGGCAGAAAAAAAGACTTGAAGCCAAGAATTCTGGCTTTTAACCATACCACCGCCAAGGTAATGAATGAATGCCAGACTTAAATCAGCACCAGGATGGTCCCTTCTGCCAACTGGAACCTTTTGCCATTGGAAGGTTGGTGGCCTAGTTGCCTTGACTATAGGAGACATGGGTAATGTGTAATTTCCTATAGTACAATTCAAATTGTGACCATAAAAGTAATAACTAACATTTATTTAGCATTACTGTCAGGAGTAGTTCTAAATGCTTATGATGTATTATTTAATTTATTACAGTTCTACCAGATACGTAGAGTTTTCTCATTGTTCAGATGAGAAAACTCATGCATACAGAGATTAAGCTACTTGCTCATTGTTCTTACAAAGTTTGTAAATGATAGAACCAGTTTCAAACCCCAGTGATCTCACTCTGAATGATTAAATACCACACCATGCCTTTCCTGAGTGTGGGGTGTGTGTGAGAGTGTGTGTAGAGAGAGGAGTGGAAAAGGGGACCATGGTCTATTTTTCAGTGGGCAGAAAACAACTTCCTGCACAATGCCCCATTAAGAGTAATTTAGTTTCTCCAAATAGAGGACCTTGAGGGACCTGGAAACCAAGGCAAGAATTAGGGTTCTCAGTCAATCTAGATAACTCATAGAGACTATTAAGTCACAATGTCTTCTTTGTAGTCAAGCACATTAGCTTGAACTTTGCATCCCCTGCCATGCTGACCTAGCTGCAAGATGTGGCCAGACATCCGGCTCAAACACAGGCTTACTCCTCATCCAGGCCCCCAATTCCTCAAGGAGAGGAGCCAGCTCTTCCTAGAACCACAGACTAGAGCAGCAGATTGGAGTCTGCATCAGCAAACAAGATGAGGAAGCAAGGCAGCTGACCCAATGGGGGAAGCAAGTCTCAGGATCAGTATTTTTGATCTGGAACAAAAGAGGGTTAAGGGAAGCAAGAAAAAAACATTTATATATCCACCTCGGTGGATGTCCCAGAATATGCTGACTGCATTTGCAAGATGGCCCATCTCTCAAACCTCATCAGGAAGAATTAAAAATAAAATATTACAAATCTTTGATTCTCTTCTGAGAATTGATGAGTTGCAAATCTCTGAAATGTCTTGGCTGCAGAAGAAAATGTAGAATCTATGCTGAGAGAGCAGAATACAAAACCCTCTTGAGTCACAGAGGGCATTTCAGTGAGGGTGGCTTGAGCTTTGCATGCAGGGCTTTAGACACAAGGCCAGAAATCTCACATTGGCCTCTGCTACACAGATAATTAGCTCACCTTGCCAGAAGAGTGGCTTCTTTCCTCAGTGCCGTGAAAGCCAGGGACTGAGCCTGGAGTGGGACCATTAGTTCTTCCATGGCTGAAGGGTGTGGGCATATTCCTGAAACTGCAGGATCACAGCTTCAAGTCCTAAGGCCACCATGGGCCTGGGGCTAAACTTTCAGGAAGGCGAGCCTCTGGTGAAAAGCCAATGTGAATTGTCCTGGGACGTTTAAATGGGGAGGAGTATTTATCCCAAGCTCTGAGACTGACATTTATCAAGTTTCAAAGCAAAAAGTTGTAAAAGAAAAATGAAGGAAGACAGAGAAAAGAATAAGAAAGAAAGCACTTTTCAATGAGTTAGGGTCCCAAATAGTTAATTATATTCTCCAAGTAGAATTCTCCCCTCCGTGAATTATCTCTCAAAATTATCTGTCAAAAATTATCTGAATGAAGACCTTTGTCATAATGCAGCCTATGTGAATGCCCTAGATGGCCTCTAGCTGTGAAGAATCTGACTTCTGCTCTTTGAAAACTGATATAAACAGACGCAAATTTAAAAACAAAATCTTTGATATTCACTCTCTGATATTAGAATTGAGATTCTGATAACATTTAGCCTTACGGAGACTAATATCATGTCAACTGAGAATAATAAGCTAGTATTTTAAAATGTGACTTTTCAAAGTTAAGAATAAACATTTCATACCATAAAGGCCCATTCAAAAGGACCATCAGATGATGGCTGGACACATCATAGCAAGGAATCATTGTTGCATCATTTTCTTTGATGGCAAACCTAACATTTGGAAATTTGACTTTCCTAGGTCTGAGGTCAAAGTGACCATCTCTACACGGTAAAGTACAGAAAGTGAGGCACCCAGCACCTTGGCTGAACAATAATCAAGTAAATGACCAAATCATGGAAATACAGATTGAGGGACAAGAAGCTGATGGAAAGGGAAATAAATCAATGCTGATAGTAACTAAGGTTATATATTTAGGTTAGAGAGAAATTCGCATTGAAGAGCCATAACCAGGATTAGTGACTCCTCAGGCAAATGGTGTTAAAAGAAGCCAGTAAATAGTGGTGGAGTCTGCTCCTTGTCTCTCTCTCTTCCTCCCTTTATACACTCTAGAAACATCTTTCCATTTTACAATCTAGTGGCATAGTTGTCTCATTTACTTACCATTCAACACGTATTTATTGAATTCCCTCCATGAGCCCAGTCATTGTTCTTGGCCCTAGAGATACAACAGACAAAGATAGCTCTCCTCATAGGAGACAGAGTGAAGGAAAACAGAAAAATAATATAATAATAAACAAGTAAAGTATGCAGTACATCATGAATGAAAAGTGCTGTAGAGAAAATGATGCAAGAATGAGGAACTGAGAGTGTAGAGGAGGGATGGGATACAGTCTTCAATTGGGAGTTGGAGAAGACCTCACAGTTGATTATTTGAGCAAAGACCTGAATAAGAGGATGGGGGTGGAAGAAGCCATATAAATATCTTGAATAATAAGAATCCCAGTTGAAGGAACAGCCAATGGCAAGGTCTGGAGGGAAGAGCCCATCTGACGTGCCTGAGAAGGCCAGAGGAGTTAGAATGGAGTGAGAAGAACAGTCCAGAATGACTTTTAAAAAGTAGGTACCAACCATGTATGGGATTGTGGACATTTTAAGGAGTTTGTCTTTTACTTCTTGAGAGAGAGAGAAAAAAATAGGTGCTTGAGGGTTCTTCTCTTCTCTGGTATATTTTTAAAGAATTCATTGGGCTGCAGTATCACAGAGATACTATAAGAGATAGTATTGGAGACCAAATTCTGGAAATTGAAGGTGGAGCCAACAGCATTGGCTGGCAGCTAAAGAATGACTCCAAATTTACTTTGATGGGGAAGACTATGGAAAAAGAAAATTAGGGAGGGGGAGTGTATTAGTCTATTTTCACACTGCTGATAAAGATATACCTGAGACTGGGTGATTTATTTAAAAAAAAAGAGGTTTAACGAACGCACAGTTTCACGTGGCTGGGGAGGCCTCAAAATCATGGTGGAAGGCAAAAGGCATGTCTTACATGGTGGCAGACAAGAGAGAATGAGACCCAAGCACAAGCAGAAACCCTTATAAAAACATCCGATCTCATGAGACTTATTCAGCCTGTTGGCCAGGCTGGTCCCAAACTCAAGTGATCCACCCACCTTGGCCTCCCAAAGTGCTGGAATTACAGGCGTGAGCCACCATGCCCAGCCTGAAATGTTATTTTTAAGATGAAAAAACATAATCATGTGTAAAATCTGAGAGAGAGAAGGGATTGCTTATGAAATGACCTAAAAAATGAACATGTTTATGGAAACTGGAGGAAGGAGGATGGTAGATGCCTATGGAGCCAGGTCTGTATATTTGGGACCTGGAAAAATGAGAGCTGCACTCTGATGATATCTACTATGCCTGGGTGTGATAAGGAAGTCAAAAATTGAAGGAGAGCAAAAAATATTTGACAAGCCACTGTGTCACATAATTTTCTATTTCTTATACTGATTGATAGGCACACAGGTGTTTATGATATCAGTATCCTCTACACTGTATATCCATTGTATTTCCTAATTTATGCAGGTGATACAGCCCACAACAGTTGTTTTTAAAAAAAGATATCATTGTGGAGAATGTCAGAGTAGGCAATTAGATTTAAATATGGAGCAGTTAAAACTTGCAGGAATGGGCCAGTGGGGCACGGCGACTTACACCTATGATCCCAGCACTTTGGGGGAGATAAGGTGAGAGGATACCTGAGGCCAGGAGTTCAAAGTTTGCAGTGAGCTATGATAGTACCCGCACTCCAGCCTAGATGAGAGAAAAAGGCTGTCTCTAAAAAATAAAAATAAATAACTTTAAAAATAAAATTTGTAGGAGTGAATCTGCTGTTGGCATGACTTTGTCATAGATCTCTTGGCTGTTTGAATGAAGGCTTGGAGTTAGAAGGTGGTTTGGTTTAAGTGGAGTGTTATCATATGAGTAAAAAAAAGAAAAAACATATTAGCAAGAGAGTTTGGTATTTGAGGCAGTATCATGGAAAAAATGAATTAAACATTTTGAGCTATTAAGAGTGAAAGGGAGAAAAGGGAAAAGCCAACAGTTTGTGAGAAAGTTGAAGATTAAAACACTGGACATTGTGAAAATGATCAAAGATGGTCTACAGGGGTAGATTAATAATCTGAAAGTAGAGGGAAATATGCTTAAAATTATTAATTCTGTCAGTGGGACAGTTGTTCGTGATGATATACTTCCAAAATGTTCTTGTGGGAGTGCGTGGTTGAAGGGATATGGAGGAGAAGGAAATAGGAATAGTGGAGACTGGAAACCAGGAAGCCATAATATTCACTGGGTTGTTCATGCAGTTGTTAGAGGATTGGGGATACCCAGGAGGATAGCAAGGTTAGAGTGGAGAGGAAGGTGATGAGACAAATGCCAATGTCTTTGATGAATAATGGATGGTGAATAGGTGGTCATTCAAGAGCAGCATTGAGGAAGGGCAAGGGTAGAATAAATAAATTCCACGGGTCTCACATGAGTAGCTTTTGTTCTTATAGATGGGGATGTACTAGTCTGCAGTGGAGAGCAAAGAGGATAGGTAGCCCATCCCTCCACCATGAGATAAGTGAGGTTGAATGCATAAATAGACACTTCCTGAATGACAGTAAGACAGAGCCAGGTTTAAGTTGAGGCAAACTATCATAAAGAAGTGGTAAATGTTGTAGCTAAACATCTTGCAACATGTTGCTGGTTATGAAATGGCAATTCCAGAAGGCTCACTATAAATATTCTGTGCCAGGGGAAATTTGAGAACTACATCAAAGGCAAGACCTGCAAAACTGTCTTTCTACCTACAGCAGAATTCATTCATTCCACATTTATTCAGTCAAAATTGAGTAATCTATTTATATCAACCTTGATGTTACTAATCTATTTATAATAATATTTTAAGATGTTTATCAAATCGATACTTTATAAAAACATAATTCAGAATAGCCCACCACAATTCAGAAGAAAACAATTCAATGAAATGAGGATTATACACAGTTTATGGAATAGTTAACCTAAATATATTTGTGCATACAACAAATGAAAATTGATATAAAATGTAAATATGATATTAATTACTAAGCCTCTCCTTGCTAGACTACAAAAACATCAAGTAAACTCTAAGTTTCTATAAAAATGGACAGGATTTATTTATGTTTTTACCTAAAACCTAAAGAAAAGCTGTAGTTTCATTTTGATGCATACATGGCCATCAAAAATATAAGCCTACACTTATCTTTCTTCCCAGTACCATATGCTCCAGATAATCTTCTTGAAGCGAATGATCTATCTAACTTACATAAATGAAAAGTTGAGGAAAGGTGCAAAAACATGTGACTACGTGTGTTCTGCAATTAGGATAAATATTACTTGTTTAGAGTTCAGATAAAGAGGTTGACACATTTTAAAATCCTTTTTCATTAGAATGAACTTGCCCTATGAATATCCCAAAGCCAAATATGCAAGTATAAGTAAAGAAGCTTAGAGACATCAAAACATCCAGTTTTAAAAATTAGTAATGGGTAGCATCAACAGCTATTCGGTTCATAAATGAACGCCATTTGCAATTCCTTTTTTAAAAGATATCTTCTCTCCCATGTTCATTACAGCTTTATTCTCAATAGCCAAGATGTGAAAGCAACCCAAGTGTCCATCAACAGATAAGTGGATAAAGAAAATGTAGTATATATGAATGTTTTCACTTATAAGTGGGAACTAAATGATGAGAACACATAAACACAAAGAAGAGAACAATAGACCCTGGAGCCTACTTGAGGGAGAAGTGTAGTAGGAAGAGAGGAGCAGAAAAAATTATTATTAGGTGGTAGGCTTAGCATCTGGGTGATAAATCTGTACAACAAACCCTCATGATACAAGTTACTTATGTAACAAAACTGCACATGTAACAAAATAAAAGAAAATGTGCTATATATGCACAATGAAATACTATTCAGCCATAAAAAAGAAAATTCTCCCAATTTGTGACAACATAGATGAATCAGAAGACATTATGTTAAGTGAAATAAGCCAGTCACAGAAAGGCAAATACCACATGATCTCACTTATACGTGGAATCTTAAAAAATTGATCACACATAATTAGAGAGTAGAATGGTTGTTTCCAGAGACAGGGGTGGCTAGGGGAAAGGAGAGCTTAGGAATATGTTGGCCAACAAATACATATTTACAGTTAAATAGGAGCAATAAATGTAAGAGGTATATTGTACAGCATAATAACTATAGTTACTGGCAATATAGTATATTCTTAAAAGATGCTAAGACAGTAAATGTTAAGTGTTATGCCCACAGAAATAATAATTATTTGAGGTAATTAATTTAATTAGCTAGATTTAACTATTCCGTAATGTATATATACTTCAAAACATCATGTTATACAAGGTAAATATATATATTTTTACTATGTCAATTTAAAAACAAATCAATGTGGAAAAAAAAGAAATTTATTTTCAGGAAGAATGGAAACAAATTTGTTAGACAGTTTTTCCCACTCTTCCTCCCAGACCCTGTTAAAAAAAAAATCTGAAGTGATTCTATTTATACTGTGGTTTATGATTAATTTTTATTTTATCTCCTCCTCGACAGTTTTATTAGAGAGATGTGTTTACACTTAATGAAATGTGTGCAATATTTCTAAAACAGAGAGCTAGAGGCACACTCCAGAGCTGAGCAACACAGTCTCAGCATGACAGCGGTTTCCTGTAGCTTCTGTGAAAAATTCTCACTTTCTCTCAATGCCTTGTCTCTTTTTCTCAAGATTTGAAGCCTTTGTATTCACAGTAGTCACAAAATCTAATTCATACCACTCTTTGATCTTTAGATCCAGGATACAATCCCTTGTGCTTTAAATCTGTTGCTTTTCACTTGAAACTTGAGTGGGCTTTATTAATGTAAGGTGAAAAATTTTAGATTCAGGTAAAAGCTAAAACTGCATGGGAACATGGTTTTGGCAAATCCACAGGGTGTTGCAGTCTCTTATTTAATATGCAATTCAGAACCAAGTACTAGTTTACAATTTTTTTTTCTGAAATAATATAGTTTTGCAATTTGCACTGGCTTTAATAGTCTCTTCTCATCCTAATATTTCTGAGTTACATAATTTTCTAAACAGTCAAAGCTTTTATCATCATGGTGACTGCCCATTGATAGCTGCATCCCCATTGTATTCCAAAGACTAAATGAAAACCAGGCTGGTTCCCAGAATCTAAACATATTTCATTAACTTCATGTTGCCTATCTAAATGTTTTATTACTATGATATCATTCTGAAGCCTCCCTCTAGTCAATCCCCTCTCCCAACACTACATCACCAAAAAGTAGAAGAAATCCTTTGGTGGTATTCTTTGTGAATTCTATCCAATACTTCCTTAAGGGCTTTAGACATTCCATGAACTACAGCAGTGTCAACTCATGTTAGCAAAGTGTCAGATGCACCTGTACATTCCCAACATTTGGGCACCAAATATACCAGTCATATCGTTCCTCAACATCCAACATCCATTGCATTCAGTATCTTTTGCTGCGTAAGAAATAATCCTAAGATTAGTGGATTAAAACAACGCACATCTTTCAGTTAACAATTTCATATGTAGGCTGGGCGTGGTGGCTCACACCTGTAATCCAAGCACTTTGGAGGCCAAGGCGGGTGGATCACCTGAGGTTGGGAGTTCAAGACCAGCCTGACCAACATGGTGAAACCCCGTCTTTAAAAAAAAAAAAAAAGTAAAACAATTCCGTATGTAAGGCATTTTGAAATGGCTTAGCTGGGTCCTCTGCTCCATGGTCTTGCAGTCCCATGAAGTTGACTCAGGGTCTCCTGTCTCATCTGAAGGTTTGACTGGGGAAAGTCTGCCTCTAAGTTTCTCCCATAGTATTGACAGAGTTTACTCAGTTCCTTTTGGGCTGTAGGACTGATGGGCTCAGTTACTACCTGGCCCTCAGTTTTATGCTACATGGGCCTCTTGAACTTGTCAGCTTGCTTCATTAAACTGTGCAAGACAACGAGGCAATACAGTCCACTAGGAAGACAGAGGTAATGGTCTTTTATACTGTAAACAAGGAAATGACATTCCATCACCCCTTCTGTATTCTAATTATTAGAACCAAGTCACTCTGTCCAACCCATATTTGAGTGAAGCATATTTATACAGGGCATGAATATGAGAAAATGAGGATCTTTAGTGACCATTTTACAGGACATTCACATTCATACAGCAAAATTAGATATTCATGAATCCTGTATAAGATAAATAAACATGGTTCATATTCATGTAAATAATTGTGCCCTAGTCACAGGCAATAAGAGCCCCAAAGAAGAAAGAGGGTGTGATATGCCTCTTTAGATAAGAAATGCAAATGTTAGTCACATGATATGGGTTGGCTGTGTCCCCACCCAAAGGTCATCTTGAATTGTAATAGTACCCATGTATCAAGGTGGGGCATTGGATTTGTAGGGCTATAAAGAAATACCAGAGACTGGGTAATTTATAAAGAAAAGGGGTTCGATTGATTCATAGCTCTGCAGGATGTACAGGAAGTATGTACAGGAAGGACGGCTGGGGAGACCTTGGAAACTTACAATCATGGCAGATGGTGAACAGGAAAGAGACATGTCTATATATACATATATATATATATATATATATATATGATTGCACTTTAGGTTCTGGGGTACATGTGAAGAACATGCAAGATTGTTGCATAGGTACATACATAGTAATGTGGTTTGCTGCCTCCATCCCCACCACCCATATCTGGCATTTCTCCCCATGTTATCCCTCACGAAATCCCCACCCCCTGCTGTCCCTCCCTCCCTCCCCTAGTCCACCCCCACAGACCTCAGTGTGTGATGTTCCCCTCCCTGTGTCCATGTGTTCTCATTGTTCAACACCTGCCTATGAGTGAGAACATGCAGTGTTTGATTTTCTGTTCTTGTGTCAGTTTGCTGAGAATGATGGTTTCCAGTTTCATCCATGTCACTATAAAAGTCATGAACTCATCGTTTTTAATGGCTGCATAGTATTCCATGGTGTATATGTGCCACATTTTCCCTGTCCAGTCTATCATCAATGGGCATTTGGGGTGGTTCCAAGTCTTTGCTATTGTAAACAGTGCTGCAATGAACATACGTGTGCATGTGTCTTTGTAATAGAATGATTTATAAGCCTTTGGATATATATCCAGTAATGGGATTGCTGGGTTAAACGGAATTTCTATTTCTAGGTCCTTGAGGAATCGACACACTGTCTTCCACAATGATTGAACTAATTTACACTCCCACCAACAGTGTAAAAGTGTTACTTTTTCTCCACATCCTCTCCAGCATCTGTTGTCTCCAGATTTGTTAAAGATCGCCATTCTAACTGGCATGAGATGGTATCTCAATGTGGTTTTGATTTGTATTTCTCTAATGACCAGTGGTGATGAGCACTTTTTCATATGTTTTCTGGTTTCATGTATGTCGTCTTTTGAAAAGCGTCTGTTCATATCCTTTGTCCACTTTTGAATGGGTTTGTTTTTTTTGTTTTTTCTTGTGAATCTGTTTTAGTTCTTTGTAGATTCTGGATATTAGCCCTTTGTCAGATGGCTAGATTGCAAAATTTTTTCCCATTCTGTTGGTTGCCAGTTCACGCTAATGATTGTTTCTCTTGCTGTGCAGAAGCTCTAGAGTTTAATTAGATCCCATTTGTCTATTTTGGCTTTTGTTGCCAATGCTTTTTGTCTTTTAGTCATGAAGTCCTTGCCTATGCCTTTGTCCTGAATGGTTTTGCCTAGATTTTCTTCCAGGGTTTTTATGGTGTTAGGTCTTATGTTTAAGTCTTTAATCCAACTGGAGTTAATTTTAGTGTAAGGTGTCAGGAAGGGGTCCAGTTTCTGCTTTCTGCCCATGGCTAGCCAGCTTTCCCAACACCATTTATTAAACAGGGAATCCTTTCCCCATTACTTGTATTTGTCAGGTTTGTCAAAGATTAGATGGTTGTAGATGTGTGGCATTGCCTCCGAGGACTCTGTTCTGTTCCGTTGGTCTATATCTCTGTTTTGGTACCAGTACCAGGCTGTTTTGATTACTGGAGACTTGTAGTATAGTTTGAAGTCAGGTAACATGATGCCTCCAGTTTTGTTCTTTTTGCTTAGAATTGACTTGGCTATGTGGGCTCTCTTTTGGTTCCATATGAAGTTTAAGGTGTTTTTTTCCAGTTCTGTGAAGAGGGTCATAGGTAGCTTGATGGGGATAGCATTGAATCTATAAATTACTTTGGGCAGTATGGCCATTTTCACAATATTGATTCTTCCCAACCATGAGCATGGAATGTTTCTCCATCTGTTTGTGTCCTCTCTTATTTCCTTGAGCAGTGGTTTGTAGTTCTCCTTGAATAGGTCCTTTACATCCTTAGTTAGTTGTATTCCTATTTTATTCTCTTTGTAGCAATTGTGAATGGCAGTTTGCTCTTGATTTGGCTCTCTTTAAGTCTGTTATTGGTGTATAGGAATGCTTGTGATTTTTGCACATTAATTTTGTATCCTGATACTTTGCTGAAGTTGCTTATCAGTTTCAGGAGATTTTGGGCTGAGACAATGGAGTCTTCTAAATATGCAATCATGTCATCTGCAAATAGAGGCAATTTGAAATCCTCCTTTCCTAATTGAATACCCTTTATTTCTTTTTCTTGCCTGATTGCTCTGGCTAAAACTTCCAATACTATATTGAATAGAAGTAGTGAGAGAGGGCATCTTTGTCTAGTGCCAGATTTCAAAGGGAATGCTTCCAGTTTTTACCCATTCAGTATGATATTGGCTGTGGGTTTGTTGTAAATAGCTTTTATTATTTTGAGATACATTCTACCAATGCCTAGTTATTGAGAGTTTTTAGCTGTTGAATTTTGTAGAAGGCCTTCACTGCATCTATTGAGATAATCATGTGGTTTTTGTCTTTGGTCTGTTTATGTGGTGAATTATTTTTATAGACTTGCATACGTTGAGCCATCTTTGCATCCCTGGGATGAAGCCTACTTGATAATGATGGATAAGCTTTTTGATGTGCTCTTGCAATCGGTTGCCAGTATTTTATTGAAGATTTTTGCACTTATGTTCATCATGGATGTTGGCCTGAAGTTTTCTTTTCTTGTTGAGTCTCTGCCTGGTTTTGGTATCAGGATGATGTTGGTCTCATAAAATGATTTGGGAAGAATTCCCTGAAAGAGGTATGTATGCCTTATATGGCTGGAGCAGGAGGAAGAGAGAGAAGGAGGTGCTGCACACTTTTAAACAACCAGATCTCATGAGAGTTCACTCACTATCATGAGAACAGCAAAGGGGAAATCTGCCCCCATAATCCAATCATCTCCCTCCCAGGTCCCTCTTCCAACACTGGGGATTATAATTCAACAAAAGATTTCCAGGGGAGGGACACAAATCCAAACTATATTACAGCCCTATGTAACTCTCTTTGCTAAGCACCACAGTCCCACTTTACCCACAATGCAAACAATGCATGCAGCTACTGGTAGCATCTAAAAGCACAGAATTTTGTATAAAGGGCCTCACACCTCAAATACAACTATGCATAACCCACAGCATCCATGACCCCAATGTAGCACTGTCTCGGATCTCCTGGATCAATCTGTCTTCTGAAATTGGTCTATACCTTCATAGTGGGAAGTATGCCAGTGCTTGCAGATGAAGGAATAATTAAATACTGGGGTTTGAAACCCACAAATAATTACCTTGCAATATATCAAAACCAATGTTTGAAGTTTCCAACGACTTTCCACAATTGTAAAAACAATCTGACATTCTAATGCCTGGAGAAAATGTGATAGTGTTAAAAAAAAGTCTCTAAAAACACCTTTGGCTTACTACAAAGGTCAATGTCTATAGATTGATATAAAAATACTCTTAATATAATATAATCTCAAAACCAATGAAATAAAAATGCAAGTATAAACAGGCTTTTTGATTATAAAAGAAAAAAAAAACAAGAACCCTGATCAAGTTCTGTAAAGAACACATATTTTTTTATAAGAACCCAGGTCAGTTCAGTAAGCCAAACCATCAGGAGTTTTGAGTTTTATTTATATTTGTTCTTTCATTGATGTTGTTGTTTGTTTTGGCTACAAGTTCATCTCATGATGGGTTCAAAGCTCAGTGTAGACACGGTTACATTGAGCTTTGAACCCATCCTAGTTTTACTGTACTGTGCAGGGATGTGTGCCTGTTGAGGGTATGTTTAGGTATATTTGGTACTCAGATGCTGGAAATGCACAGATGTACTGGAAACTTGACCTGTTGAGCTGACAGGCACTGCCGGTCACAAGCTGTCTAGAGACCTTAAGAAAAAGTACTTTGAGAGGCTGAGGCAGGCAGATCACCTGAGGTCAGGAGTTCGAGACCAGCCTGGCCAACATGGTGAAACTCTGTCTCTACTAAAAATACAAAAATTAACCAGGTGTGGTGGCAGGTGCCTGTAATCCAGATACTCAGAAGGCTGAGGCATGAGAATCGCTTGAACCCAGGAGACGGAGGTTGCAGTGAGCCGAGATCATGCCATTGCACTCCAGCCTGGGTGACAGAGTAAGATTCTGTCTCAAAAATATAAAGAAGAAACAAAAAAAGGAAAAAAAAAGAGAAGAAGAACTGAGGACTGGATGAGAACCATGAAGAATAACACCAAAACCTTCCTCTCACTTTTTGCTGTGATGCAGAAAAAAAGGTTGAATAAGGAGAGGCTAGAATAAGGCATTGCAATAATGAAACTGGCATGTCCTCAGAGACTCTGGGGAACACATATGCATGTGCAGAATAATGGCTGGATGGTGACAGATGGGAAAAATATAAGCAGAAAAAAATCATGACCTAAGGTGCAGAGGCAGAAAATTATGAGGCCATTTCAAAGCTTTTGTTATCTGGAATGGTAGGAATTGTGTTGCCTGGGGACAGCATGGTATTCCAAAAACAGCAAATAAAATAGTAAGTCATTGTCCAATATGGGATAGTAAAAAAAATCTGTGAACATTATCCCTTTGTATTTTTGTAAATGCATATTGTAAAATGCAGAGATTAAATGATATTTAAATTATTTACTTCTAATAAAAGTTAACAGAACAAATCTTATCTCTAGGAAATAAGAAAATACCATCAGCCTTCACAAAAGCTGCAATGCTATCTCTTGGAAACTAAACTGTGTCCTCTCTCGTCCTTCCCTGTGCATCTCCAGGGCTTGATGCCTCCATGTGCTGCTTTAGTGCTAACCAGCATCACCGATTCCCCTACAATTACCATTTTTTCTCCTCTTCCCCATCCACTGAAGTGAAATCCACTTCTTCCTGTAACATTAAGACATTCTGGGAATGCTTCACATAAAGGATCTGGGTCAGAGAATAGACTTGGCAAAGAGATCACTTAGGACTAACGAGCACAGGCAAAGAGGGCTGGGTGCACATGGGTGAGGGGACAGGAATGAATTTGGAGGCAATAAAAGTGAAAAAGATAAAAGTTCGCCTTCCCCACATGCAGTGAACACAGTACTATAATACTGCACTATTTTTTATAAGGAACTTGAGTATAGCAGATTTTCACCTCTGTGGATTGTCCTGAAACCAATCCCCCACAGATATAGAAGGCTGACTTCATCCAAGCAAAGTCCATGATGATTCCTAGAGTAGAAAAGAAGACAGCAAGCTTAGAGTGTGTGTTCCCAAAATTTTGGAATAGGGTATTACATTTTTCATCTTATATCTGGACCCAGGAAAATAATTGGTGAGTGAAGACCTCCCTCATTGATGAAATTCCTTCATTAGAAATTATCTTAGGCCCAGTGGCTCAAGCCTGTAATCCCAGCACTTTGGGGGGGGCTGAGGTAGGTGGATCACAAGGTCAGGAGTTCAAGACCATCCTAGCCAATGTGGAGAAACCCCATCTCTACTAAAAATACAAACATTAGCCAGGCATGGTGGTGCACGCCTGTAGGCCCCGCTACTAGGGAGGCTGAGGCAGGAGAATCGCTTGAACCCTGGAGATGGAGGTTGCAGTGAGCCAAGATCGTACCACAGCACTCCAGCCTGGGTGACAGAGCAAGACTTCATCTTAAAAAAAAAAAAAAAAAAAAGAAAGAAATTATCTCAAGTCAAGCAAGAGCATCCTTAAAGCTGGGAATGTGGAAATACAACAGAAATAAGAGAATTTTTCAATTTTCTATAAGAGCAATCTGAGTAAACATTAACTTTTGTGTTCTTGTGTTTGGACCTATCAGTCCTTCCAAAATATGGTTACAGAATATGAGTATCATCTGATTTATAGTAAAAGATATTCCCACAACCTACAGCTTCTAAACACAATAGGATTTTAATTAAATTCTCATTCTGGGCACTCTTAGTTCATGATGAGAAGCTCTAATTAGCCTTAGTGATAGATATTAGAAGTCAATTAGCTACACCTACAGGTAACATTGCTGCAAGAAGTCTCAGGGCAAAGAGCCTTATTTTTCTTCCTTCTTCTTTACCTGGTAGCTATTCTTACCTAGAAATAAAAAAAGATTTTAAAAAGCGCCTGGCTCTGTGTTATTATTTACATTTTTAAAAAGGCTTTGTTTGCAACTTTCTCTAGGACATTGTATAATGTCTACGACCTTCCCAGAAAGGACATTGGAGAGTCCTTTGCCAATTTTTCAAAACTGAAAAACAAGTTAACATCAACAACAAAAAGGCCTCAAAGCTTGAAACCATCAAAATATCATCTAAAGTCTTTTACAAAAGCTGTTTTCTTCCCAGCCCTGCATTGCTTCTCTTGAATTGACATAAAGAACGTGTTTCTACTGTTCCTTTATTTTGCCAAGCTAAATTTTCAAAGGATGCCATCTTTTGGTCTGATGTTTTAAATGCCCATGGGCCTCCAATTCCAGAATGCTTCTACAAGCTTGATACTCAGTGGCCCTGCACTACCCATGAGGTATTTGCTTTCCACTTCCAGCCACCTGTGTGGTGTCAAATGTCTCAGTCTCCTGAGAATCTGACCCAAGTTTCTTGGCAGGCACTAGCTGGAAATGCATTCCAACAGACAGCATTGCAAACTCATAATGTCTGCAGATTGGAAGGCAGCTTTCAAGTGTCAACATTATGTCTTACATGTACATTTCATCTCTACACTGGGGACAGGTTGCTTTCCTCAAAGCACTCTTTACAGCCAAAGAAATCAGAAGTCCACAAGCCATGTGCTTTCCAGCTTTTCATGCATGTTCAAAATGGTAACAACCCTGTAACTGAAGCTAATTCAAACACAAAAATATGTTAATGTCCCCTATTTCCTTGAGAAACTAAATAATTTATCATGCCAAATGTTAAAGTCTTGTCTTATTTCTCTAAGTGCAATGTACCACTTACATCTTCATCAGTAAGCGCCAGTTCCAATCACGAAACTATCACTTTGTATCAGATTAAACCTCCTGATGATAACAATTATAAAATTTGTTATAAGTTAAGGGTAATGGAAATATTTAAAGGAAATGAAGAACAAGCAAAGCAGACAAAAGCTATATGGGATATGACCCTTGAAATAAGGAACTCACACAAGTCAAGTGCCATATGTACCCAAATTTCCTCCTAAGAGAAATTTCCAATATTTTCCAATTCTGGGAATAGAGCCTAAGAAGAAAATAGAAATATTACTGAAATTTGGAAGACAGAGGTCAAAGTTCAAGGCTTCAATAGTGGCTGGAATGTAATTCTGCAGAGGAGGAAACCACAAAGTGTTAGCTCCAAAATCTGCAGAAAAGTGCCAAACAAGAAGGACCAACTGCCAACCCCAAGTAAGGATTCCCTCCGAATGGAAGAGCATAGATCATAGCAGTGCCAACCACTAGAAGTAGAATCCCAAGGCATCTTCTATGGGTTCAGAGCCAGGGGGCCTGTGTCAGGTTCAATTGCTGCAGGACCACAAACCCCACCCTAGGAAGACCATTCCAGAGGGGAAAAAAATAAGGAGTGATTGCATATACTGGGGTTCCTCGGGTTCCTAACTGGGCAACTGCCAAATCTTCCACCCCTGCCAAGCTCAGAATTCCAAAACATGTTTAAAAGTGTGTTTCTCTTTCGCAGGAATGAAGTACTGGGCATCCAAATGGTCTTAATAAGGCAGGCAGCATCCCGCTAATAATGCTTTTTGGTGTCTCTTCTTTAATTCTTTTAATCTTCTATTCTGTTCAAGGGCTCCATTAGTGTGTGGGTGGTATGGAGCATGATAGGTCCAGCCTATGCCATGGGATGGTGCCCATTGTTACGTGTTGTGCTGTAAAGGAAGTGCCCTGGTCTGACTGGAGTCCGCTAGGAGACTCAAACATATGGTAGAGATCTTTCTCTGAGGTGACAATGGTGGCACCAGCATCCACGTGCTGTAAGGGAGTAGCAGTTTCAGATCAACAGTAAGTGTCAACTGCCATGAATCACTAGCAGAAACCACAGCTGGGCATTAAAGGTCCAATGTGATCAATCTGCCAAACCCAAGCCAGGCCAATGTCCCTGCTAATATGTCCTGATTCTCCACACATTGTACTGCTTGGGCTCCTTGGCAGGGACTGCAAAACCAACTGCATAGCATCCTCGGTTTCTGTGTCTTCGAAATTCATCTTCCTGGATTTGACCCATTGCTGCACATGAGGTCGCCTTCCATAACCACTTTGCTGATGCACCTGCTGGTGACCGTTTCAACTTGTGCACAAGCCTTATTGGTGGGGAATTCCATTTGTGTTCTCATTTGAAAGGCTGCTTGTTATGGGCATCCACGTGAGCAACAAAGATTGTCCATTCTGTGCAATAAGTTGCTGCTATAGTTCTTGTCCCCACACGGGGGATTCCTTAAAAGTCCAATCATTTAGTTGCCAACCTCCTGATCAATGGCTAGACCACTTGCCACATCCCAAGAATGCCTGAAGATGTAGTGAAGATATTCGGGCGGGGAGGCTTACATAGCCATCACCACTGCATACAATTTGGTCCACTGGATGAATTCATCCATTCTCGGTACATTCCACTCATTTGTTTACTAAGAGGCAGCCATCCACTCTGATAATAGCTCAGAGTGGAATCTGCAGCCTTTCAATTGCCACACCTTCATCTGGATCCACTTGGTGTTCATGAGGTTGGTTCTTTCTGAGGTCAGTGAGTGAGAATCTGTTCCATGGCTCTCTGGTGGTTTGCTGGCAATCTCTGGTGTCTTTGGCTTGTAGAGCTCTGCCTTCATCTTCACATGGCTTTCTTCCTATGCATGTGTCTGTGTTCAAATTTTTCCTTTTCATAAGGACTCCAGTCATCCCACATCAGGGGCCTGCCCTACTCCAGTAGGACCTCATCCCAACTTAACTAATTATAACTGCATCAACCCTGTTTCCAAATAAGGTCAGATTCTGAGGTAGTGAGGGTTAAGACTTCAGCGTATGAGTTTTGGAAGCTGTACACAGTTCAGCCCACAATAGGATCTGATTTAGTGGGTGAATTTGTCTCAGAGCAACAGTTCTTAATTGATCTTTTCTCAGTAATGAAGGTGTTATTTTGGTCTCTACTGGCTTCTCTCTTGTTTTGCTTCTAAATCTCTTTCAAAGCCATTCAGAGAAGAGGTGTGATTTTCGGGGAGGTGGGTGAGGATTTCCCTTTGGAGATCCTAAGAGGGTACGTGGAAGAATGTTCTACAGCCACACTTTGTCTCATGAATAAAAAACTTCAGAAACCTCAGTGCAGTTGAGAGTGATTTGGACATGCTCTCTTCTTTAAGGAGTAAGATCCTCCTGTGAGTTTCTCTTTTATGGTTTTGTCCTATTGCCTCAACTTCTTCCTACTGCTATTGCCTTCTTTCTGTGGGCCTCACCTTCAAAACTTTTCAAAAGAGTCATTTACTGAGACAGTTTCTCTATATCCAGTATGGAGTCCCCTTATTCTTCAGAGCTCTGGGGTCAAGCTCCTGTCAGAAGTCATTATTGGCCTCTCTTATGTCCAGGCTATAGATGTGTGCTTATGATGAGACAATGAACTGTGGTCAGAATAATAAAGTCACAGAGAAAACCACAAAGCTTATCCTATACTGGGGGTCTTTACTCAAAAGAGGGTGTTGGCATCTCAGATAGGATATTTATGGAATTACCATTGCAAAGTTACAACATAGTACATTCACTTAACAAATGACATGATGCTGGAAATAAGGAATGTATGCTTTCCTAATACTAGTAAAAATTATCTGATTCTGTGCACTGAAGATCTGGTTCTTAAGACAAATGCATGAAAATTGGAAGTTAATTAGGAAGATATCCTCTATTTCCCAAAGAATAAATAATTAATTGACATGGATATATTATTTCAACAATGTTTTGTTCGGTAAAAAGAGATATACTGTCAATTAAATATTAAAAATTGGCTCTATAGTTTTGCAGTATTTTGACTTCAACACAGTAAAGGAATAGGCAAACACAGTCAACAGAGTAAATCTTACCCATTTATGACTGTATTTATGTAAAAATTTTTCTTCATAAAGTATCATTTTTTGATTTATTCTGCTATAAATAAAATAATTGGTAAGTCTTTACTTTTATTTATTTGAGACAGGGTCTCACTCTCATCACCCAGGCTGGAAGGCAATGGTGTGATTTTGGCTCATTGCAACCTCCACCCTGCCTGTCTCAAGTGATCCTCCCACCTCAGCCTCCTGAGGGGGAGGCTGGAGTGCAGTGGTGTGATCTCGGCTCACTGCAACCCCCGCCTCCTGGGGCTCAAGTATTTCTCCTGCCTCAGCCTTCCGAGGAGCTGGGACTATAGATGTGCTCCACCACATCTGGCTAATTTTTGTATTTTTAGTAAAGACATGGTTTTTCCATATTGGCCAGGCTGGTCTCAAACTCCTGACCTCAAGTGATCTACCCACCTAGGCCTCCCAAAATGTAGAGATTACAGGCATGAGCCACTGCACCTGACCTGGACTTCCCCTTTTTAAACCTGCCCTCAGCCCAGAATCTGAGGTGGTTCCTTTGAGGCTTACGCCTGGCCATTCTCCCATCTGCTAGCATTTGAATAAGCTGCTTTCCTTTGACCACACCTCACTTCTCATGCTTTGACTTCCCAGTGGCGAGCAGCTTAACTTGAATTGGTTACAATAGTAGGAACAGGTGAAGGAGAAACTATGGTGATTCTTCAGGGATGATTTAGGGTCCAGTACCAGAAATTGTGTATATCATGTTGTCCTGTATTCCATTAGCCAGAACCCAATCCCATCCCCCACATAACTAACTACAAGGGATACTGGAAAAATATAGTTTAGCTGCATATCCAGGAGAGCAATGAACTGGGTCTCATGACCACAAAGCATTTAGATTACAGATCCATAAAATTCTAGATCAGGAGTTGGCAAACTATATAAGCTATGGCCCATCAACTGATTTTTATAAATAAAGTTTTATTAGAGCATGGCCCCACTTATTAATGCCCATGGCTGTTTTCAAACTACAATAGCACAGTTAAATATCTGTACCAGAGATGGTATTGCCCACAAAGCCTAAAATAGTCACTATCTGGTCCTTTATAGAACAAGTTTGCTAACTCCTATTATAGAGTAATAAATAACTTTAAGAAATTTTTTTACTCTATTTCTGTCAACACTATTACAGAAAAAGAAATTGTTTGCTAAAATTGTGTCTCCAAAGAAATAAAATATTTTGTCCTTGAAAATATTCAAGGTCTTTTCAAATATTCATGTAAACAATTTTATACATCTCACTCTTTCAGTTATGAAAACAATATATAATTACTTATTTTTAACAGAGAAAACAGACTAAAATATTAAATAATGATTTCATCAGATATGTATTGCACCAACGTTTCTCTTTTCTGCAAACTCCACTTTTCTCTTTCCTTTTTTCCAGTTACGTGATTTACTATCAATGTTAAATCTCCAGATTATTCAGTATTTTCATACGTGTTTTCTATATAATGTTCAGCATTCTACTACTACCTCCTTTTCTTTTTTTCTTAGTTGTATACATCCTTTATTAGAAGTATAATTTCTAATTACTTTATTTCCCAAGCATTAACCAACTATTTTCAAAATATTTTGCAATTTTAATCCCTTGGGCAAGTGATTTTTCTGATTTCTCCAACTTTTCTTCTGCTCTTGACCAAGTATAATATATTGGACTGCATTGTATTTTTCCACTTTTTCTCCTCCCTCTAACATGGTTACAAAATTGTTAGCTGTATCATTCTTCCTAGGAGGTCTGCTACTCAGCTTTGTTGGCAGAATGTTAGGAAAGAACTGGAAGATGATGAAATGATGAAAATGGAAACAAGATTAACTATGATAAACTTGGCTATTAAAGGAGGAAGGGTAATAGCATAATCCTTGGAAGATGTAGGAAAAATCTCATAAAATGTGTTGTTTCTGTTGTTGTTATCATTGTTGTCCTCGTTCTTGTCCCCAGGGAGTTTGCATGGCTAGATGGTGACTTCATGATCTCCTTCACTCACTTATATCAACAACGTACTTCACCAAGACTGATCAAAACACGTTTTCTTGTCATAATGGCCAAGTGATCCCAACGTAACATTTTATGAATCCATATGTATAAAATGATATTGGCAAAAGAACATGTTCATTACAGAATATGACAGTTTCTACAAGAAGAGTAGGAAGAGAAGAGCTTCTATAAGAAGCTGCCATATTACTACATTAATAATCTTTTTTGTTTTTATACACATATATATTAAATGGTATTAGCAAAAGAACATGCTGATTACAGAATCTGACAGCCTCTTATAGAAATGTTATGAACAAATGATGTAAAAGAAGCCACAGAATTTTTAAAGATCTTTGTGAAAAACAAAGGTTACAAAACCACTTAAATATGGACCTAATGACAACATCGAGCAAATTCAGTACATCTTATTCTAGTAACTGAAGTGAAAGGTCAGAAAAGCCGTTGAGTAAAGGAAAAAGCATATGCAACAAAGTATCAGAAAAAAATGTAAAAGATTTTGAAATGGGGAAAAAATGTTAAAGATGCCCAGGTATCCTGTTTACTGCAACTTTCTTGATTATCTTTGTCTTTCATCATCTTGGGGTTTTTATGATTCTGGAAAATGAGGAAAACGGATTTTTTTAAAAGGCAACTGATTCCAAAGAAATGAAACTGAGTTGGATCAGGGCAATGCAAATGATTATTATCCTATAGATAGATCCTTCTCATGTTCTTTCATACAGTCATTTCCGTTTTCCTCATCTGCCTGCGTATGTATATTCTCTTGAGTTCTCTCTTGAACTGATTGTAACCTCTTACTAGTTCCCTTATAAATTAATGATTGAAATAAAATTTCTATATGCTATTATTTTATATCTATATAAAGATCATAATTATAAAACTCCTTTTAAAATTATCTTTTTTTTTTTTTTCTTGAGGTGGAGTTTCACTCTTTTTGCCCAGGCTGGACTGCAATGGTGCAATATCAGCTCACTGCAACCTCCACCTCCTGGGTTTAAGTGATTCTCCTGCCTCAGCCTCCTGAGTAGCTGGGATTACAGGCACCTGCTACCACGCCCAGCTAATTTTTGTATTACAAAACTATAATTTTCCCTCAATTTGCATGTATACTTTCTATTTGATTGGGGCATTCTCTTTCCCCCTAAGGCAAAGTCAGAAGTAACATGAGAATAGAATTTTGGTGTCAGTCTGATGTTCCCTTTGACGCCCTTTGCTCATAGAGACACTCAATTTAACTCTTGAGTTGAAATTCCAGTGGAGAGAGACATTCTAAGAAGGAGCATTGATGAACTAATTTCCAACCCCATTTCAAATTCTTTACTATGTGTAAAAAGATTCCTTACAAGACAGGACAACAGATCTCATAGAAAAAGGCAAATTTGTAGTGATTTCTGATGATTTTTCTGGGAAGAAACTTATGCCTGACTGTATTTTCTCTTCCTAACCAAATATATCAAGTGATCAAAATGCATAGCCAAGCTCTTACAACGACCTTATAAAGCAGTTCATGTGGCTTTCTCCAGCTGTGTATATTTTACATGTCAAAGATCATTTATAGAGCTCCTTCATTTTCTCTTCACAGATATGTGAAAAGTAAAAAGTTCCTCTTCAAAGTTTCCCTTTTTGTTAAAGAATAAATAGTAAGTGTTAGAAATAATAGTTTATTATTAAAACCTAACTTCCTTCAAGCTTCCTTGCTTTTTACTAATAACTCTTTGTTAAGCCCTATGTAGCTGTTAAATATAGTAAGGGAATAAATACATTCCATGTCCTTGTACTTTAACTAAGTTGCTTGTTCTGGCCTATAGCCTGCTCAGACATGTCCAAAATTGCTCAGGCATTTCCCGGCTTACAGCCTACACCTCTTCCTTATTTGGAAATGTTATTACTCTCCTAGATTCCCATAAACAATCCCCTTCCTTTGTTCTCCATCACATATTTACCTGTTTAGGAAAGTTTTAAGATTTTAGCCAATCAGGATCAGTCTAGATTGTGTGGTCCAGCTTCAGCCAATGGAGATAAGACACAGTAGTAAGGATCCAATGTGTCCCTTATAAAAAGTTCTGCTTTTCTTTGTTTGATGTGCTCTTGTGGCAATCAGACTTCTGAGAAGCACCCTTTCTGCAGAAAGTAAAATCACTTTGCTGAGAAAAGTTCTTTGTCTGGGCACTGGTTCTTCTTTTCAGCACTGAGCAACAAGCATTTATTTCCAACAGATATGATCCATATTTTAGCATTTCCAGCATCTCAGTACTAACCCTAAGAGCTCAGTGATTTCATTGTATTCCTTGGCTGCCCAGAACTTAGATGGCAGCATTCAACCTCTGTCTTATAACACAGCACTTAATGAACAGGGCCCTTCAGGAAAAGTGCTTGGATTTGATTCCAGGCTCCACTTCACCGCTCTAAACCTCAATGGAGGGTTTTTTCTTTATATGGTTATTAATGATGATAAAATAAGTTGGCAAGCATAAATTGCTTAGCACAGGCCTGACTCATCAGAAGCCTCCAACAAGTGGCCGGGCACAGTGGTTCATGCCTGTAATCCCAGCATCTTGGGAGGCAAAGGTGGGCAGATCACTTAAGCTCAGGAGTTCAAGACCAGCCTAGCCAACATGGTGAGATCCCATCTCTACTAAAAACAAAAAAAAAAATTAGCTGGGTGTGGTGGCTTGTGCCCATAGTCCCAGATACTTGAGAGGCTGAGGCAGGAGAATCACTTGAACCTGGGAGGTGGAGGTTGCAGTGAGCCTAGATTGTGCCATTTCATTCCAGCCTGGGTGACAGAGTAAGACTTCATCTCAAAAAATAAATAAATAAATAAATAAAATAAAATAAAATAAAATGCCTCTGATAATAATTAGCCTTCTCCCAATCCCTTATTAAAATCCCTTTGTTCTGTGCCCAGTCAACCTTAAAGGAAAATGATGTGTTACTTCTTACAATAAGATGGTAAGAAAAAACGGACTGATGGTTATTTAATTTTTAAAGGCTATGTTCTTCACAGGCCTCATCTCACATAACTCTCACAGCAATCTTTCCAACAGAAGCATTTAATCATGCTCCTTTTTACAAAGTGATGAAATGACTTATCCAATTGCTGAGTTTCCCAGGACTGACATAAAAAATTATCACAGACTGGGTGGCTGTATTTTGTGGAGGGTAGATATCTGAAATCAAGGCATCAGCAAAGCTGTGTTCCCTTTAAAGGCTCTCAGGAAAAATCCTTCCTGCTCCTTCCAGCTGCTGGAGGCTCCCAGCAAGCCTTGACATTCCTCGGCTTGTGGCTCCATCATCCCAATCTCAGACTCAGTCTTCACGTGGCCTTATTCCCTCTGTGAGTACCTGCATCCCCTCCTCCTTTTGTAAAGACAGGAGTCATTGGATTTAGGGTCCACTGCAATCCAATATAACTATGTCTTAATTTCATTACATCTGCAAAGACTCTATTTTCAAATAAGGCCACATTCTTGGGTACCGGGGTAAGCACTTGAACATATGTTTGAGGGAACCACAATTCAACCCATTTCCTTTAAAATACAAGTTTTATTATTAGTTAGGTATGATGGAGCTCAACAGATCAGGAAACAATTGCCACTGAAAAGATAGGATAGATTTTAATACTCTCAGATTCCAAGAGACTATGCCATGGGGAGGCCACATGGAGAGCAACCAGGGTCAGACACCAGGACAGGCAGGGAAAACTCTGGCAAGAGTCTTTTTATTGTGGTCTCTGTGGGAAGAAACAGGAAACAGCAGGCTTCGAGTCAGCCAGTTTGAATCACTTTAGCCATCTCTGGGGCATGATGGTTGTCCCTAGTGTTCTGGCACTTGGTTCTGGGGTGATTAGGGCAGGTGGACGGTGACCTGGAGTGTGAGAGCTCCATAAAAGAGGTGGCTGAGTGTAGGTCTAAATGGATTGGTTTGTTTTTGAAAGGTATGTCAGCTGACAAGTTGTTTGCTATCTCTAGGAATTGGCTTACCCCAGGAGGGGCAGTCCTTACAAGGTCAGCAAGGTCCCAGATGTCAAAGCATCAGAAAAACAAGCACTATCAATACACCATTGCATTCAGTATCACCCAGCTGGGAGATGGCAGAGCCTGTCTCAGAAATAATTTCTATTGGCTGCCAAATCACAGGCTCAGACTGCCTCTAGATTAACTGTCCTCCCTCTTTACATTTTTTAATTTATTTTGATTTTGATTTTTCTTACAGATAGGGTCTTACTCTGTCACTGGGGCTGGAGTGTAGTGATCTTTTAGTAGTATTGTTATGTTAGTAGTTACTGAATGCTTATTATGAAGTGCTAAGTATGTACAAAGATATCTCATTCAGAAATCACTAAAATCCAATGAGGTAAGCATTTTTATTTCACAGATAAAGACATTAGGGCTGAAAGCATTAAGTAACTTGCCAACAATTCTCAACAGGTGAATGCCAAGAGCTGAGAGGAGAAATCAGGTTAGAAATGAATCTAGCTTCCCCTAGGAACAAATCTCACAGCTTCCTTGTGTCTTTTTTTTTTTTTAGGGACAAGGTCTTATCTTGCCCAGCCTGGTCTGGAATTCCTGGGCTCAAACAATCCTCCCACCTTAGCCTCCAAAAGCACTGGGATTGCAGGCGTGAGCTTCAACAACTTCTTAAAAGGCAATTCTACATAGTGTTTAGGAGCGTGCAGGAGCCCTGGGTTCAAATCTCCACTCCAGCTCTTTCCAGGTATGTAAAACATGAATAATAGAACCCGCATACAGCATTTTGTTAGGATTAAATTGATTAATATATACATTCTTAGAGCCATGCCTGGCACATAGTTAGTTCTTAATAGGTTGTGATTATCATACTAAGAGCAAAAAATAAAATGAAACCATTTGGGTGCTCCTGGGGTTTCCATTAGTTGCAAACTTTGTAAACAGTCAGATAGTAAATATTTAAGCTATGTGGGCTACAGATGGTCTAATGTTGCATATTCTTTCACCTTTTTTTTTACAACCCTATAAAAATATAAAAACCACTCCTAGCTAACAGGCCATACGCAAACAAGCCACAGGCTGGAACATTGCCTTTATGGTATTTACCAGAAAGAAGCTAGTCATTGTAATAACCAAGCTGGTTAAGACCAGTTTGTAACACATACGATCTTTCTACATACTCAGTACCCAACCTTGTCATCTCACTGGCAATTATATTGCATGAAACCATATAAAATTGCTATTTCTGTAGGTCAAGGGTTAATTTTTGGAAATTTTGTGTGGCTCAACCTGATAGTAAAGGCACATGAGCAGAGACCTGGATCACTCCTTGTCTTACTTTCCCTTTCTATTTGCACCTGTAAGTTGTTTTGATGGGAAAATAAAGCCCATCCAACCTAATGCCTTCCATAACGGAAAACTAAATATATGAAAAGAGTTTAGGGGGAGGGGAAGGATTGTTCTGCTGTTTTGTTTTGTGACTTTTCAGCCAATTTTCTTCACTTCCTCTTCCTTGTTCTCTTGCTTCTTCCCTGGTAACCTGTTCCCCTGTCTTTGGATTTACCAGCTCTTTACCTTATTTCAATCATCTTTCTAGCTTGTTTGTGTTTGTTTTTTCCTACCCGTAGGGGATTATACAGAGTTTCAAACCTCGTGGTGGTAAGAATAATGGATTGTTCTTGTTCTATGTTAAAAAATTCAGAATGGGAGAGAGTAGGGCTGTGTTCTGGAAGCAATGACAGCTTGGGGCCCTGGAGGACTTTCTATGCCCAAGCCTCACAAAGAGAACATCTGGTGCAATGTGCAGCTGGGAAAAGATCTAGTTTTTAGAAACAGACAAAGCCCTATTATATAAAGGGAAAACCATATTTTTTGTTGTTATTTCAAAGTTGCAATTGCTCCCTCTTCTGTCAACCTTTAGAATTTGTGCTCTCTTGGGTCATTCTGCATATCCAAGAGAAAAAGTGGACAAATAAAAATAATGAAGTAGAAAAAGGTTCTTCACTCATGGAAATTTGAATGCTGCAAGCAATGGAAGAATTCATTGACACGATAAGAGGAGTGATCCCTCTGTATTACATGCAATGTCCCCACCGGGCTCAGTGGCCAACGCCTGTAATCCCAGCATTATGGGAGGCCAAGGTGTGTGGATCACCTGAGGTCAGGAGTTCGAGACCAGCCTGGCCAACATGGCAAAACCCTCTCTCTACTAAACATACAAAAATTAGCCCAGTGTGGTGGCGTGCACCTGTAATCCCAGCTATTCAAGAGGCAGAGCAGGAGAATCACTTGAACCCAGGAGGCGGAGGTTGCAGTGAGCCAAGATCATGCCATTGCACTCCAGCCTGGGCGACAGAGCAAGACTCCGTCTCAAAAATAAATAAATAAATATATAAATAAATAAATAAATGAATAAATGCAATGTCCCATGGTGCTGTGGTCTGTGCTATTCGGATGGTCAGCCACTTCACTGCAACATGCACCAGTTTCCTGGTGGTTAGCTGCTAATTCTCAAAGGCTTCAAATAATTTATTGTGCATCAAGTCATGGCTTGATGATGACCTTGTTTACAAAGCTCTGAAGCTTCTCATTCAAACAGCCCAGTTTCTGCCGTTTGCTCCTTGACCCTGACCAAAATCCACCAGAAGTCAAGTAACTTACAATGGGATTATTCACATTTCTGTTTTATTCACTTGAAATTTAAAAAAAAAAAAAATCAAGGAGCAATTGCTTCCAAGACTTTTTCAAACACATCACTGGGTGAGGGGGTCTTCATTTTGGGGCAAGGCAATGCAAACTTCCAACATTAGGATATCATTTATGAATCAGATAACCTCTTGGCAGTGGCCTAGGCTCCAACTTTCTGCTCAATCTTAGCAACTCGGAAGCAAAAAAACAAAAACTGTTAACATTGGTTGATACTTTTTTTTATGAAAGAGATGCTGTGTTCTCCTTTGCAGCCAAATTCCATAATGATCCACATTGTACTCAAGAATCACTCAGAAGGGATTTCTATCTTAAGAGAAAAAGAAGCTCTAGGTCATGAATATACACTGTCTTGTAAAAAAATAAAGCAGTAATTCATATGTGTACATTTTATACTCAATGGGAAAAAAATTTTATTTTAAAAAGCACTCAATATTTTACATGACATTGTAAAAAGACAGTACAGAATTACTCATTGGCTTCCTTTTTTACATTTTAGATGAAAAATAACATTTAACTGCATCATTTGTTCTTAAATGTAATATTATTTTATTGTCCTTATCACTCCAATTGTCATAGGCCAGAAACCCTGATAGAGGCCAAGATTAACTAAAATGAAGCTTTACTTCTAGAAACAACCCCAGAATTAAATGTTTCTCCATTTGGCATGGAACTTGAAGACTGACTTTGAATGCCACTTTGGAATCTAGCAATCGCCAGTTACTGTAGCAAAGAACAAAGGAATGCTCAGATGAAGTAGGAAACCACAGTGTGTCTGAGATGACCTGCAGCAGAGCCCATAACAAGGTCCCACCACTGGGGACCTGGAGATGCCACCTGATGAGTGTGGCTTTGGTGAATGTTTGTGAAGATGCCAGAAACAGTTTTACAAGCATGCGTGACTAGCTAGCAATAGGATTAGACCTATGGTAACTTCGTAGCTTTAATCTGATGCAATAGTTTTGTTAATGTTTTGGTGGTTTTTGTTGTTTTTGCTGCTGTTGTTTTGGTGTGACTGGAGTTAGTGGAATCTGAGAGAAGCAGACAGATGAAACAGAACGAACAGCCCAACGTTACAGTGGAAAAATGAACTCCAAGCCTGAGAATCAGTATGCAGAAAAAATAGCAACATGGATAGTGTCAATTTATTTTTGTCAACTCCAGTTTACAAGAAGAAAAATAGTGGCAAAGAGTATGGCTAAAATGTTGGTCTTCTTTCAAGATTTGTGGCGTAGCTAAATGTGTCTAGTAGTCTGTAAACCACAAAACAAAAGGGAAACTCAAACCTCAAAACCTTCCATTTACAAATGAAAGCCTTCTCTTTATAGGGCTTACAGAAATAACAATGCAAAATTAGCCACTTACTGTTATTTATAACAACATGGAATATGAGAAAGTAATTTTTGCTTGATTCTTATTCTTGTTTATAGTGATAGTCCAAACTGCCATATATTCAAATTCCAGATACATGAGGCACTAGAGGTTTTATGAGGTCTCTTTCTCTCTTTTGCCTTTTCCTTACCCAGTATTTTTTTTTACCCTTTCTCCTTGTAATTCTATGTGAAATATAAAACAATTTTTGAAAATGATAAAACACCCTGCATAGATTTCATTATTTGTTCTCTTGCCTCTTTTGTCCTTCATTGTATAACAATTGCAGATCTCTTTTTTTCCCCTGAAATCATTATGTTTTCCACCACTCCCTCATGTTACTAAATAAACTTGGAGCGATATTAACATCTTGTTTTGAAATTAGGGAGAAAAAACAGAAAGCTTTTGGCTTTCTTAATGCTTTATAGAGCCCTTAGTGTTATTCAATGTCTCATTTGAGTCTCAAAAATATTAATCAAGAATAAAAAATGAGATGCCTTACTCATAATGTGAGGACTAGCTCAAGAAACTGCTCAGCAACTGAAGTGAGTGCACTGGCTATGCACCTGGTTACCAGGTTCGTTCCTCTGACCTTGGAATTTAGTGTTTTGCACAGTTCTTCTAACCCGGACATTTGATGTGGATGTGACTTTTAGTTTAGATTTAAGGAGGACATGTGCAGTTTTCTTAAACTGGTATATTGCGTAATGCTGAAGTACCCAATGTTTAGCTCCCACTTATAAGTGAGAACATGAGGCATTTTGTTTCCTGTTCCTGCATTAGTTTGCTTAGGATAGTGGCCTCTGGATGCATCCATGGCCACTATCCATAGTGCTGCAAAGGACAGGATTTTATTCTTTTTTATGGCTGCATAGTATTCCATGGTGCACATGTACCACATTTTCTTTATCCAGTCCACTGTGGATGGGCACCTAGGTTGATTCCATGTCTTTGCAGTTGTGAATAGTGCTGTGATGAACATGCAAGTGCATGAGTCTTTTTGGCAGAAGTTTTTGTTTTCCTTTGGGTATGTACCCAGTAATGGTATCAGTGGGTTGTATGATGTAAATACTTCTGTTTTTAAGTTCTTTCAATGCTGATTTCTTGCAGCCGTTGGTATATTTTTAGACTTTTGAAAGCATAGCCAACAAGTACTTCCTCTTATCTCTTAATGATCCACATTGCAGCTCAGAGTCCAGTGGTTCACATGTTAATGTTACATAAGCTGATGTCTCTGGCCCATTTTGAGCTGTTGAGATGTCAGATAGGAGCAATAAAACTATCTCTGCCAGAGGTCACTCTAGGATTCCTGGAATATTGAGCGATCAACTGTTCAGGGTGGTCCAAGACTGAAGAGGTTCCCAGGACATAGGACTTTAGCTTTTAAAACTGAAAAAGGTTTAAGCAAGCCAGATGAGTCTGTCTTGACTCAACCCACAGTGGATATCGCAGTCTACACCATATGATGGTGCCCTGGGTCTGACACAGACTTCCCTTCTCCAGTTTCTCATCCTTTGTCATCCTTATTCCCACCTTTGAATATGAGCTCCTTTGGTCATTTATCCTTTCCTTTTGCAAACTTTCAAATCGTCAACCCCAAACACAGGGCTAAACTAGGATGTTGGCTGCTCAAGGTGAAGGTCTGAGATGGATGGGGATGTCTCAACTTAACCACCTGCTGCTGCAGACCTCACTGGGTTGACTGGGAATACATCTCTTACCAGCATTGACTGGGCCTTGTTGATGTCTGAGAGGCAAGTTTCCAAAAGCTGACTCACTTTTGAAACCTATGTGTGTTTCCTATAGGGCCCTCCCCAATGCCCAGTTTCCTAACATAAAAGATATAACTCCCAGCCCAGTTTCTTCCATTAGCAATTCATCCATCCCATGGCCTCTTCCTATTGGCAATCCCTCATCCTGAGGATGGCTCTTGTGGGAGTCAAGATGGTGCAAGCCCAGTTGACTTCCTTTGTGGCCCACGACATGACCTGTGGAAACACTGCAGACCCTTGGCACAAAATGAATGGGAGTGCAGCTGTTGTTCCCCCACGCCTCTCCCCACCCTGCCAGTTTGTTCTAATTCTCTCTTTTTTTTAGTAACAGATCAGCAAATGTAATGGCTAAGCAGAAATCCAGTTAAGGAACGGAAGGCAAGTGCTTCTGTCTCGGCATCACCCTCCCTGCCATCTGCACGACAGATTCTCTTGGAAACTTTCTCCCTCTCCCATTCTTTTTTGTTTTTGAGACAGAGTCTCACTCTGTCACCAGGCGCCAGGCTGGAGTGCAGTGGCGCGACCTCGGCCTCCCGCATTCTTGAATGTAGTGAGGGGAAGAAAAAGGGGACACTCTCACTACAAACCCTGCCTTCCCTATGTGGCCAGTGACAGGATCTTTCCCCATCTCCTCAAAAGTGGGAGATTCACATGAAATTAAATACCTAGGAATTACCAAATAAGTGAAGGATCTCTATAATGAAAACTAAAAAACACTGATGAAAGAAACTGAAGAGGAAACAAAAAAAAATGGAAAAACATTCCATTTTCATGGATAGTAAGAATCAGTGTTGTTAAAGTGTCCATACTACTCAAAGAAATCTATAGATTCAATGTAATCCCTACCAAAATACCAATAACATTCTTCACAGAAATTTTATAAAAATCCTAAAATTTATATGGAACCAAAAGTGTCCCAGAATAATGAAAGCTATTCTAAGCAAACAGAAAAGAAACTGGAAGAATCACATTACCTGACTTCAAATTATACTACAGAGCTATAGTAACCCAAATGGCATGGTACTGGCCTAAAAACAGACTCATAGACCAATGGAACAGAATAGAGAACCAGAAACAAATCCACACACATATAGCGAACTCATTTCTGACAAAGGTGCCAAGAACATATACTGAAAAAAAGACAGTCTCTTCAATAAATGGTGCTGGGAAAACTGGATATTCATATGCAGAATAATGAAACTATACCCCCATCTCTCACCATATACAAAAATCAAATGAAAATAGTTTAAAGATTTAAATCTAAAACCTCAAACTATGAAACTATGATAAGAAAGCATTGGGGAAAATCTCTAGGACATTGCTCTAGGCACAGATTTCTTGAGCAATGCCCCACAAGCACAGGCAACCAAGGCAAACATGGACACACGGGATCACATCAAGTTAAAAAGCTTCTGTGCAGGAAAGCAAACAGTCAACAAAAGTGAAGAGACAACTCACAGAATGGGAGAAAATTTTTTGCGAACTATCCCTCTGGCAAGAGGTGAATAACCAGAATACATAAGGTGCTCATACAACTCTGTAGGAAAATAATCTAATAATCCTATCAAAAAATGGGCAAAAGATTTGGAAATACATTTCTAAAAAGAAGATGTACAAGTTGCAAACAGACATTTGAAAAAGTGCTCAACATCACTGATCATCAGAGAAATGCTAATCAAAACTACAATGAGATATCATCTCACCGCAGTTAAAATGGCTTATATCCAAAAGACAACAATAGCAAAGGCTAGAAAGAATGCAGAGAAGAGAAAACCCTTATACACTGTTGGTAGGAATGTAAATTAGTACAACCACTAAGGAGAACAGTTTGAATGTTCCTCAAAAACCTAAAACTTGAGCTGTCATATGATCCAGCAATCTTACTGCTGGGTATATACCTAAAAGAAAGGAAATCCGTATATCAAAGACATATCCGCACTCCTATATTTGTTGCAGCGCTGTTTACAATAGCTAAGATTTGGAAGCAACCTAAGTGTCTATCAACAGAAGAATGCATAAAGAAAATGTGGTACATATACACAATGGAGTAAGAGAAATGGATAAGGAAAATGTGGTACATATACACAGTGGAGTGCTATTCAGTCATAGAAAAAGAATGAGGTCCAGTCATTTGCAACGATATGGATGAAACTGGAGATGATTATGTCAAGTGAAATAAACCAGACACAGAAAGACAAACATCACCTGTTCTCACCTATTTGTGGGATCTAAAAATCAAAACAAGTGAACTCATGGGCATAGAGAGTAGAAGGAGGTTGGTTGCTGGAGGCTAGGAAGGGTAGTGGGGGACTTGCAGGAGTGGTGGGAATGGTGAATGGGTACAAAAAAAAATACAGAGAATAAGATCATAAGACCTATTATTTGATAGCACAAGAGGTTGTCTATAGTCAACAATAACTTAAGTGTACATGTTAAAATAGTTTAAAGATTGTAATTGGATTGTTTGTAACATGAAGGATAAATGTTTGAGGGGGTGGATACCTCATTCTCCATGATGTGCTTATTTTGTATTGCATGTCTGTATCAAAACATCTCATGTACCCTATAAATCTATATATCTACTATGTAACCACAAATATTAAAAATTTAAAAATTGTTTAAAAGAGTGGGGGACTTATGGGTGGGTCTGGCTCTTCTATATCTTTGGACTCTCTGGGGCAGTAGTTTAGGATCTTTATGAGTCTTCTTCTAACCTGTTTTGTTTTGTGTGTGTGTGTGCCAAGTTCTTCTTTACAAAAAAAAAAAAGAAAGAAAAAAGACTATTGGTGAGAAATCTAAAGTAAATAGGAAACTCTTCCAAACAAGGACCATTTTGTTAAACATTTGCTAAATGCCCACTGAACATCTGATGCTGGAGTTACAGAGAACCTGACAGTTAACTGAGAGGGACACTGAGTCACACAGTAGCTCAGATCATCCCCCCAGTATGTGACATGCACTGAGCCCGGGGAATGGGGCTGAATCCCACCAGAGAGATCACAGGTTCCTCCCTCAGTGAGAACCACAGAGAACAACCTGGTGTGGCAGCAGAATAGGAAGTGGATGAAGATATATGGGAACAGCCAGTCATAGCTGACATGTTAGCACCAAAAAAATGCTAATCTCCACGTTGAAACATTACATTATAGACTGGACATGCAACTGAAGATCATGACATTTTATTTACTCAGCACCATTGTGACCATCGTAATCAGGCGTTCCTTGACTTTGGTGCCAGCTCCCATACCTACAAACCTGCATGTCCAAAACCAATATCTGATTTCACATGCATTCTGCTTATTTGTCTCTGATGAAGCCCAACTTTATTTTTCATATCCCCTGCTTTGGCTTTGAAGACCCCTCTTTGGCCGCTGTCTCTCCATTTATCTGCACTGTGTAATAATCTTTTGTCATTTTTTTGCTGAGTGTGCCATTTTCATGATGATGTAGGAATATGACTGCTGGATGGAGCTTCAGTCACAACTCCCCCCCAACACACACACACCAGTTCTAGCCAAATGAAGCAGCCTCACCAAGGGTCCTTAAAGCGTGATGAAGTTCTCCTATGCTCTGTTCACGTTAATAACATGATGCCCATGTTAGCATAGAGGAGCACAGAGCTGTGAAGGAGATGTTGTAACATCTCTTGTCTCTCGTATTTCCAGCTTGCCCTCTTAACCTATTCATGACAATGATGTTCATCTCCAGCCACCACAGTTCCCTGCACACAACATGCATCTAGCTGGCTCTTCCCATGTATCTTCATCCGCTTCCCATTCTCCTGCCAACGCCAGGTTGTTCTCCGTGGTTCACGCTGAGGGAGGAATCTGTGATCTCTCTAGCGGGAGTGAGGCTCATTCTCTGGGCTGTCACTGGGCTTCACACACTGCGAAGATGATCTGAGCTACTCTGAATTGGTGTCCCTCTCAGTTAACCGTCAGGTTCTCTGTAACTCCAGCAACTGATGCTCAATGGACATTCCCTAAATGTTTAACAAAATAGTCCTCATTTTTAACAAAATGGGGCTATTTACTGCAGATTTCTCACCAATAAAGTCTTTTTAGGAAAAGCAGAAATAAAAACCAAACATCATTAATTAAGCAACTGCTTATATACCAGGAATTGTCCTCTACTATTCTTCAATGCCTTAGTGAAATTGTTTAGTAATTCCACATTTTTTAAAATAAAGAAACTGGGACTTTAAAAAGCAAGGTAGATACTTCATAAGTGTCTGAGCCTGATGTGCAAAGTAGGCTATATGGTTCCAAAGTCTTGGATCTTTCCACTATGCCTTTAAAAAAAAGTAAAGGGAAAAAAAGGAAGAAGGGAAGGAAGGAAGGAAGGAAGGAAGGAAGGAAGGAAGGAAGGAAGGAAGGAAGGAAGGAAGGAAGGAAGGAAGGAAGGAAGGAAGGAAGGGGAAGGGAAGGAGGGAGGGAGGGAGGGAGGGAGGGAGGGGCAACAGCAAAGCCATGCTTGTATATTAAAGCTGCTTTGCCCTGGTTTGGTTATGATAATATCAAATAGAATGTGGACTGGAAAATACAGACACCTGATGGTTTCATTTGTGCTCTGGAGGAAATGCTGGTTAAATCACCTTCAGGGTTGTGGAGACATCTTCCCCAATTGCTCACATTCCTGTCTGCATGAGACTGGTACCAGTGACTTCTCTAGACACCTGGACACACTTCTGAACGTGGAGCCAATGCTTAACTGAACCCATTCTCACCATCACTTCCTCATATGCAACTGCCATTGAATTACGTTAGGTTCCCCCAGAATACGGTTAACCAGCCAATGTTGCTTTCACATTCTCCAGCTTCAGTCCAGTTTTAATTTCTGCCATCTCTGCAAAGATAGCTACTGTCAGATGGATCCACACACTTTATCAGTGTGTTTCAGGGACTGGCACATGGTTCTATCATTATCCACAGTCACTCACAGACAAATCTCATCTAGAGGAGAGCAGTTGATGGCTTCTTGAAATAATTCTTACTGTGCAATTGTTCAGATGGTAAATACCGATGTGGTTTCTGATCACCAATATTTGCTTACAAAATGCTAAACAGCATCCTTTGCAAAGTATACAATAAAATAGAAGACCTCAAAGCATTTTATTAACTATAGAATCTGGTAAACATATAAGGAATTAAAGAGGACAGGTCTTGATATCAGACCACTTGGTCCAGTCATTTACTCCTTAGGCAATTTGGGACAGGTTCCCAAGACTCTTCAGCCTCCATTTCCTCATCTGTAATATACAGCTGATAAAAGTTTCAGACCTTATCATTCAGCCACAATAATTAAATAAGATAAGAACCGGAAACCCTAGTATTAGCACGTATTTGGCTCCTGGTCAGCACTCAATAAATGTTAGTCAATGTATCACTATTATCATCACCTTCCTAGAATTGAAAAAAAAATTGAGATAATTAGCAAGCAGTAACATCTATGACGGTGTCAGTAACAATGAAGTTTCCACAGCAGAAGCTATAAGTATCCATGAATTGTCCTAATTTTTTTTTTCATTTTCAAGTGCTATTAATTTGCTTTAATTTAATTTAATAAATGTATTTGAATTCAGTGGAGGAAAATAGAACAAAAGGTAGAAAAGCATCTCAAGCTGTACGTAATAAGGTAGACAAATTATGAACATTAAACCTAGCCCATGTGGTTTAAAAGCAGTGAATACTAGCACAAAATATAAAATTCTAAAGCATAAAGAAATTTAAGCAAAGATATCTGACTACCTCCATTTCATGTAACAAAAGTTGGTGGTAGTCAAGATTTAAAATATGATCAACAAATAACAGACCTTGGACTTTGTTTTTCAAAAAGGCTGGAAATGAGATTTTGGTACTGCAAGTATTTCCAAGGGAAAGAAATGCTGGTAGCTAAATGAGATTCCCTCCATCTCAACTGCAGTATTGGTCTGTGTTTCAGGTGAAATGAGAATCCTGTTTCTAAAATCATGTGCCACATGTTCAGAGTATGTTAGTTTCTTTAGTAACCTCACTTGTGGGGGTAAAATTAAACATATTAACCCAAACTGTTATTACACTTGTGCTTAGCTGGAGAAGAACAGAACTCTTCATCCCTGTTGCTGTAAGCATCAGACGGCAGGGGCGACCTCCTGTATTCACATCTGCATGCCAGGACACAGTGTCTTATGATACCTTGAGTAAAGATAATAAATACTTCTTTCACAGCAGGAGTTTACTCAGGCTGTAAGTCTGTGTTTTCTACCAGAAATTTAAAACAGTAATCAGAATAAGTTCCACTCAGATGTTTATTGTCCTTAAACTATTTGCAGTGAACAAATAAGTGTTAGGGAGAAGAAGCAGGCTGGGAATAAAAGTCTCAGAGCCAACAAGCTCTCAGAGTAAAGGGTTTGGTTTATGTGGAAGGGAAAAAAAGAGTCCCTGGCTCCTCATTCCATTGTGACCTTTCAATGTTTAAAGCCATAGTGTTCCCAGAATGGCCACAGAAAGTGGGCAGCTGGTGCCTTGGACCCTGTCCTACTGTGGCATGCTGAAGTACCCTCAGCCCTGCCAGAAACTGGCACACAATGCCACATAAACATAGCATGGGCTTTATTCATGCCAAGGGAACAAGTGGTCCCTTCTCTAGGAAGGTTGCACCCCTAGGACTGGCATTTGGTCACAGATGGGCAGTCTTCATTTCATGGAAATCTAACTCCTATCACCCTGAGGGGTGACCCAACATTCCATTCCAGACCCTTGGACATGGGCCAGGACAATTCACACTTGTTTCATATGAAACACAGGAATAAATAACCCCTTAACCTTATTCAAAGGACCTGTCTGTGGGGGACTTTTTGAGCTGAACCCAGGAGTCAAGGAGACCTCACATTTTAACGACTCTCCAATGACAATTTTTTTCAGTAGAGATGAAGGGGACTTGCCACAAATATTGATCCTAATTAAATTTTGGACATCTAATAGTGATCAAATTTAAGAGTGGTGAGATGGCTGTCAAATGAGCCATTCCCACCAAAGCTCTCAGAAGCCTGACTTTTCATTGTGTTTCAAAAAGAGACAGTGGCCAGGAGCAGTGGCTCATGCCTGTAATCCCAGCACTTAGAGAGTCTGAGGTGGGCTGATCACCTGAGCTCAGGAGTTTGAGACTAGCCTGAGCAACATGGTGAAACCTTGACTCTGCTAAAAGTACAAAAAACTAGCAGGGCATGGTGGCACATGCCTGTAATCCCAGCTACTTGGGAGGCTGAGGCATGAGAATTGCTTGAACCTGGGAGGTGGAGGTTGCAGTGACCCGAGATCACACCACTGCCCTCCAGCCTGAGTGATGGAGTGAGACTCTGTCTCAAAAATAATTAATAATAATATTTAAAAATAAAAAATAGCAGAGAGAGCACTTACCTATTGCTGAATAAGAATAAAAACTCTTAATGCCACTCACTTTATCTCTGCATCTCCTTTTCTGGAAATAGTGAAGTTTTTAGCATGTTTCTGGGTCTGGTATGTCCCATATTTTTAAGTGCCTATGGCATGCAGAAAAGAAGACAGACGATCCCCAGAGGAAAGCCTGCTGTCCTCCCTGAAATTGGGCCATAAACTGACCATGTCATCACATTATTCATCTTCAGTCCCAGGACTCAATGTCACAAGATGCCTGCAAGCCAAATTCCATTATCCAAATGCCATTTCAGCCAAAATCTCCATCTGCCTAAAAGATGTCTCTTTCCTTGCCAATGGCTCCTTCCCTGGTGCATCATTTGAAGCCTCAGAATTCTATACAGAAAAGCCATCAGATGATTTAAGAGTCCTTGGGGTTTGTTATGAGAATCTGTTTCATAACAGTTGGCATCCAAATCATGGTTCCAGCTACACATGTTTAACAGTGAATTTAAGTAATCAGATTCCTAATTTGAAAATTGCTTAGAAAGTTGCCAAGACTTCGATGGACCTTTTCCCAACACAAAAGTACAAGATGAATATGCAGCTTAAGATATCTACACACAAAAGAATAAAATTGGACCCCTATCTCACACCATATACAAAAGTTAACTCAAAATTGACCCAAAATCTAAATGTAAGAGGTAAAGGTAGAAAACTCTTAAAAAGGAATATAGGTATAAATATTACCTACCTTGGATTAGGCAATGATTTCTTAAATATTACACCAAAAACACAAACAAGGAAAAACTGATAAGCTGAACTTCATCAAAATCAAAAACTTTTGTGTACAAAATGAACACTATCAAGGAAGTGAAAAAATAATGCACAGAATAAGAGAAAATATTTGTAAATCAAACATATAATGTCTAATATCCAGAATGTCTCTTTTAAAATTTGAAACTCGACATAAGAAGATAAATAGCCCAATTTTGAAATACACAAAAGATTTGAATAGACATTAGTTTAAATAAGATATACAAATGTCCAATAAGCACGTAAAAAGATGCTCGATATTATTAGACATTAGAGAAATGCAAATCAAAACCACAATCAGATACAGCTTCATACCAAGTAGGATGGCTATAAACAACAGCAATAATAAAGACAACAAACAAACAAAAACAGAAAATAACAGGTATTTGTGAATATGTGGATGTATTGAAGTCTTTGTGCCTTTCTAGTCAGAATGTAAAATGGCTCGGCACTGTGCAAAACAGTCTGGTCCCTCCTCAAAATGTTAAGAGTTACCATGTGGTTCAGCAATTCCACCCCTAGATGTAAAACCAAGAGAATTGAAAATGTGTGCTCAAACAAAAATTCGCATGTAAACATTCATAATAGCATTATTAATAATAACCAAACAGTGCAAACAACACAAATACCTACTCGTTGATGAGTACATAAACTGTGGCATAATCATTCAATGGAATATTACCCCACCATAAAAAGGAATGAAGTGCTGATACATGGTAAAATGTAGATGAACCGTGAAAATCTTATGCTAAGTAAAAGAAGCAAAATACAAAGGCTATGTATGGTGTGATTCCATTTATCTAAAATGTTCAAAATAGGGAAATCTATGGAAGCAGAAAGGTTAGTGGTTGTGAGGTACTGGTGGGGGCACTGGTGGGTGAGGAGGGTGTTGAGTGACGGCTAACCTTTTGGGGTGATGGAAAGGTGCAGTAATTAGACAATAATGAGAGTTGTACAACATTTTGAAGATACTGAAAAAAAACCACTGAATTGTATACATTAAAATGGTAAATTTTATGCTAGTAGAATTAAATCTTAATTTAAGTAAAAAAATAAAAAGATAAAACCACACACAGAGAACAGTAGGTGCTCAATAAATCTCTAAATCAGCAGGCACTAACTGGAATATCCATAAGTAGACATCAGTAGAATGAATCAGAAAGCCCAGAAACAGACCAGAGAAACAGGAGAATTTTTAAACAGGATACGATGCCATTTCAAGTCAGCTAGGAAAACACAGATTACTCAACAAGTAGTGTTAAGACTAAGTTTAACCATCTAAAAATAAATACATAAATAAGGTTGATCCAGACGTCACACTCTACTCCAAAATAAATTAAAGATTTAAATATAAAAAACAAAATAATAAAAATGTTTTTAAAAATTGATAATATTCTGTAAGGGACTGCATCTATTTTATAGTTCCAGGATTAATTTACAATATAAAATATTTTAATAATTTATATTCAATATTTACTTTTATTGTTATTATTAAGCATATGTTTAGTAGTTAGGTTGATTTGTAATGGAGTGTTTTTCAGTATTGTGGCAATAGACAGGACAAACAAAAAAATAAATGAAAAACTGTAGTATCGATCTAGAAGCACATGAACAGCTGGATATGTTACAAATGTTTAAGCCATGTTTCAGCAATCTGTTTCTGGTCTAATGGAGAGATTCCCAGCCAAGAAGGATTTTGCTTCCCAGGGAACATTTGACGATGTCTGGAAATATTTTTGATTGTCACCACTTGGACAGAGCAGAAGGTGGTGCTACTGGCATGTAGGGTAGAAAGGCCAGCAACACTCTAAACAGGACAGCTACCCAGAGCAAAGAACCGTCCAGCTCCAAATATCAACAGTGCCTCTGTTGAGAAGCCATGCTCTAGTGGTAGGGGCATGCCTGATGTTCTTCACAGTAAACCTGTTTCCTAGGACCCATGACATCTCCCAGGCATTGAGACACCAGAAGCCAGAAGCTCCTTCTTTGATGCTTTTTTATTATTATTATTAATTGAGAACTTATTGTGTGCCAGACACTACGCTAAATTATTTCAGTGCAGTATTTAATTTAATCTTCACAATTACCCTATTCTACATACTACCTCATTGTACACATTTATTATTTCTTATTCGCATTGAGGAAACCAATGCTTTGGGTAACTTACCAGAGATTCCTAAGTATTGAACAGTGAAGTTGAGACTGGAACAAAGATCAACCTGACCCCAGAGTCCATGTATAAAACCCCCATGCTTCACCATCTCATAAGACCCTGAGCCTATTCAATGGGTCCAGTTACACGTCTCTGTCCTTCAGGGTAAAAGTTAAGGCGGAACATGATCAGATAACTGATTGTGATTATCACTGATCACCATTGATTAGGAAAGACTCCTGGACCACACTGCCCACTGTTGAGGTACTAAGCATTAAAGAGCACCAGTGGACATCTCTCTATGAAGAGCAGCATTTATTAAAAGGTTACATTCAGCCCATCAGGGGTACTGGCATAACACCCCTGACTGCGGCTTAGGAGCAGGGAGACTCAGGGTCTGGTAATGTGTGAATGCTTAAGAAGAAGAAAATACCCTTTTCTGTCAGCTGATGGGTAGAATTGGGCTCTGAACCTAGAAGCATGAAGCAGTGAGTCTGTGGCTTTGGATCTACCACATAACGGGAGGGATGAAAACCAGGAAAACTTAGAGAAAAAAAAAAAAAAAAAGGACTTTACTCTAAAATACATTATGTGAGCACATAGTAGCTTTTAAATAAATAATGAACCAATGAATCAATGAATGGCAGGAGAGTTTTGTATTCCATGCACATCAACAATATGACTTTAATATGTAATGAGTCTGTTGGTAATGACAGAGTACTTTTACATGCATTGTGTTGTTCGTTTCATACAACAATCCTGTGAAACAGGAAGAGAAGGTATAACTATTCCCATTCTGTAGATTCATTATTTCATCAATTAAACAGCTGCGCTGTTCTGGGAACCGAGCAAGGCTCTGGGGGTCTGTGACAAACAGAAAAGGTCTGGCCTCTGCCCTCATGGAGCAGGAGTCTAATGGGAAGGCAAATGTCCAGCGAGTCATTGCAAGTCTCAGAAAGTCACAACTGGGACAACAAGGCCTACAAATTAAAAAACAGAATCCCAAAGGGGTTAAGGGCTTACATGTTAGTCAAAAGTCATGTCTTGGATCAAGCATCATGGCTCAAGCTTATAATCCCAGCACTTTGGGAGGCCAAAGCGGAAGGATCCCTTGAGCCCAGGAGATCAAGACCAGCCTGGGCAACATGGTGCACCCCCATACTTAGTAACCTCTGGTAAGTTACCCAAAACATTGGTTTCCTCATAGTGAAAAAGAAATAACAAATGTGTACCATAGGGTAATATGCAGAGATGTGGGCAGTTGGGTCCAGGAGACTTTCCTAATTACAAAAGTTAGCCGAGCACGGTGGTGTGCATGTATAGTCCCAGCTACTTGGGAGGCTGAGGTGGGAGGATTGCTTGCGCCCAGGAGGTTGAGGCTGCAGAAAGCCATGTTTGTGCCAGTGCACTCTAACCTGGGGCCTGGGTGACAGAACAAGACCCTGTCTTCAAAAAAAAAAAAAAAAAGTCATGTCTTTTAGGAGGGCAATTGGAAAGCTGAATCTGTTTATCCTAAAAAAAAAAAGGGAGTTCACATCAAGTCATGATCACAGCATTCAAACATTTGAAGGGATGTCATGTGGAGGAAGGAGAAGACCTTAGACCGAAGAGCTGGTGCCCTGGAAAACAGATGTGTCTAATGACATTTAAATAAAAATGCTCAGGTGGCAGGTGAGAGAAGTGGATCCCTACCAGGCCATCCACACACACTTCGGGAGATTCAAGAACACTGTGGCTCAGCATATGAACTCTGGGTCAGACAAACATGGTTCAAAGCAAGCCCCCTGCCACCACCCCCACCGCTTTTGAGCTGTGTTTCCTTGAACAGTAATCATCATCCTTAACCTTTGTGATATAATCTTTCTAAGCACTACCTCCGTCATCTGCAAATGGGAGATAATGACAGTACATGTCTCAGGTACTGGTCATAGGATTCAATAAGGTAAGGCATGTAATCTGTTTCACTCATTGTTTGACACATGAAGCCCGAGATAAATAATCATTAAATGAATATTCCTTTAATGAATGAAGCTAATAAAGAAAGTACCCAATACACATTATTGGCAACGATGTCAGTAGCACAACTAAAACAACAACCTCACCTTTCGGATCTGAGGATGAGATGAAACATGTGTGAATGTACTATTGACCCCACCAAAGTCTGCAAATACGTGGTGTTTCCCTTTTCCGTCAGAGAGATAACAAGATCAACTTGTGCTGGGTAAAATTTGGACCAAATGTCCTAAAATCATTTCCAATTCTTAAATTCCATGAGAATCACAAGTGTCTAATAGTCCAATTGTAGAAGTCAGGAAGTTTCTATTCCCTCAGGACAGCAAGAAAGACCATGGCACTGCAGTCATAAAGCTGTTTCTTTCTAGAAAGGAAATGAAAAGTCCTTCTCCCAATCCCTATCCCAACTTGTTATTTACAACAACATAAAAGTGCTTTGTTTTTGTACCTTTCTCTAGAAGAACGTGGCCAATTATCTCTAAAATTCTCAGTGTACATATGAGATTTCTTTTGCTTGTTTATTTTTTTCCCAAGCCCTCCCACAGAAATGCCCGCAAGGACTGCAAGAATCTTCAGGATGTGAATTATACTTCTTCACAATATTTGGTCTTCTTCCAGGTGTACTTGGGATCTTTGACCTGAATGTGAAAAACAGAAAGCCCTTGTTTCCACTGAGATGCAGAAAAAGGTTTTCAGATTCTGCCATCTTCTGGCCAAATTTGGAAGCCAAGGTGACAGATTTCCTTTATGACTTCCCAGCACTGACTCTGCCCCACCAGGGAAGCAGGGCAGGAAACGTGTGCATCCGGGGCCTCTCCAGAGCTGTCATCTTGAACTGCATTCAAATTAAACCACAGAAAAGCTTCAAAAGCTCATTGCTTATGTATTTAGAAGCACATGTTTCTACTAAAGAGCAGTTACTCATGGTGCTCTGATGTGGGTTCAACCTCTGGAACGGGAAATCAAATTGGGACCTTTCTCAAATGCTCTTAGCTGCCAACCTTAGCAGATGTGTAAATCAGTTGTTTTTCGGTTGCCTGAAATACTCACAACTACTTTTGTAACTCTGATAAAGACACATTAAGAAAGAGAGAGAGAAACCCAAGATCCAGGATCTGAAATCCCTGTCTACTTATTATGACTGAAGATGAATACAGGATTCATGCAAAAGAGCCACTCTAGAGAAACCTCCTCATCTATAAAACTCTTCTGAGTTTTGAGCCCAGACCCCTATGTGAACTTTTTCTACAAATGAGCCACCAGGATGCTTCTTGTGCCTCTGCTTTAGGCACGAAAAACAGAAGATGGAATGATCTCCTTGACGTGGTAGCCCCAGAACCCACATCTTACCCTAAGCCAATATCTGTGGGAAAGAAGAGGCGAGGAAAGATTAGCCCAGGTTAAAGAGTCTCATAATTAACAAAATTTCAAAAGAACCTACATTAAATCATCCATTCCAGGCCTTCCCAGAGTGAAATAGAGGAGAAAGAATGCAGGTTTACCCAGGAGGGAAACAGCCCCATACCTACCTAGCAGTGAAGCTTCATGTAACATCAAAATCTTAGGAGGCAGAGAATCCCAGACTCTAAGTCCCACAGTGTCAGAGCAATGGCTCCAACCCCTGAATGTGTCTCATCAGCAGCTTCACTTCAGCTCTGGGGTCCTGGCAGGCCCTGAAACCTCCTTCTCTCAACAGTGCCTTTCTTAACAAGAGCAGAGGCAACAGGGGTACTTGAACATACTTTATTCTTCCTGGAGCTGGCATATTTCACCAGTACAAATTTCACCCTCACTTCTTTAATTTGAAAGAGCTGGGGTTTATAACACACACTTTCAACTAATACCCAAAAGTGTTGCCTTCCAGGTAGCTGGAACATCACTATGTTCGTGGTCTATTCTAGACAGAGAGCTGACATAGAACACACACTTCCAAATACGCCTAAGATTTTTTTGAAAAAAATATTTTCAAAAACTATTAACTATTTCAAAAAACCAGGGAAATGTCACTGTGAATTAGCTGTTCTGTATGTAGCACATCAATATAAATGCCTTTCTTCTTTTTTTTTTTGAGACAGAGTCTCACTCTGTCACCAGGTTGGAATGCACTGGCATGATCTCAGCTCACTGCAGTCTTTCGCTCCCGGGTTCAAGCGATTCTCCTGCTTCAGCCTCCCAAGTAGCTGAGACTACAGGCCAGCGCCACCACACCCAGCTAATTTTTACATTTTTAGTTGGCCAGGGTGGTCTTGATCTCCTGACCTCCTGATCTGCCCATGGGAGGCAAAACCTTTGCCTCCCAAAGTGCTGGGTTTACAGGCGTGAGCCACTGCACCCAGCCAATATAGATGCTTTTTAAAGGAACATGATCCGAAGACACATAGGCTTAAATATGGACCTAATTTGTTATGGGGTGGATCCTTGGACTGTATCTATTACTTAACACATTTTTTTATTTTGTAGGTTTTCTGGGGACTAGATGTCTGCCAGGAGAAGTTGATTTTGGCACTCGGGTTGAAGTAATAGAGGACTTCCCAAAGTCATGGTCTTTGGGACACTGGTCTCTCAAGATGTTTGGCAAAAAGGGCATCAATAATCAAACTTTGGAGAAATGTTTCGTGTTATATATGTCCTCTAGGAGATTCACAATACACATGAGCTTATAAAGAATCTGAGAAAATTGGAGTAAAGGAATAACAGATTAAATTTTCTTAACTTCAAAATATTCAAACTTCATTGGCCAAGGAATACTTATGTAGAGAAATATCTAATGAGATCCAAGGAGCTGAACACATCACAGGAAATTCTGCTCATACAACAAGCAGATGCATGAGGTTTCGTTGTTATTGATGATGATTTCCCAGAACCAGGAGAAATAGGCTTCCACACTGACACAAGGCACGGTTGCTCTATAATACCAAAAACAACTCTCTGTGGTAGGAGAACAAAGAGGAGACTAAAGCAATAGGTCCTTGGACTGCTGAGGGCCTATATAGACCATTCTCATAAGCCTTTGCCCATAAAAACTGAGTTCCAGGAAACAACAGCACAGTTTCTAGTTATGGCAACAGCAACGAAAATGTCTTCATAAATCATTTAGGAAGTGAATCAACCAAGCTGTATTTGAAGAGCTGGATTCTAACACACATCTTGTCTTCACTAAATCTCATAGGATTATTCTTCCAGAAAGGGTTGGATCTCTGTTTCTTCTCTATAAAATCAGAAAACATGGATTGCAGTGACTTAGAAAAACTCCTCCAACCTTAACAATTTGTAACCCTCATGAATTGTAAAAAAGCAATCAATCATGTTTTCATTTTTGCTGCCTTTCCTAGAATTTTAAATTTGCAAGGAACCTCTTTGTACATTCTCTATGCTAGACATAACTACTTTTTATTTCTGGGTTACTGTCATAGGACATTGTGTTTTCTGGTTTTAGGGGAAGAGGAAAATTGAGTACCATAATAATCTTCTAGGAATTCACAAAAGGTTTTCTCTGGCTGAAACTTCTTAAGGGTTCAGCAAATCTCCCTGGAGAAACCCAGTTTGTTTTGCCTCTCAAGAGTAAAGTTAATCATAAACTGGCCACATTTTCCTTTTTATTTGACCTTTTCTCCCACAGAGAATTCCTCTGCAAGGATTGGCTTCTCCTTTATTTTGCTACTTCAAGCAAAAAAAGATTAAGCACCATGTCCTGAAAACCTACTCTAACTCGTCTTCTTTCTTAAATACTTATAAATGTTCTAAGAGCCATCATTAACCCCTGAAAAGCTTTTTTGTTTTGTTTTCTTACTTTAGGTTCTGGGACACATGTGCAGAATGTGCAGGTTTGTTACACAGGTATACATGTGCCATGGTGGTTTGTTGCACCTATCAACCCATCATCTAGGTTTTTTTTGTTTTGTTTTTTTTTTTTTTGAGACGGAGTTTCTCTCATGTTACCCAGGCTGGAGTGCAATGGCGCAATCTCGGCTCACCGCAACCTCTGCCTCCTGGGTTCAGGCAATTCTCCTGCCTCAGCCTCCTGAGTAGCTGGGATTACAGGCACGCGCCACCATGCCCAGCTAATTTTTTGTATTTTTAGTAGAGACGGGGTTTCACCGTGTTGACCAGGATGGTCTTGATCTCTTGACCTCGTGATCCACCAGCTTCGGCCTCCCAAAGTGCCGAAAAAAAGGGATTACAGGCTTGAGCCACCGCGCCCGGCCCCATCATCTAGGTTTTAAGCCCCACATGCATTAGGTACTTGTCCTAATGCTCCTCCTTCCCTTGCCCCCCCCCAACCCCCGACAGGTGCCTGTGTGTGATATTCCCCTCCCTGTGTCCATGTGTTCTCACTTGTTCAACTCCCACTTACGAGTGAGAACATGCAGTGTTTGGTTTTCTGTTCCCGTGTTAGATTGCTGAGGGTGATGTCTTCCGCCTTCATCCATGTCCTTGCAAAGAGGACATGAATTCATTCTTTTTTTATTTTTTTTATTTTAGGTGAAGTCTCACTTTGTCACCCAGGCTGGAGTGCAGTGGCACAATCTCTCCTCACTGAAACCTCTGCCTCCCAGGTTCAAGCGATTCTCCTGTCTCAGCCTCCTGAGTAGCTGGGATTACAGGTGCGCACCACCACACCCAGCTAATTTTTGTATTTTTAATAGAGACAGGTTTCACTATATTGGCCAGGCTGGTCTCAAACTCTTGACCTCGTGATCCGCCCACCTCTGCCTCTCAAAGTGCTGGGGTTACAGGCGTGAGCCACCGCGCCAGCCAAACTCATTCTTTTTTATGGCTGCATAGTATTCCATGGTGCATGTGTGCCACATTGTCTTTATCTAGTCTGATGGGCATTTGGGCTGGTTCTAAGTCTTTGCTATTATAAATAGTGCTGCAATAAACACACGTGTGTATGTGTTTTTATAGAAGAATGATTGCCAAATGCTGCTGGAAGCTGACATCCCATCTCCTTCTACCATTTCTGGCCCAACTGAAGTGCCGTCTATGGGGGATAGTTCTGACTGGGAAGTGTTTATTTCAAGAGATGTCAGAGAGAAGCTGTCCTTTTGGCTTCATGGGCAACCTTTACTTCCATGCAAGGATGCTGAAACAAATTTTTTCAATCCTTTTTCACTCTGCCATGGAAAAATCTACACTCAACCAAGGAGGTTGTTTATGGCCCCTTCTGCCCATGCTGAATGAAGTGTCAGATGCTTTCTCCTCACAATTGCTACAACCACAAAGCATGACAAATAAGAAATTTGAAAAGTAAAAAGGCCAAGATGAAAAATTCGGAGACCTTATTTTGGGCTCCCTATGAAAATAAGAGTCATTGCTTACTGTACCTTAGTAAGTCTTGTACTTTTGCACATTTCTAAGACACTTTTGGACTTTTACAAAGAAGTCTTTGCCCCACCTGCCTCTAGGAACTTGTATAATCACAAGTTTTCTAAAGGTAGACACACTCATTGAATCTGTGATGGCCAAATCCTTCTCTTCATCTAGCCATGGTTATGGAGAAGAAAGAAGTCTCAGAGGAGTTTAGTCTGAAGCTTGGAAGCACCATTTGCTCCTCTCTTTGGGATCCTGGAAAAAAACAAACAAACAAACAAAACAAAAAAAAAAAAACACCGAAGGATCAGAGAGCTGAGGTGATGCCCTGAGCAGGATTCCCCCAGGTAAATTTCCCGCCTCATCCCCTAGAAGTTTGACTCTCCAGAAGTTGAAGAAGGCTCTGCTATCTATGTCGTTGGGCTCTAAGCACTGGGATTACCAAAGTTTATTTTCAATAAGGCTTAAAATCTAACCTCTTATTGGCATTGTGAACAGGGCAGGCCTCTTACAGAGGGTAGGAATGGAGAGGAACGACACATATTCAGACTGTGCTGGAGACTGTGATAGTCACTCTGCTCATGAGCAAATTCCCAACTCTCACCGTTAACATCCCCCCACTCCTTCTGACAAGTTTCTGTCTTGCTTTCACCCTGTCTCTATCCTTCTTAAACTGAAATCCTCATCTAGCCCCAGGACTCTAAAGGAACAGATTCTAGCAATAATTGGAGGTATCATCAATGATTTCTGCTTTCCAGTGGGCATTTACAGTCAATACTGAGCCCAGAAGGCTGTCTTAATTTCTGCCCTTTTGGGATTGTAGCTCCTTGGACTTATTGATGCATTTAGAATAGTGAAAACATTTTAGGCAAGGGGAAACATTGCCCTCTACAGGGCATATGAATCTCAGAGTTTTAAAGTCGATCACTCGTAAGCACAGCACATGTATTTTTCAGGGATTCTTCATTCTTCTTCTACTTTAAGGCTAATCCAGCTGGTGGCAATCTTTTTGACTGGAATGACATCTGCAGACATTTATTCCTCAAGTATAAAGAGAAAGCGAATGACAAGAAAAATGTAAAGTTCCTTCCTTTTTGCAAAAACATGTTGATGCAATACTTCCCCAAATCAGATGAACATGAGGACATTTTGAACTTGAAGTTGCTGAGGGTCCTTCAGTGTTACTGGGAAAGCTAAGTTCTGTCAGGCCATACCATAACACCACACAGCTAACAAGAAACAGGAAAGGGAGTGTCATGGGTTCTCTAGGTTTTCCTTCCAAGTCCTGTATAGAAAATAAGACGCTATATCTCCTGTGATGTGTAGCCCCGCACATCAGCTACAATATAACTCTTTAAAAATGCAAGGTTAGGTCTGGAGCAGTGGCTCACGCCTGTAATTCCAGCACTTTGGGAGGCCGAGGTGGGTGGATCATTTGAGGTCAGGAGTTCAAGACCAGCCTGGCCAACGTGGTGAAACCCCATCTCTACTAAAATACAAAACTTAGCTGGACATGGTGTAGGGTGCCTGTAATCCCAGCTACTTGGGAGGCTGAGTCAGGAGAATCACTTGAACCCAGGAGGCAGAGGTTCCAGTGAGCCAAGATCTCTCCACTGGAATCCATATCGGGTGACAGAGCGAGACTCCCTTTAAAAAATAATAATAAATAAAATAAAATAAACAATAAAATAAATTTTTAAAAAACAGAGTTGAGTATGACTTCAAGGATTTGGGACCAAAAATCATAAAGAATGACACTTCCTTTAACTAAAATGGAGATGGCTATGGTCAGAGCAATTTCAGGGAGCCAAATCAGAAGTTTAGGTTTTTACACATTTTGTTTGAGATACAACATAAGTTGAGACATTGATAAGGTGGTTTGCTATATTATTCTGGTGCTTAGGGGAAGTCTGACTTACAAATAAAAATTGGGGCATATTTTAGCATATAGATGGTATTTAAAACCATGAGGAGAGGCCACATAAGGAAAGGAAGATTCTAGAACAGAGGTCTTGGCCACACTGGCCAAGGGCTCTCACTAGCTCATTAATGAAGAGGATCTGAATTTTCACAGGAGAACTTAAGTATGCCATGTGTCTTCTGTAGTCCATTTAGTGTTGCTATAAAGACATACCAGAGACTGGATAACTTATAAAGAAAAAACACTTATTTGTCTTACAAATTCTGATGCCTGGAAAAGTTCAAGATTGGGCATCTGCATTTGGTGAGAGCCACAGGCTTCTTCCACTCGTGGCAGAAAGTGAAGGGGAGCTGGTATGCGCAGAGGTCCCATGGTGAGAGAGGAAGGGACAGAGAAAAAGGGAGGGCCATACATTTTCACAACCAGGTGTCATGGGAACTATTAGGCTGGTGCAAAATTGGTTGCGATTTTTGCTATTAAAAGTAATGGCATAAACTGCAATTACTTTTGTGCCAAGCTAATAATCAAGAGTGTGAACTCACTTACCCCTAAGGTAGGGAATTATTGTCATCATGAAGGATCCACCCTCATGACTCCAGCACTTTTCGCTAGGCCCCACCTCCCCACACAGCCACATTAGGAATTACATTTCAACATTAAACTCAGGGAAGAAGGGTAACCATCCGAGCTATGGCAACCTGTCAGAGTCAATTGTATTATTTGCGCTTGTAACTATAAGTGGACTGTATACAGATGGCTTAATCATCTGAGTTTGGGATGTTTCCTTGGCCATGTGCAGCTTACTTCCTTAAGTCTCAGTTTTCCTTTCTATACAACGGAGTTAATTATAACTCATAAAGTTGTTGCAAGGATTAAATGAGAAGATGTGAAAACAGTGTTTAGCAAGTTCCTGGAAAAAAAAAATACATGCTCAACAAATGTTAGCTCAATAAAATAGATTTTAGTATTATTTGAGTCAAGATTCTGCTGTTCTGAGTGGGGGACACCAAGAATGCAGTTCCCTTTGTAGCTTCTGTCTTAGCGAGGTTTATTCTGTTGGAAATTTCTAGAAGCCATAACAAAAATAGTTGGAACAGATAGAGGACAAACTCACAAACTAAACAAAACCCTGCCCAAAGTAATGTATGTATTCGTGCTAAACACATTCAGGTACTAAAAGATCTATGGAAATTTTGAACGAGAAATGATGAGGATGATGATGAGGATGGAAATGATGGAGATTTTGATAACAATTAAATTTACAGAGCATTTACAATGTGTCAGACACTATTTGAAGTATTATATATTCACTAATTTAAGCCTTACACAATTCTGTGAGGTAGGTACCCTCATGTTACAGTAGAAGACAAGGAGATACAGAGCGGTTATGTGACTTGTCCAAGGTTCCCTAGCTAGTAAGTGGCAGAGGTGGGGTTGAAGGAAGGCAATGTGACTCCAATGTCCTGGGAAGAGCAAGGATGAATCTTGGATTATAGATGTGAGCCACCATGCCCGGCCTCAACTCTGCTTTTTCTCTTATCTTCCATAGTAAGTGTTTCAGAGATATGGGTGTCTCTACTTCCAAGATTTTTTTTAGAATATGAGCACTTCCCACCACTTTTGCAGTCACCACCTTTGTCTGAAACACCATCACCTCTTACCTGGTTGTAATTCCTGTCTCTCTGACTCCATCCTGACCACACACACACACACACACACACACACACCGCCCACCCAGATGTAGTCTCATCACAGATGTCGGAGCAATTCTGTTAAATCGAAAGGCAGACCATGCCACTCCTCTGCTCAACACCAATCAATGGCTTCCCATCTCACTAAAGTTCTATTATAATGGTCTATAAGCCCTCTACAATCAGACCCTATTATTTTCCTGACCTTAAGTCCTAGAAATTTCCTCCCACCCCTCCTCACTCAGCTCAAACATCACATCCTTCTTGCTGTTCCTTGAATTCCTCAGTCACAATCCCTGCCTCGGGGCCTTTGCACATGTTATGCTCTGCACCTGGAAAGCTTTTCCACTACATGTCTCATAGTTTGTATTGTCACTTCCTCTGGTCTTTGTCCAAATGTTATCTTCTTAGGGGCCTACCCTGTCCATCCTACTGAAACTGTAACCTCATTTTCTCCCCCTACCTAGGAATATTTTCCCCCTACATCCATCACTTCCAAATATAATAATTGCCTCATTTTTAATGCCTGTGGTTAGACTTCTGCTAGTAAGTTCCATGAGAATTTAGACTTTTGTCTTTTTCATACACTGATAAATCCCCCGCACAAAGAACAACATCTACAATGTAGCAGGTACTCAATAAACACTGAATGAATCAATTAGTAAGGCTGAGATTCCATCCCTGGCTGTCTCAGCTCTTGAAAACTTGATTACTGTGGTGCCCTCTAGGAAGAGAGAGTGGTCTTTTTAACTAGATCAGAGGCCCTCTGATGCAAGCCTAGATTAGAAGCAAATACCCTGTAGCTGACATTCCTGGGTAATACCAATGCATATCCACTGGCTGCCCTTGCTTGGACACACAAATTGATAGTTTATTGCCCAGTGTTATCTAGTCTATATTAGGACAGTCTGGTATAGAATGTGCACAGGCAAACATTTGTGTGGCTTCACGGTAGTGTGAGCAGAGCTAGAGGATGAGTTTGGGGGGTAATGTGGAGAAAAGCCCCGAGGCAAGACAGGGACAAGTCGCCAGGAACAGAAGCCACCACCTGGCAAGAAGCCCCAGGAGAGAACACCTCACATGTGAATCCAGGTAGACCTGGAGACTGGCCCTCAGCTGCGGAATACAAGCTCAGGAACCCCGTCTGTTTATGTATCTAGAGAAAATTTGAGCCTCACGAGTGGGCATTAACTGGGCACTCCAATGTGATGATGAAAATCAAAATGGTAATTTAGAACTTAAACTTTCCAGTGAGTACTGCAACTTCCAAGGACACTACCTACTCATTTCACTGGCCAAAGTATTTTCTCCTGTAAGTGAGCTACTCAAGGGGCCAAAGCATAATCCAATGCCAACATATTAACTTGCCACAAAAAAATGAAATTATAGGCTGGGTGGAGTGGTTCATGCCTGTAGTCTCAGCATTTTGGGGGACTATGGCAGGTGGATCACTTAAGTTGAGACAGCAGGATCGCTTGCGTCCAGGAATTCAAGACCAGCCTGGGCAACATAGCAAGACTCTGTCTCTACGAAAAATTAAAAATTAAAAACTTAGCCAGGCATGGTGGTGCAAACCTGTATTCTCAGCTCCTCTGGAGACTGAGGCAGGAGGATTGCTTGAGCTTGGGAGGTTGAGGCCACAGTGGGCTATGACCATATCACTGCACTCCAGCCTGGGGCAACAGAATGAGACATTGTCTCAAGAAAAAAAAAATTTACATTCTAGTTTTCACAAGACTTTCATTTCTATTACATCTGTGCATATGTATGCATTCCTGAATAAATAAAATAAATTTGTTACTATAAGCATTTCAAAAAGTTTGCAAGCCAGCCCTGCCTTAAGGAGAACAAGTTTAAATTAATCTTAATAATCTTAAAAACCTAAGAGAAAAGAGAATTTCAGTTTGCTACACGTGCAAACACAGACCTATCAATTGACATTAATCTCAATAATTTTAAAAACCTAAGAGAAAAGACAATTTTAGAAGGTGAAAACATTCTAATACTTATCAACTATATAGCAACTCTACAAACCTAACTTTTTGAATTAACCATATGCATTTGATTAGAGTTTTTCAAACAGATGAGACATGGTACATAAGATAATTTTTAAAATTTTGTGTTTATATTAGAGAAATATACCTAACACCTTCACTAGTGATGGAAATGGACAGTGAACAGCTGGACTCTGGGAAATATTGAAATATCTGGTTGGATGAGTTATAGAAACTAGATTTACACACCAATTAGTATATCCCCTCTGCTGACTAAAGAGATGACGTAGCTTTTACCTCTTTCCTTAGCAGACTGTCTGGGAATTTCCCTCCTTTGCCCTCTGGCAAAGAAACCCAGAGAAATCCAATTTCTCCTTTTTCCTTTCCAACAAGAGCAAACACCAAGAGCGATGGCCATTTCTAATCCTCCTCTTCTGTGCTTTCTGTGTGTCTGTAAAGAAGAGGTTCTCAGTGTTTGAAGATCACAGATGCCTCCTTCAAAAGTCACATGAAGGACTGGGCCTGTGGGTCTGGTGGCTCATGCCTGTAATTCCAGTTCTTTAGGAGACCATGATGGGAGGATCCCTTGAACCCAGGAGTTTCCCAGGAGTTTGAGGTTACAATGAACTCTAATCACACCATTGAACTCCAGCCTGGGGAACAACAGAGCAAGGTCATGTCTCAAAATAAAAAAAAGTTACACTAGTTGAAAACCCAGAAAATTCATCAAAATATCAAAATAGTGCAGTTTTGTGGAGTCTTTTCTTTAGAAAAAGAAACAGATTCAAATGAGAGAGTTATCCAGAGTAACCATTCCTGCTTTTAACTTCTGAAGTACTGGAACAGAAGTACTGGACAGAAAAATATCAATTGTCAAAGGGCAAAGGGTGTCACTCCTGGGGAGAAACCCTGACTAGCCTTTCAAACTTTGCCTTACCCTGCATGGCAAAGAGTTCTGATTAGAGAACTGCAAACACTTGTTGGCAAATATCAATGATAACAACCCGGGAAAACACCCTATCTACAGTGAAGCGTATTCTACATATCTTTGTAATGACGGTACTGGGGGAAGTCACACAATGCATATGGTAGGCTGGCAGCAACGTATCAGAATCTAACCCACCATTACAAGGAATATAACTGGAAATGGCAATGTGCCTGACACAACCTGAAGTGTTGTTGAATCCATATTAAAGAATCAAATGAAAAATAATAAAGGATATCTGTTAGTGTTCAAAAATATATTTTCTGCCTATGCTAATGATGCTATCAGTGATGGTTAGTTTTCTGTGTCAACTTGGGCTAATACCAGTTCTTTAACCAAACACTGGTCTAGATGTTGTGGTGAAGGTATTTTGCAGTTATAATTAACATCTAAAATCAGTTGACTTAAAGTAAAGGAGACTATGCTAGGCTAAAGTTTGTCGGCCTCATTCAATCAATTGAAGGCGTAAAGAGAAAAAACTAAGGCTTCCCAGGGAAGAAATTTTGCCTCAAGATGGCACCATCAACTCCTGCCTGAGTTTGCAGCCTGCAGCTTGTCCTACGAATTTCCAACTTTCCAGCCCCCATATTTGTACTAGCCAATTATTTAAAAAAAAATCTATCTTCTGCAGGCATATACTATTGATTCTGTTTCTTTGGGGAACTCTGACTGATTCATTACCTTTCGCTAAAAAAATAATAATAATAATTCAGGGTGTCAAGACACAACCCAGGCCTGACCATGCTGCCTTCTTTTTTTTTTTTTTTTTTTCTTGAAACGGAGTCTCGCTCTGTGCCCAGGCTGGAGTGCAGTGGCACAAATCTCAGCTCACTGCAACCTCCGCCTCCCAGGTTCAAGCGATTCTCCTGCCTCAGCCTCCCAAGTAGCTGGGACTACAGTCACATGCCACCACGCCCAGCTAATTTTTGTATTTTCAGTAGAGATGTGGTTTCACCAAGTTGGCCAGGATGGTCTCGATTTCTTGACCTCGTGATCCGCCCACCTCGCCCTCCCAAAGTGCTGGGATTACAGACGCGAGACACCGCGCCCGGCCCCCACGCTGCTTTTCGTTGCAAAAGGGAACCAGTTCCGTTTGCTCCATCCCCCAGAACTGCTGATCAGCCAAGCAGGGCTCTGCAGTGCTCACACATAACTCAAGGTGGCGTTCATGCTCTAGTGGAAAGATCCAGGCTTCCCAGGTGCCGGCCACGCCTGCAGACTTTTTCCCTCAGATTTCAAGACAGCCCAATGACTCAGCAATGGGAAAGAGAAAGCATAAAATTCGGACCGTGTATACTGCAAACATGCCCAGTGTACACAAGTTTGCCATCACCATCAACAGGCAAATGCACTTTGGGGATGAATGCTTTCTTGGGAGTCCTATTTCTTTGGTAGGATTTAACTTACTCTAAGCAAATAATCACTTGGACAATCCTACAAAATCCCCCCCCCCAATAGCAACATGTTGACTTGCCATGTTGTCTTGTATCTGCCTGCCACAAAAGCTAGGCAACCTACTCATTGTTTGAGATTTTCCTACTTTTCAAGTTTTCAGGGTTGCCTTGGAAATGTAAGTCCCTAGAGCCTGAGGGTGCAGCATGCATGCCTACATGTTTGTGCACACAGGGGCATGACTCACCCTGACCCCAGGATGTCCAAAGCCCGCGGTCCTGGGGAGACAGACTCTGCCTGGGCCTGCTCTGCAAACCCCTCGGTTAATCCTGCTGGTGGTCAGGACCATACCCTGCCATTAGGCCGGGTCCTTGACCACAGAGTGCAAAACATTTTAATGGTGCATGCTTGTTTAATCCCCGTAATATTTTGCAAGATGAATTTGAGATGTTTTTACTCTTTTAATTTCTGCTTTGCATATGGGGAAACAGGACCAGGTACGCTGAAGGTAAGGCAGTGATACAGAATTAGAACCAAGGACTCTTACCTTCAGTTAAAGGTGCTAACCTCCCTAAATCACTCCCACAAAAGTCTTCCCTCTTCTCTGCCACCGCTGACCTTTTCCTTATACACATGGTATTTGTTGGTTTCTTTTTTAGAGTCTACGCATTTACATAAGTACACAGATCAATGTCGTGTTCCTACATTTTTAAACCATGTGCCAATGGTGTAGTGTGACTGCCATGACCCAAAATTAAAAGCATCGCCTATCTTTTACATTAGAATCTTGACTTTTAGAATATACACACAGTCTCCCTCTTAAACATACACAATTCAGAATAGCAGGTGAAAAGCCCTGAGAAATCCTATCCAAAATAATTTTTAAAAAGTAATTCTATTTAGTCACATCATTTCCTAATTTACTTGAACAGAGATCACCTTTTTGCACAGTACTCTTTAACATCAGTAACGTTCCCTGTAGCACCCTTTTGGAAATGTTGAATAAAACTAGAATTTCTTTATAGCACAAGGTTGGGTGTGTCGACAGTAATCACCCCTCCCCTCCAATAGTCTGTCGTCCTGTGAAGAGGAGTTTCAGAATTCACAGAATTAGTCTGAGTTGGATTTTTGTGATAAAAGCCAAATCCTATAGCAGTTTTCTAATCCTGAAATTAAGGAGCAGGGATCAGATTAAACAGATTACAGCTAGTGCTCGATTTACGACCACAATTGGGACAGGCAGACTGGTCGTAACACGATTTGGTCATAAGTTGAGTAGGCTATATGTACAGTTGAAATGGTGCACGCAGAGATGGTAGTGCTGCCGGAAGCTGGTCCGCACTGTCATACGCCCAGCGGGGCAACGTTTGCACTACGAGATGCAGAGCAGTCGTGGCTAGCGATTGTGGTCGTAAAGTCGAATGGTCTTAAGTTGCATAGGTCGTAAGTCGATCAATATCTGTACATAGTACTCTCTTCTACTTTGGATGGGCCCATTCCTTCCCTTCCTAAGCACACAGCATCTTCCAAGGTCACTTTGAACCCCCCCTCCAGCTGTCCCAGTCTTGGCATCAACAGGTGCCTCCCACTCCTAGTCCTTTGGAAATGTCCTTCAGCCATTTTCAGTCCCTTAATTCTTGACAGGTGACTTGAATACTGGGATATTCCTAAAAATCCACTCCATTTTATTTTTTTTTTATTTTAAATTCTAGGGTACATGTGCAGATATGCAGGTTTGTTACATAGGTAAACAGGTGCCATAGTGGTTTGCTGCGCCTGTCAACCCATCACCTGGGTATTAAGCCCAGCATGCATTCACTATTTTTCCAAATAGCTCTCCCTCCCCCATCCCACCCCCTGACAGGCCCCCAGTGTGTGTTGTTCCACTCCCTGTGTCCATGTGTCCTCATTGTTCAGCTCCCACTTATGGATGAGAACATGCAGTGTTTGGTTTTCTGTTCCTGCTTTAGTTTGCTGAGGATAATGGCTTCCAGCTCCATCCATGTCCCTGCAAAGGATGTGATATTGCTTCTTTTCTTGACTGCATGGTATTCCATGGTGTATATGTACCATATTTTCTTTATCCAGTCTATCCTTGATGAGCATTTAGGTTGATTCCATGTCTGTACTATTTGAATAGTGCTGCAGTGAACATATGCGTGCATGTATCTTTGTAACAGAATAATTTGTATTCCTTTGGGTATATGCCCAGTAATGGGATTGCTGGGTCAAATGGTATTTCTGGTTCTAGATCTTTGAGGAATCACCACACTGTCTTCCACATGGTTGAACTAATTTACATTCCTACCAACAGCGTAAAAGCATTCCTATTTCTCTGCAACCTTACCAGCATTTGTTGTTTCTTGACTTTTTAATAATTGCCATTCTGAGTGGGATGAGATGGTATCTCATTGTGGTTTTGATTTGCATTTCTCTAATGATCCATGACATTGAACTTTAAAAAAAAAAAAAAAATCTATCCCCAAATGAAAGCCAAGTCCAACCAATGACTTTTCTCTACGATGATAAAAGCCCTCATTCTCATGGAGGAACACAGCCTTCATCCTTTCTATTTCTCCAAGAGAGTGGGTAGCTGTGTACCCACTAAAGTGTCTCACACTACCCCTGCTGGTCTTTCATACCCATGGAAACTAGGAAAAAGCATGGACTTAGTTTGAAGTGTTTTAGGGGTCAGAGACCTTGTAACAATGGCCTTACCTGACCAGGAATTTGTTGTGGTTGAATATAGCTCTATGCTAGTTTTCAAATTCTAGATCATCTCAGAAAACCATTGACTTAGAAGGAATAAAACTACTGGGCAACGGTGGTCATCCCATGCTGAGTAATTTCCTCAGGCTTCTTTGTCAGCTTTGGGACCATTGATAAGCCCTGTCTTCAGTTTGTGGCCCTTGTAAACTTTTTTATCAGGATAATAATCTTAGTTTTCTTTAAATAATTATAAGAGCTAAGCCTAAAAGGGCAAGGAGACCTGACACAATCAGCCTGTTTTCTGTTAGAAATGTGATTTCTATTGATCAAATATATTCTCTTTAGGACCAACCAACTTTCCCAAAATCCCAGGAAACAAGGTTACATCTTACTATAAAAGACAAAATATTTATCTTAAAAATAAGTAACTTCCTGCATTAATTATCTGTTTCTGTGTAGCAAATGATCCCAACATGCAGACATTTAAAACAACCAATACATACTCTCTCGCAGTTTCTGGGTGTCAATAATTCAGGAACCACTTAGTTGGATGGTTTTGGCCCAGGGTTTCTCACGAGGGTATGTCAAGCTGTCAGCCAGGGCTACAGTCATCTGGAGGCTTCATTGGGGAGCTGAACGGTCTGCTTCCAAATTCACTCCCACGGCTGTTTTCAAGAGGCTTTCGTCCTTGCTACATGGGACTGTCTATAGGTTGGCTTGTGACTTAGCAGATGGCTTCCCACAGAGTGAATAATTCAAGAGAGTATGACCATGACAGAAGTCACAACGACTTTTATAACTTCATGTTGGGAGTGATATGCCATCACTTGTGCCATGTTCTGTATAGTGCAGAGAAGACAGCACAGGCTATAAATACAAGGCAGAGTCCATCGCAGATCATCTTGCAGGTTAGCTTCTACCCTCTCCAAGGTACAACCTCCCAGAAAATGCATCACTTCTGAATCTGGGGCCTACTGCTGAGCATCCAGCTGATGAAGTTCAAATGTTCAGTAGGCAAAAGCCACAAATATGGTCATGTCAGTGCCACTTTCGGACAGAAGGCAGATGTTTAGCATCCTCCACGAAAAAGGAGAGAATTAAACAGGTCATTTGCATACACAGATGGAGGCAAGAGAATCTCTGACAGCCGTCAGTACAGGGTGTAGAGGAATGAGTGGAGACCACTTTATCAGAGACCACTCAGACCACTTCAAGAGAGATAATTGTATGCATCTCTTTTCTACTCCATCTTCAGTAGAGTTAAAATCAACCATGGAGGAGTATTTCATCATGCAAACCAGCCAGTGCTACAAACCAGCACTTTTTTTGTTGTTGTTTTTAGGAGAGTAGTTTGTTAAACATTTGCGAGGACACCAGTGAGAGAAACCCACTTTCATCTTTTTTTCTTCTTTCTTTCTTTTTCTTTTTTTTTCTCTTTTGTTGGAGTCTCACTCTGTCACACAGACTGGAGTGGAGTGGCACGATTTTGGCTCACTGCAACCTCCACCTCCCAGGTTCAAGCAGTTCTCCTGCCTGAGCCTCCTGAGTAGCTGAGGTTACAGGTACCCAGCATCATGGCCTACTAGATTTTGTATTTTTAGTAGTGATGGGGTTCACCATGTTGAACAGACTGGTCTTGAACTCCTGAGCTCAGGTGATCCACCTGCCTCAAGCCTCCCAAAGTGCTGGGAATACAGGTGTGAGCCACCGCACCTCTCTCCCCCATTTTCATCTGGGTCAGGACCCACCAAAGCTCACACAGTCATAGACAAAGGTCTCAGTTTCATCCCAATCAACTGTAGGTCTTGGTAACAAAAGGATAATTGCCTGACTATAACAGCCCACATTAAACAGATTAGTTCCCTCATATTGCATTGGTGGCCACCAATGCTGTCTTCTTACATATATAAGTCAAGCTTTGCAAGGAGTACCTTCATTTTTCAACAACTATTTTTAAGTTGTAGTTTTATCTTATCATTAAATCATTGAAACTCACACCAGGCACCATGTTAGGTGCTCTTGACCAAGGAAAGTTTATAGCTTATGGTAAATACATGGAAAGAATGACAATGTTTCCAACTTTGATCCCTTGCCAGCACTGCATAGTTACTGAATAAATAAACATTTCAAATTGCACTGGATTCCAATCTTGAGGGAAGTTAGGGTTTTTAGTTTGCAAAAATGTAAGATAGCAGCATCTCTTAATTTATTAAGTCTAACCTTCAAAAACAGTCATAACATGGAATAAACCCAGGTGCCCATCCACATTGGATCAGCTAAAGAAAATATGGTACATATGCACCGTGGAATACTATGCAGTCATTAAAAAGAATGAGGTCATGTTCTTTGCAAAAATGTGGATCAGCTAGAGGCCATTCTCCTAAATGAGGTAACATGCTCTCACTTACGTAGACATCAGCCAAAAGAGAAAAACCTATAAATGAAGTGTTTAAAGGGTGAAATCAAGCTCGATCCCAGATACCGTGAAAGGAGCTGGAGAGGAGTGCCACACGTTCATGGTATGTCCCCTTACACGTGCCCTTATGTTACTGTTGTTTACTCTCCAAGAAGTCATGTACTTTGCCTGTGGCAAGTCTCTGAACCTCCCTGGGAGGAGCACACAGCTCTGTACACCTGTGAAGTTCCTGCCTCGTCGATCACCCAGCAGCCATTCTCCACGGACATTGCAGAGACATTCTGGGAGTCACCATCTATGAAGCTCAAGGGCCTAAGCTCAGCGATCCCCAGGATACAGCGAGTAGCCTTTGCTTTCATTGCCTCTCACTGTCCATGGAACACGCCTGGTGCTCTCTCGATGCTCCAGGGAGAGTAAGATGTTTTCTCTTGGCTGCTTTACCTTAGTAGAGAAAATCCTGCACCTCCCTCCTTTAGGGGATGGGGCACTAGTAGATCACCTGGAGATTCACAGCTGCTTGTACCAGCAGCAGCAGCCCTCGGACAGCTTTAGGGCCAGGATTCCCAGACTCGTGGCTCATCACACTGCTTCACCCTCATAACACCAGTGCTGTCTGATAAGTTTATTAGAATATGGCACTAGTGTAGAAAAGATGCTGGTTCATTTTCTTAACCATGTTCTACGTTCAAATACCTTTAAAGAGGGATAGAATAGTTTGAAATGAAACCAAACCAACAAGACTTTTAAAAAGAAGTTAAAGGGTACAAGATCAAAGAATCACAACTAATCGATAAAAAAAAAATACCTCCATAATAGTTCATCATTGATAAAGTTCTTGCTACATTCCAGGCAGCATACTAAGTGACTTCCATAGAGTTCTTCATCAAATCCTCTCAAAAACTCTCTTTAAGAGAAGGCAATATTATCCCTAATTAAGACTGAGAAGACACAGGGGCTTAGTGGCGCTAAGCAAGTTGTACAAGGTCATGTGATAAGTTTTCAGTGCCTCCTCATTTCTAAAAACTTATATTTAGAGAGTTTTAAAATCCCCGGAGAGAAAGAGAGAGAACATAATTTCAACATTTCTTGGGTTTCATTTGTAATGGGTCGGGGTAGGGACTGGTTGAATGAGTAAGATCGTCAATGCCTTTAGGTGTTTGCGGGTTGAGCCATGTTCCCTGGCAAGCAACTGTTCCCAAAGCATGGACTGACGTCATCACCCAATTCTAAAAGTAAATACATGGTCTGAGTGGTTTAACAGTGGTTCCTAGACTCACTTCAGGCTGGGACAATCTTCTGCTAGAACAGAGGCGGGCTAGGCGTTCTAAACAGAACAGAAAAACTCAGTAACTTTCCCTTCTTAAGCCCGCATGGGCTTGTTTTCCTATTTTAGGCATTGACACAGTTAATTCCTAGCAGTCAGAGCCCTGAGTCCTGCTTCCAAATGCGAGAGTCATATTTTTATTATGTTATATTCACAGATGCCCCTCAAGCTCTACATTTCTGTTCATCTGCTGAAGATTACTTACTGGGTTTAAGATTATCCTTTAGTTTATATACATTCTAATGCAAATTAAAATGGTGATGAAGAACAAGCGTCACAGGAAAGAATCTGCCTTCTTTAATCTCAGAAAATAGAAATACACCGTTGAAAGAGATTCCACAGTTAACAAACTTTACAATTTAAAAAAAATGTCCTAAATGTCACTTGGAAATGCAGCATGTGAACTCACTGACTGATGAGAAGCAGCTTGTAGAGGCTCAGCCTTGACAGCAAGGAGGCCAGCGTTCTGGTCCTAGCTGTGCCACCAACTAGGAGGGTAGCTTTAGAAAAGCTAATCCACTCAAGAAACAATAGATGCTGTCGAGGAGGGAGAGAAATAGGAGTGGTTCTACACTGTTGGTGGGAATGCAAATTAGTTCAACCATGTGGAAGACAGTGTAGCAATTCCTCAGAGACCTAGAAACAAATACCCTTTGACCCAGCAATTCCATTACTGAGTATATACCCAAAGGAATAAAAATCATTCTATTACAAAGATACATGCACGTGTATGTTCATGGCAGCACTAGTCACAATAGCAAAGACTTGAAATCAACCCAAATGCCCATCAATGATAGACTGGATAAAGAAAATGTGGTACATATACACCATGGAATACTATGCAGCCATCAAAAGAAACAAGATCATGTCCTTTGCTGGGACGTAGGTGGAGCTGGAAGCCATTACCTCAGCAAAGTAACACAGGAACAGAAAAACAAACACCACATGTTCTCACTCATAAGTGGGAGCTGAATAATGAGATCACATGGACATAGGGAGGAGAACAACATATCCTTGGGCCTGTCAGTGGGTGGGATGGGGGGAGTTAGAGCATTAGGAAACATAGCTAGGGCATGCTAGGCTAAATACCTAGGGGACGGGTTGATAGGTAAAGCACATTTACCTATGCAACAAACCTGCACATCCTGCAATGTACCCCAGAACTTAAAAATTTTTTTAATTTTTTGTAAAAGAAAAGCTAATCCATGTCCTAATCTTCTTGTAGAGAGGAGCAGAGTCACATGAAACATGTTTGATAAATGTTGCATTTTGCTTTCATTATTATGCTGTTAATCATAGTTTGAAATATCATAACTTTTCACGATATCAAGTGTATTGGTAGCTCTCTCCCAGCTGATGACTTCACTTTGCATTTCTCTAAATAGAAGCACTCGGCCAAGAACTATCTCATCTTTCCAGCTGTCTCCCACCTAGTATCCTTAATTCTGCCCTTGTTGCCTTGAGTTCTTTCTCTGACCAATAACTAGAATCAGACTTTCAAGTCCTAAATCAGGTCATATTGCTCTTCTACCAGAATCCACCAGTGGCTCGCCTTCATTCTTGGTGTAAAATCTAAACTCTTTCTCTTGACCTACGAGGGTCACAAAGATCTGATCCCAGCTCTGACCCCTTCTCCTTTTCTCTTTCTTTTGCTCTCTGCCCTTCAATCCTGCTGACCTTGGACACACAAAATTTGGGTCTTATAGTCTTCTAAATTTAGATTCTAAATCTTCGCATGGGTGGCTACTTCTTATCAGTTACCATCAATCTGAAACTGACCTCCCATTTCTACTGCCTGCTACCCTGGTTTACTCTGAAAGTGTATTATTTCTGCATTTGTTTACTTTTTATTGTAGCTCTCACAACTCCCAAGTGTCTACAATAGTGACATGTTGTAGGTATTCAATAAATGGTTATTGAAACAAATGGAGAGATGGATGGATTCAGTACCAAAGCCTAGGGGCGTGTGTGTGTGTGTGTGTGTGTGTGTGTGTGTGTGTATTCATGTATTTACTATTTACTATTTACTAGTAGTAAATAGTAAATAGACCAACCACCTGCAGGGGAAATTATCATTGCTTCCCTTGTGGGATTCAGTATCAGAAACAATGGGAATTAAGGAGTATCTGTGATAGAAACAAATAAAGCCAGAAATCAAAAGACCTATGTCTAAATAAAATAACTGAGGACCCAAGCTAGTGGAATACAGAAATGAGCAAAGGAGCCCTGAACCTAGATGAGAAAAATCACAGTCTCTGTTGAAGAAATTTCTTCATTTTCCACCATGTTCCAAATTATGAATGCCTTGTCTCTTCTCTTCTGCCCACTCTAGCCCTGCTCCTCCTTACCTATGTCCTAGCTTAGTCAATGTTCTCATCATTCACCCACCCACCCAGGCCTATAACCTTGGTGTCAGCCTACGATTTCTTCCTCAGCTTCGTGAATGTTTCTTATATTCAATTGATCAGCAAGTCAGGTCAGTGTGATCTCACCTTCTCCTTGCCAACCTCCACATTACTTTGCAAAGAATCTTTCTAAGTACTAAATCTGATTATATAACCTTCATACTTGAGACCTCTTGAAAGGATAAAGTCCAAACTCTGTAATATGATTTATTTTAAAAATATGGTTTATTTTTAAAATGGTTTATTTTCCTCTTGAAAGGATAAAGTCCAAATTCTGTAATATGGTTTATTTTAAAAATATAAGGGGTCTTCTGCCCATCTTTCTGGCTTCAATATCTGCTTCACTCTCTTACTTCTACCACCATGAGCCACAAATAAGTCACTGTCCTTAATATCTATCTCTCATACATTCTGTTTGTAACATTCTGTTTTTGTTTTGGGAGAGGGTTGGTTTTGTTTCTGTTTTGGAGATGGGGTCTCACTGTGTTGCCCAGACTAGTCTCAAACTCCTGACCTCAAGTGATCCTCCCACCTCAGCCTCCCAAATTGCAGGGATTACAGGCATGAGGGGCCACATCCACTCTCAAACATCCTTGTTGCCTCGCCTTCCCTAATTACTTGAAGCTCCCTAAAAACAACTTGGTCTTTCTAATCATTCATTTGCATATCTTGTTTCCTCTACTCATTATACAGGACTAAGTTTAAGCATCTTTATGTTCAGAAAAAAAAACTGCTATTTTCCCTGATGTGTATAAGAAGACACTTTTTGTTTGCATTTTAAAAATAAACCCCTTTTACTTGCTATTGTGATTATTTGTTTGCATGTCTATTTTTCTAGCTACATTGAGTGTTTCTTGAGGGCAAGGATTATATTTTATGTTCGTTTCTCCCAGAACCTAGTTCATAGCCAGTACCAATAAATGTTTATTGAATGATAGAGACAAAAGTAAGATAAAAATATATTACTGATTTATGTCTTTCTTTGGCTGCTGGAGACAAGCAATTGCCATCCTTCTTGCATAGATAACATTAGCATAAGGCTCTTTTCCTTTTCTATACATATATCTTGGCCACCAAATTAAACGGGTTGTCATTGGAAGGAATCACAGCCAACACACTACTATATATTTAACATTCAGGATGTTGTGGTACATAAGTGTCTTAGAAGTGAGTTAGAATCTTCATATAAAAGAATTTAAGTGTAAGAGCCACAAGCACAGGGGATTTAGATGGGTTTCCTGTTCTGCATAAGAATTACTGACATGGGATTCTTTAACGTTAGCACAATCCAGAAATGCACAGAAATGTTGACTTTTATTCTTTCTTTTATGATGAAGGTTTAGGGCATCCTCTCCTACAAGTGTCTGCAGATTATGATGCTGAAGGATCAAGAGGGTCATTATTCTCCCTTCTCCATTCTCCCTTCTGCTTACCCTGCAGCCTGACCCCCATTGCTGGTCTCCCTTGCTGACTCAGCCAATCTGCTCAAGTTGATCCAAGAGTCAACCTGCACCAAGGCCCCACTGTGTGAATCTTGTGCAACCATAGTTACCACCAAGTTAGACACTATTGAAACTGGAGAAGTTTCCTTATCCCCCTTGCACGGCATGAAACAGGGGTGTGGCTCACTTCTTCACTGCCCCAGTGCCCTGATGCCTGTCCAAACCCCTAAGGAAGAGCAGGAAGATGGGTAGGTCATGGGGAGAGTTTTTAGGCTCCAACCGCAGAGCAGCATCTAGGGTTGAGTGTTTACAGCTCCCAAAGTCCCAGTGGGCATGTGCTACAGTGTGCACTTTCAGCTTTGCCATCTGCAGGGTGCTTGTGTTAATCAGGTCCTGTCTTATCGTAAGGACAGAGGGCTTTCTGTATCCTGGGTTCTTGCCCTAGTATACAGTAAAAGTCACACATGGGCTTGGAGAATGAGTGCAAGGTTTTATTGAGTGGTAGAAGTAGCTCTAAGTAAGATGGATGGGGAGGTAAAAGAGGGAATGGAGTGGGAAGTTTGTCTTCTGGTGTCGGTCCACCCAGCAGCCAGACTCTCTTCTGACCGCCCTGGCCAAATCCCCCTTGGCATCCACGTTATTTCACCGTCAATGGCTTGCTGGTATCTGCTGGTGTCTGTCAGTGTGTTCTGGACATTGTGCTCCTCTCAATGTCCAGCCACTTGTGTCCATGCCTGCTATGGTTTTAGATGTTTATAAGCACAGGATGGGGAGCGTGGTGGGCCAGAGTGGTCTTGGAAAATGCAACATTTGGGTTTGAAAACAGGAGTGCCTACTCTCGCTTAGGTCCATAGGCTTAGGCCTGAGGGTGGAGCCCTTGCCAGGGACCCCACCCTTCTCTATCCAATACTTCCCTGCCCCCTTCTTGTATCATTATAATTAAAAATCTTAGGGTCTAGAGCCGTGCTGATGAACCATGCAGAGATTATGACAAAAGTAGATTTGGCCTCTAGTCTGCTCCTCGGTTATGCTGACCATTTCTGATCTAAACAGTGAAATTAGGAAAATATGAGGTGAAAGAAAAGGGAATACAACCCTTGTGTGAGTTCAAAAATGCCCAAATGCAGGTGATCTGCAGTAGATGTCTGCTCTGCAAAACAGCCACTCGTGATAACTTGTGGTTGTTTTCTTGCTTCCACTTTATCTGCAAACCTCAAACAGTAGTCCTTGGAAGCACACATGGCTCAAACATTTCTTCAGTTGTGATTCCTAAATAGAAAACATTATTCTAGCAGAAACAAATGCTATGGAACTGGGAAAAGGAAATTCAAGTACAGCCAATGTCTCAAAAAGTGTTTTTAAAATGAAGGAAAAAGAAGCTTTCAAATACACCACTACTTCTCAACAGCGCAATTGTTCCTTCAATGTTGAAAACTCTCTAGTATCAGGAAATAAAAAATCTTCATGCTAAGTCAAAGAAATAGATGCAGAACTGGGTAGAAAATTCATCCTATTTTCCCCACCTCCATCCCTCACCACTTTTCCAGGAGAAATTCTAAAGTTACACCCTCTCTCACCCAGAGATCCTGCAGGGACTTAAGCCCTCTGATCCTAGGGCATCCATTGTATTAGCTTCTCTTATTTGCATCGAAAATGCTCCTACCTCTGTATTATCTATGGGAGAATTGAGAAAATAGTCATTCAAAGCATTTTCTGTAGGGCTTAATTCTCTCAAGGAATACAGGTTTAGAAAGTTTGTATGTAGGAGACTAGATTTTGTTTCTTAACAAGCAGAGCTGAACATCCAAGTGAATATTGCCTCTTATAAAGTAAATATCTTCCTATGATTCTCATATCTCAAAACAACTTTGGAACTGCTTTTTAGGAACGAATTCCGTGGTCCATTGCAACCTTTCTTTGACTTTCTTCAGCACTGGCGAATTTTCATCTTTTCTATAAATTGCATTGAACTAAATATACATGCAGTGAAATGTACAAGCCTTTAAGTATCCAGCTCAAGAAACTTTTACAATGGCAAGACATTCACTCAACTACCTCATAGAACCTCCTTCATCTTTTTTTTTTTTTTTTCCATTTTATTTTTTTGTAGAGACAGGGTCTCACTGTGTTGCCCAGGGTGGTCTTGAACTCCTGGACTCAAGTGATCCTCCCATCTTGGCCTCCCAAAGTGCTGGGATTATAGGCATGAGTCACTGCACCCAGCCTCCATCATTTTTTTTTCCAGTCATAGCCTTCCTCGCAAAGAAAGCCCCAATTCTGACTTCTATTACTGTAAATTAGTTTCACTGTTTCACTCCTTTTTACTCATGAAATTTAACAATGTATAAATTTTTAGTCTAGTTTCTTATTGTCCTACATAGCCATCATTGTTATTTTTATTTTTATCATATGATATGACACTGTTTGAATACATCATAACTTATCCATCATAATTTGAAGCATATTTGGGTTTTTTGTATTTGGCTATGGTGATAATGCTTCCATAAACATTTCTTGTACATTCTTTTGGTAGACAAAAGCTTTTATTTCTATTGGTTCTATATCAAGTAATGTAATTGTCGGGTAGCAGGTCACGCATATATTCATAAGTTTAATAGACATAGACAAATAGTTTATAAGGTGTTTTTTCTCAGAATAGGTGTTGAAGTTTATTAAATAGTCCTTCTGCATGACATTATTTTTTTTTTTGGTCTTTATTCTGTTAACATGGGGAATTACATTATTTGATTATCAAATGCTAAACCAGATTTGCATTCCAGGAGGCAAATTTTCATGATGTATTACCCTTATACATCACTGGATTTGATTTGCTAGTATTTTGTTTAAATTTGTTATGTACATTTGTAAAAGAGATTGGCCTATAGTTTTCCTTACTAAAAGCCAAGTTTTTGGTGTCATTCTTTCATAAAATGAAAATGAGTGGCCTCCAATTTTTTTAATCTATAAAATTCTTTCTCAAAACGTCTGTATTTCATCTTCATTTATTAAAGGATAGTTTTTCTGGGTGTAGCTTTCTATATTAGCACCTTTTTTCCTTCAACGCTTTAAATGTATCATTTTATTGTCTTCTGGCTATTATAATTTATGTTGAAAGACAGCTTTTGGCCATGTAATTTCTCCTTTAATTATAATGTATTTTTTTCTCCAGCTGCTTCTAATATTTTTTCACTTTCTTCACCTTTCTGCAGTTTTAATAGAATGAGCTTTGGTAAGGTTTTCTTTATATTTATTTTGCTTCACGTAGGAGATTCTTTGACTTGTGAATTGATGCCTTTTGTCAATTTGGAAATTCTCAACCCATATCTTTTCAAATACTGCTTCTCCCCAACACCACTTTTCCTCTTTTTCTGTCACTCCAATTACACATGGTAGCCAATTTCAGAAATTTTCATATGCTTCTTACACTTTTTCTATATTTTCTATTTTTTATTTTAGTATCTGTGCTCCAGTCTGGATATTTTCTACCCTTAAAAGACAATTTACTAAGCATTTCTAGTTTTGTGTCTAATCTGCTATTAAATCCATCTATTAAATTCTTAATTTCTTATGTTATTTTTTAATCTATAAATTTCTACTTATTTTATCTACAATAAAATCATTTCTAATTCTCTAGTGAAATTCTCTATATTTTCATCTGTTTTTAACATATTTATAATATTTGTTTTAAAGTCTGTGTCTCACTACTGTCTGTTTTTCCTCTTAGGATCGGGTCAATTGGTCCTGTTTTCTGGTGTATCTGATAATTTTTAATTGTCATACATTGTATGTAAAAAACTACAGTGGTTCTAGGTGATGTTATCTTTCTCCAGAGATGATTGATTTTCTTCTGGCAAGCAAATATGGTTAGTCACATCACCTTGATCTAACAAGGGATGAAAATCACATGTTTTCATCCAATAAGGGAAAAAAACTCTGTTTCAGGCTTTGTGAGAGCTGGTCAATTTCTGGTCACCTTAATCCTAGTACATAGTACTTGTTGAGGCTCAACCAAAAGCCTAGGATGTTCTCCAGGCCCCTCCTTCTTGGAAAGCTCTGAACTTCAATGTTTGTCTCTCCAGCAATGAGGATGCTGAAATCTCTGCTTAGCTCTTTATCCTCTAAGCAACTCTTTTCTGCTTGGTTTTTTAGATCGGTGCTCTAGGCCTGTGGAGTTTAGTAATCAGTAACTGCTTCAAGGAGGAATTGCACTTAGAATGTGAGACTCATTTCTCTCCAGTTTACTGTCCTCTGGGACATTGGCACCTCATGTCTGGCTGCCTTGGTAATCCTGAGCTCAAGTTTTACCCTTAGTTCAGTATAACTGCTACAAACTCCAGGCAACCTCATTTTGTTCTCTGTGACTCATGATGCACATTTGCAAATTCCCTGAGGAAAGGATAACACCTAAAGCTCACTTTAAGGTATTTTCCTTCTCACCAGAATTTGGGACCCTCTTGTTCAACTGCTTTGGCAGCCTTCAAATACCTTCACAGAAATGTTTATGCATTCTATCCGTCTCTCCTAGTTATTTTCAGCAGGACTGTTAATCTGCTATAAGCCATTTCGTAGTTGTTGGAAGCAGAATCTTTATTCTAAATTTCAAATTTTTGAAAATAAGCAAATTAGCCACAAACAGTTTTAGCAAAAATGTAACACACACGCACACACAAGCACACATGTAGGATTGTATTTTGTAGGTTGAAAAAAAGGATGGCCATAAAAAAATTTTGAAAGTATGTGCAAGGGTTAAGTGAAAATACAGATGAGTCATACTGGCCAGAGGTAAGACACTAAGAAACAGAAGACCTCTGCTAACTACGAGAGACTGTGTGACCCGTGTAAAGGGGTCAACAGCTTTTCAGCCCTAGACCTAACCAGCCAAGCTTTTCTGTAAGGGCCGGATATTACATGTGTTAGGCTTAGTGGGCCATACGGTCTATCAAAACTACTCAGCTCGGTCTTTGAAGTGTGAAAGCAGTCATTAGACAGTAAGTAAACAGTGGGTCTGGATGTGTTCCAATAACGTTTTATCTCCAAAAGCAGGTGGTGGCTACATTCATGACAGACATTGGCTTTTCGATTTCTTTTTTTGTACTGTCGTTTTCTGTTTTGAATATAAGGGTAATATTGGCCTCATAAAATGAGTTGGAAAGTGTTTCTTCTCTGTTTCTGGAAGAGATTTTATAGAATTAGTGTTAATTCTTCCTTAGACATTTGGTAGAAATCTCCAGCAAAACCATCTGAGCTTGGAGATTTCTTTCTATGAACTGTTTAAATTAAAAATTCAATTTCTTTCGTAGTTGCAAGGCTATTGAATTATCTATTTCATCTTTTGTAGTAGTTTGTGCCTTTTGGAGAATTGGCCTATTTCATTTAAATTGTCAGTTTTATGTGTGTAGTGTTGTTTTGTAGTATTCTCTTATTAGCCTTTTGATGCCTGCAGAGTCTGTAATGATATCTTCTGTTTCATTTCTGGTGTTGGTAATAGGTGTCTATTTTTTTTCTTTGTAAATTTTGAAATTGAGATCTCTCAATTTCATTGATCTTTCCAAAGAATCAATGAAATTTTGAAAACAAAATTTCATTGAAATTTCAATGAAAACAAAAAGATATTTGTTTCATTTATTTTTACCTATTTGTAGATCATTTTTTTAAAAAATCACTCTGCCATTCTCTTACTTTTCTTTCATCTTTTATTTCTGAAGGACATTTTTACTGGATGTAGAATCGTGAGTTGACAGTTCTTTTCCTGAGCACATTATGCCGTGTCCTTCTGGCTTTCATGGTTTCCAAGAAGAGATTATAGTGAAAGTGTTATTTTTCTCTCAATCCTTTGCAGACTTTTTCTTTGTTCTAAGTTTCTGGATTTCACTTATGAGGTATGTTGGCATCACTTTCCTTGGTGTGAATTTCTTCAGGTGGGGGGCTGGATTTGCTATACTCTGTGTGGATAATTGATGCTACATGAAAATTCAGGCTCAGTATTGCCAGACTTTCTGATTTTTTAAGAAAAACTGGAAATCCAGAGTTCTTTAAAACTTGAAATCATCTCAGTTTTTAAGTCTCCCCAAAAAATTCTAGTTCTTTTCACCAAAGAACTGGACAAAAAATAAAAACAAGAAAAATAATCTTCATACCCTTAAAGGCCATGGGACATATTTGTTAGACCTTAATGTGGTACTCTTTAAAGTTGTAAAGCCTCATTCTTTATTTCATTTAATGCTTTTTTTTTGTGCCTTGACTTTAACTTTGATACAAAAATAGAGATTCATACTTTGTTGAGTTTTTTTTTTTTTTCTCAAGACAGGATCTTGCTTTGTTGCCCAGGCTGGAGGGCAGTGCTGTGATCACAGCTCACTGCAGCCTCAACCTCTCAGGCATAAGTGATCCTCCCATCTCAGCCTCTGGGGTAGCCGGGACCACAGGCATGTACCACCAAGCCCAGCTAATTTTTTAGAATCTTTTATGGGGACAGGGTCTCACTATGTTTCCCAGGCTGGTCTTGAACTCCTGGGCTCAAGCAATCCTCCTGCCTTGGCCTCTCAAAGTGCTGGGATTATAGGTATGAGCCACCAAGCCTGGTCCATACTTTCTTTTAACTTATATTTGCCTGACATGCATTTTCCTATCCTTTTATATTCAATTTCTATGAGTCACTTTGTTTTAAACATGTCTTTTCTCAGCTTATAGTTGGGTTTTGCCTTGTAACGCAATCATATTTTAAAATTATGGGTTTTAGCACATTTACAGTAATTATTGTGCTAGATATGATTAGTCTTAATTTGTTTCTTCTCTGATGAATGCATGGGCTTTTATGCATGGCTTCTGAAGACTAAGAAGCAATGATTATAGAAAAGGCCCACTCCAGCACCAATTTGGAATAAGCATGTCATCAAGATGCTACATTGATAGGGTTTAATGATGTTTAATGCTCCCGGGGCTGTATAGCTTTTGAGATACCAAATATTTAAAAGGCCATTCTCATTTATTTATGGTTAAATCATAGATTTTCCTCTCAAAGAAAATCACTGGAGAATACAGCAATTATACTTTCCTACTTTATTTCTGTTTCCAGCGCCCAAAGGAGCCACAAACCAGTTAGGGTGGTGGGTTTTTAATGTTTCCCGTACACCAACTGGCACCTCCACATCCCTTAGCTGCTGGCTGTCAAGCAGCTGGCCTTAATTTCAAGAAGTGGAAGAGCTCAGGCATGTGACATTTGCAACTCACTCTGCTGCCCAAAGCAATTGGAAAAACCTGCTCTGTTTTTGCAGTCCTAAAACTCAAGCTGCCAAAAGGCAGAAAGGAATCATGAGAAAATTACTTTTTCATCTCAGGCCTTCTTCTTTTTGGTCCTAAACAGGGAAGATTGGTATGGGAGAGCTGTGTCATCCCTTGGTCCAATGGCCCCTCTCCTGTACCATGGATCCTGGATTTATTTGCTTCCTCCTCTGTGCCCTGTGCTTTTTAGATCCCATGTTTAGACTGACAGAGGCAGGAATCAAGGGGGTTGAGGGGAAAGGAATGCTGCCAGGAAATATCAAGAAGGAACAGAAAAGCAGAGCATCTCTTTGGCACATGGTTGATGAGATAATGGACTCTCCAGGTGAACTCCCAGTCACCTGGGATGGAAAAAAAAAATTACCTCTCCTTCCACTGAAAATGAAAGGCTCAGAAGAATCCGTTCATCCTGATCCCAACCAACCTGAGCTGACAAGGACCCGAGATTGTGTTTTCTCAGCCTTGAAGACCAGCTGTGTTTTGTACAGCACAGCACAGTGAGGCAGCAAGTCCAATTACTTGATTCTCTATTAGGTCCTCACACCAACAAGAAAGTCTATCATCTAAGTTCTAGCGAAAAGGCCTCATTGCCTGGGGTGGCACCCAAAGTTCTTTGTCTCACAGCCAAGGAAATCAAGCACGTGGATACACCAAGGGTGAGGTTAGAACAGAACTGTAATGGGCAAAAGAAAGAGAACAGCTCTTTGCTGCAGAGAGGGGTCCCAAAAAGGGTTGCCGTTCTGCAGTGAAATGCAAGGGTTTTTATAAATGAGCTAGTGGGGAGGCCAACAGGCTGAAGACTCAGGCAAAAGTTGAAATTCAAGTCTGAAGACAGCCTGCTGGTGAGCCATGCAGAGCCAGTGTTGCAGATGAAGTTGGAAAGCAGTCTGCTGGCAGAACTTCCTCCTGCTCAGGGGAGGTCAGTCCTTGTTCTACTCAGTCCTTGAACTGACTAGATAAGGGCCACACATATTTTGGAGGGTGATATGCTTTATTCAAAGTCTACTGACTTAAATGTGAATCTCATTCAAAAAGCACCCTCACAGAAACATCCAAAATAATGTTGGCCAAATATCTCAGTACCATGGTCCAGCCAACTTGATATTGCCACTGCCAATGAACTCTGGAGATCCAATAACTATAATTCTTCTCTTTCATTTCCCTAATTCTTGAACTACTAACTCCTCTTTCTCCCAGATCCTTTATTTTTTTATCTGTCTTGGACGCTTTGGTCACTAAACGTCTCTGTCACTGTAACCGCCCAATGGGTTTTTCCTTACTGCTGCACAAACACATACCACGACATTGCAGTGAGGAAAGAATTTAATTGACATGAGTCCAGCCATATCACACAAGAGACGGAGTTATTACTCAAATAAATCTCACTGAAGGCTTATAGGTTAGGGGTTTTTCAAAGATCATTTGGGGGAAAGAGTAGGTGGGGCTAGGCAATTGGTGTTGATAGTTGGGTTGGAGATGAAATCATAGGTAATTGAAGCTGTCCTCTTGAACTGAGTCACTTCTGGGGGGTACACAGGAGCAGCTGGCAGATCTAGGTGGAGCCATGGGTGTCAGACATGCAAAAAAACCTGAAGATATCTCAAAGGCAATCTTAGGTTCTACTGATAGTGGTGTTATCTGCAGGAATAACTGGGGAAGTTGCATATCTTGTGACTTCTAGAATAATGGCTGGCAATTTGTTTATGTTTACATCTTAGCAGAATTTAGGCTCCTCTCCTCCTTCTAGCCTAGTGGTCTCTCATTGGTTTTACAAAAGCAGTTAAGTTTTGGGATAGGACTACTATCATTTAAACTAAATGTCTCCCAAAGTTACCCAGGCTAAACCCAGGAATAATTAAGTCAGCTTAAAGGCTGAAGGCAAGAGGGAGGTTGGCTAGATCAGCTCTCCCCTAATCTCATAATACTCTCACTGTTACAATTTTTGCAAAGGTGGTTTCATCATTGCTGAGTGAGAATTATCTCTCAGAATGCTTGATCTCAGAATCTTCTGCATGTGCTTTTAAACTGCTGTCTGCTTTTCTGCTGATAACCCTCTGTCCTTCACTGTGCCCTCGCCTTCCTGCTCTACTAGCCTAGGCACTCGGCAAAGGTTTACTCATCCTCAAGGCCACCTGTCTCATGTTACATGCAGTCTCCTCTTCATGTTTTTATCTCCTTCCAAGAAGACGAATGATGATTATACATAAAAATAACCATGAACAGGGAATAGCAAAGATTGAATTTAAAATCTTCTTGATAATCACCTGTTTCAAATATTCCTGAGTTCCATTTCTCTTATATTTGGCTTCCTGGTCTTTGTTTTTAAGAAAACTGAACAAACGGCATCGTCATTAGTTCCTTTTCCCTTGCTGCTGCTCCTCTTTTGGTCAAGGCAATGGAGCTCATTTTGCAAAGCTCTTCAGGTATTTTCTTTTAACAGATGCAGAGTGAATGAAGATTTCCTCTAGGCCATCAGTGATAGGTTTTGGCTGTGTCCCCACCCAAGTCTCATCTTGAATTGTAGTTCTCATAATACGCATATGTCATGGGAGGGACCCAGTGGGAGGTAATTTAATCATGGGAGAGGTTACTCCATGCTGCTGTTCTTGTGATAGTGAGTTCTCATGAGATTTGATGCTTTTATTAGGGGCTTTCCCCCCTTTTGCTCAGCACTTCTCCTTCCTGCCATGATGTGAATAAAAGCATGTTTGCTTCCCCTTCTGCCATGATTGTAGTTTCCTGAGGCCACCCCAGCCATGCTGAACTGTGAGTCAATTAAATCTCTCTCCTTTATAAATTACCCAGTCTCAGGCATTTCTTCATAGCAGTGTGAGAACAGACCAATAAATACACCCACTGACCAATCAACAGAAAAATTCATTTGGGTAGAGAAAAACTTTATGACAACTATAAAATATGCAAAGATTTGTACATACATATTAATCAGTAATCTGTCTCTAAGAGATAAATGTAATGATCATGTATATAAATTATAGAACTGGAAAAGAAAGATCATTTCTTGAATATATAGTTTTACAGAGCTTGACCTGGGGACTTGAAAAGCATTCTAAAGATGAAGACGGCACAAGAGGCCAGTCACAGTGGTTCATGCCTGTAATCCCAGCACTTTGGAGGCCAAGGCAGGCAGATCACTTGAGGACAGGTGTTCAAAACCAGCCTGGACAACATGATGAAGCCCCGCTTCTACTAAAAATACAAAAATTAGCCAGTCCCGGTGATGCAAGCCTGTAGTCCCAGCTACTCGGGAGGCTGAGACATGAGAATCACTTGAACCCGGACACAAAGGTTGCAATGAACTGAGATCATGCCACTGCACTCTAGCCTGGGTGACAGAGTGAGACCCTGTCTCAAAAACAAAAAGACATAAGAAGCAATAGACAATGGAGTTGGAGAAAATTTAGAAAATACCTTAAATGGCAACCAATGGGTAATTGAAAGAGTGCGAAGAGTAACAAGCACTCCTAGATTAAATAAACACCCAGAAGAGCATCAGAAGCACTTTGTCCTCTTCTCCAGATAGCTAATTTCCACCTCAACTTAAATCTCCAGATCAAAACTCTCCTCATTCTTAAAGATTTCCTATCGCGCCACTGCACTCCAGCCTGGTGAACAAGAGTGAAACTCTGACTCAAAAAAAAAGATTTCCTAAAGCACTCCAACCCATGTTATCACATTCTTCTCCAAACTCTTAGAGAAGGGTGTTGCCGTAAGCTTTGTTCAGGATCGGATTGTGGTGTCTAATAAAATGCAACAGCTTTTCTTTGCTGTTGATTGGCTTTTTCATTCTTTAAGGTCTTGCTTTTCTCGTTAGACTGGAATACACTTGTGGACTGTGTACATGACTTGCTTCTACATGTCACTCAGAGAACATAACACAGTGACTGCAATGGCCACCCAACACATATTAGTTGTTTGTTAAAATGTGTCCGATTTTACCCACACCATCAGGAAATGATCCAAGAACACCCAACTAGTCTAGTGAATTCTTAACAATTTCATGTTGCTTTGACATACATTTTGAATATAAGCTTAACTCTCTCATGCCAAAGCAGGACTCAGTCACCCTTAACACAGTTTCTAGTTCTGTCCCTCCTTCCAGTACCTCTGTGAAGTTGATCCAGTTGTTGGCTTGTAACCGGCATGACAGCAGAAGTTACTGCCCAGATATCAGAAGTACAACATGGCACCCAAATGGCCCAAGCCAATGGTCAGAGATAAGAAGTTAGAGGCATTCTTCCTGCCAACACTGGGCTCCCACTTTTCAGCTGCTTCCTTTAAACTGATCCTTTAGGCATTTACCCAGGTACTTAAACATGATTCACACCATATTCTTCTGTAGACACCTGCTAGTTGTTGTACTCTCCCAGCCAGACTTTTTATTCCTGCCTTGCCTGACCTGGAGATGGAGGACCACCCTTCTGACTCATTTCTCTAATGATTAGTGATGCTGAGCATTGTTTACGCTTGTTGACCACATGTACGTCTTCTTTTGAAAAGTGTGTCCTTTATATAAGAACTGTAAGTAATAAATCTTTGAACTTACTTCCTACTGCAGTGGTGGATTGAATTTGTGCCCTCCATCTAAGGAACCAGTGGCTATCCCAGGCTGAGTTTGCCTCAGGATGCTGGGAAGAACACAAGGCCAGGCTCCCAGTGCCAGAGCAATGGGGACATGGGTATAAACTGGACATGGGTCATACAAGAGCCATCAAGATGTCTGCCAATACAAACAAGTTTTCTGTGTGAAAGTCATCTGGTCGTAGGCTGGGCAACCAGGCATTAGGACGTTCATGAGGTTTTATTGGGGGCTTTTCCCCCTTTTGCTCAGCACTTCTCCTTCCTGTCATCATGTGAATAGAAGCATGTTTGCTTCCCCTTCTGCCATGATTGCAGTTTCCTGAGGCCTCCCCAGCCATGCTGAACTGAGTCAATTAAATCTCTTTCCTTTATAAGTTACCCCGTCTCAGGCATTTCTTCATAGCAGTGTGAGAACAGACCAATGAACCCACTGACCAATTAACAGAAAAATTAATTTGTTGCCCAGGCTGGAGTGCAGTGGTGCAATCTCAGCTCATGCAGCCTAGACCTCCTGGGTTCAAGCAATCCTCCCACCTCAGCCTCCCAAGTAGCTCAGGCTTTAGGTGCATACCACCATGCCTGGCTAATTTTTGAATGTTTTGTAGAGACGGGATTTCACCACGCTGCCCAAGCTGGTCCCAACTCCTGCGCTCAAGCAATCCACCCACCTCAGGCTCCATAAGTGCTGGGATTACAGGTGTGAGCCGCCGCACCTGGTCAGATTTACTTTTTTTAAAAAATGCATCTTATTCAGCACTTTAACTATTATTTGTAACAGACTGCTGATGACCTATCTCACAACTGATAGAGCCCACCAGAGTGTGTTAACAGCAAGGCTGAAACCTGCTGAGCTGATAATGCCTCCTCTGGCTTCAAAGGCTTTGGAAGGCACAAGCTACATCTTCTTTGCTTAAAGGTCTTAGCCCTGTGCTTCAGTCACAGGAGGAACTTAGGAATTGTGAATGATATTTACCCAAACTGCCTTTATCAGACCTGAATGAGGGTTTAGTCAGACAAGCTCCCAGAGTAGAAGAGAGAGCATCCCGAGGAATCCAGCAGTTGGTAAACAAGCCTTTACTGCACTCTCTCGGGAAATGAAGCCCTGTAAGTAGGCACTCTAGATAATGGATGGTGGGGAAAAAGCCTGTCCCCACCCTGTAAAGAGGGTGTATGGGAGACAAGACCAACAAATATGTAATCAGCATAAACACAACGAGAAAAATACAGTCATTCCAAGAGTATGTTGAGGGGGAAGAATGAATGGGTAAGGTGGGAGAAATGAACCACAAGATCACTGGAGAGAGAAGAGCCTGATTGTTGTGTCTCCGGTTCACCTAGTCATTAGTGCCCTGAGAGCAGAGAAATCCCAGAAAGCAGTCTGCCAGAGGCCTCACACTGCCTATTCTCCACTGGTGCAAAGGGCTGGGATTAGCAAAGTCTTGCTCTGAACTTCATAAGGCTTTGTTTAAAATGTGAAGATGTCAGAGTCCACTCCATCCACTAGGGAAGGGTGACCCATCCTCACTGGGAACCCAGATGAGTCTCTCCCTACTTGGTGCTTTCTAGAGCATTCATGTGGTCACCCACACATGAGAATGGGAGGACAACTTCTCATGGAATGTGTCTTAGCTGTAGATGATTGTCCAGCTCTTGATCTCTTTGCTATCACTAGTTTTGATGGAGACCTCATTGTATGGAATGTGGAAACCCCATTGGTCTCTGCGGCTTTTGAAAGACACTACATGTCCCTCTCAGAGAGAGATGCCAAATAACAAAGGAAGGTTGGAGATCCAAGCTGGCTTCCTTTCAAGTTACATTAGTTGGTGATTAGGTGAAAAAGGAATCTTGCTGCTGTTAGACTGGCTTCCCTGTGATCATTCACTTGAGCCTTAAACAACACAAGTTTGAACGATGCAGGTCCACTTATATGCAAATTTTCTTCTGCCTCTACCAACCTTGAGACAGCAACATCAATCCTTTCTCTTCTTCCTCCTGCTGCTCTGGCTACTCAACGTGAAGATGACAAGGATGAAGACCTTTATGCTGATCCACTTCCACTTAATGAATAGTGAATACATTTTCGCTTCCTTAAAATTTCTTAGTAACATTTTTTTCTCTAGCTTACTTTATTGTAAGAACACAGTACATAATACATATACAAAATAGGTGTTGATTGCTTCTGTTATCAGTAAGGCTTCTGGTCAACAGTAGGCTACTAGCTAAGTTTTTGGAGAGTCAAAAGTTATACACAGAATTTTCTATTGTGCAGGAGTTTGCACCTCAACTGTCACATTATTCAAGAGTCAACCGTATATTCACTATTTATATGTAAATCTCAGGATTTATATCTCATTTTATTTAATCTCCTTTTATGTGAAAGGTTCTTACTAACTTCTTTCTGCAATATTATTTAAATGAGCTGGGGAAATGGGCAGGCTTGCTCTCCTATATTTGACTATCCCAAGAATTCTCTGATGATACAACTTAGTAATATTTGTGTGGCCTCCAAAAACACTGGAAAATTTGTTCTTAAAGAATTAAACCATTCCACTGAGCAGCTTTGCAAGTATTCAGTTGCTTGTCTGCTATGGGAAAAAAATTAACAGGTTAGTAGTGGAGTACTGCATGTACTTTTCTGCATGCACTTGGTCCTGGAGGATCTAGGATTGCTCTTTTCAAAACAATTTCACAAGGCAATTTTCATTTATTTATAACCTCATATTTCCACTATCATGCTATGTCTGTTTTTATGAAGATCAATTTTTACTACCACAGATTGATTACTTTTTGGTCAAAAACAGTGGAATAGAGGAAAATATTCTAAATGCTCTGGACTTGCTAATGACTTATGTTATTAGTAATGATAGTAGGTAAGTCTTATAATCTCTCCCAACTTTAGTTTCTCCCACTTCAAGAATGGAGATAATGATAGTGTCCCATGCAGGACTGAGGAGATCAAATGAGAAAATGCACATGAATCTCTTTTGTAAAGAATAAGATACACCAATGTTAATGACAGTGCTGCTGTTACTATTTTTGCCCTCACTGAGATCACAGGGCACTGGCCACCAGATTCAAAAGGGTCATTAAAATCCACATTTAAGGATAAGCAAGATCCCACTCCTTTCATCGAAATGTAATAGTGTGGCATTTGACAATGTAGATTTGATTCTCAGAAGTATAATTCATTCAAACTGAAATGGGCTGAAAGATTCTTGGACAATCTATGGACTACTCACATTTTTATATATGAATATTTTCTCTATATCAAAGCAACTAACCTTTTCTTAATTCTTCTTTAAAAAATAAAGGTAAGTTTTAACCCACTTCCGTGTTCATTTTTTCTTTTGCCATCATGTGAGGCTGGCACTTTTTCATTTGTGTAGGATAGGCTCAGATCAGCCTGATTCAAAAACAGTGAGATTATCCCAGAAGAAGTGAGAGTAAAGCAGAAATGGTCTTATCCTTCTATATGATGGAGGCAGCCTACATAATTTGTCTAGTCCTGTTTTTTAATTTCACTCTTGAGCTAATAAAATACATTCAGTGATAATTCTATTAGCAAGAGATACTGAAAAATAATGGCAATAAATCTACGGGATGATTCAAGCTTCTAGAGCTTCTACAGATCATCTAAGATAATCAAGTTAATATCTGAATGCATTAATGTATGTGTGCCTGGCACATAGGATGCTTCACAAATGTGGTAGATTTTAATGCTAAGTGACAGCGGATTCTTTTTTTTTTTTTTTTAGACATGGTCTTGATCTGTCACCCAGGCTAGAGCACAGTGGCACAAACACCGCTCACTGCAGCCTTGACCTCCTGGGCTCAAGCAATCCTCCCACCTCAGTCTCACAAATCACTGGGATCACAAGTGTGTGCCACCTTGCCCTGTTAATTTTTTTTTTTTTTTTTGTATAAATGGTGTCTCCCTGTGTTTCCAGGGCTGGCCTTGAACTCCTGGACTCAAGTGAATCCTCCTACCTCAGCCTCCCAAAGTGCTGGGATTACAGGCATAAGACACCACTCCCAGCCAATGGATCTTGATTTATGAGGTGGTACAATACAGCACAAGTAGGCCTGTCTTGTGTTTCTTAGTCTAATTTTCAACTCCTTGATCCTATTGGGTAAAGTGGAAGCCCGATAACAGTCACAGGCAGTACTTCTCAGGCCCCATGTTCACCCCCTGTCAAACTCTGGCATCCTTTAAAGCCCTGCCAGAACGATCTGGGGGTCCACAGGTAGTGTCTCCTTTTGAAAGATAAGCAGGTCTTCTTGTCTTCTACAAAGGACTTGTACCTCAGCCTTCCTGCAAACAGACCCATCCGAGAAACCCTCCGAAACACCACTAAAGGTTAGGGTAAATACAGCGTCATTTGCCAAAATAAGACCCAGCTGACTTACCATAGCTTCCCCACAGGAGACAGCACAGTACCTGGAACCAAGATTTTGGAATCTGACAGACCGAGAATCAAACCCAGCTATTACTAAGAGTGACACTGAATAAGTTTTTTCACCTTTCTGATTTTCATGTTCCTTGTAATAGTAGCTATTTAGAATCCACAATATATTTGGTCAGTCTGTTGCTTCTGTACAAAATTTGTATTTTATCAAATACTTATATGCAATTTATTAAGTGCTTAGCAAATGTAAACTCATTTAATTCTCCTAACAAGCCTATGGTGTAGGTATCATTTTTATCCACATTTTATAATGAAGCCAGCAAGGCACAAGGAGATCAGATAGTTCACTCAAGGTCATACAGAGTATTGCAGAGGCAAAATTCAAACTCAGGCATTCTGGCTACTGAATCCTTATTCTTAACCATCATCCTAGCTAATCTTTAACAGTCAAACAAGGAAGTATTTTTTTTTAACTTTTTCAGGGAAGTAGTACTGGAGTGCAATGGCAGGTGCGAACTCGGCTCACTGCAACCTAGGCCTCCCGGGTGCAAGCAATTCTCCTGCTTCAGCCTCCTGAGTAGCTGGGATTACACACACACACCACCATGCATGGCTAAGTTTTTGTGTATCTTTAGTAGAGATAATGTTTCACCATGTTGGCCAGGCTGGTATTGAACTCCTGACCTCATGATCCGCCCACCTCGGCCTCCCAAAGTGCTGGAATTACAGGCATGAGGCACCACACCTGGCCTTGTACAATACTTTCATAGTATTATTTTCTATATTACTTTGGAATGTTAACTAAGTACTTTTACTTTTTTGTTTCATTAAATTTTCCAGCAATCTTCTAAGGCAGACAGTGAGTTTCTATAACCTCATTTTACAAATAGTCAAATGCAGCTCAAGAGAGCTTAAGGAATTTTTGCAAGTTCACACACCTAACAAGTGATGGGATCTATCAGAATATCAATCTAATTTTTAAAGCTTTCAGTTCATGTATTCTCTGGACAACAATAAACAGTTGAAAAATTTGTGAGTTCTGCAACTCAATAGACTTCGGCACAAATCCTTATTCTTTCTCTTAAAAGTATGACCTTACACAAGTAATTCTCTAAGCTGTAGACACCTCATCATTAAAATGAGGTAATACTACTTACATCACAGTATTTGGAAAGATTATAATTAAAATTTTTATAATACATTATATAAAATATAAATACATATTAAAATATAAATACATATAAAAACATGCATATATAATGTGTGTAATCTAATAGGTATGTATGCATAAAATCTATACATATACATATGTAAGCATGTGTGTATGTGTGTATATAATCTAATACCAGTACTGTCCAAAGTTTCCTTTTCCTCCTTCTAGATGGGATCAATCAGAAGAAACACTCTACTGATTGTAATAGTCAGATGCTCTACTTCCAAATCCCCCAAACCTTTTCAGCATTAGGGTATTCACCAAAGACTCCTGAATGCTTTTTTTCTTCTCCAAAAGTGTTTAATTCTTTGGTGCTCAGTTGCCGCATCAAACTGAAAATGTTCCAGTTTTATTGATTACGTTACATTTGTGTCTTTGGAAAAACTAAGCAAAACCTCCATTATTTTATTTGAACTATTTCCTTTTGGGGGCTAAGTTGGAGGCTGTATGTTATATTTTTATAAAAAGAATTATTTGTGTAAGATCAATAAAAAGAAATGCATTACAAAAGCAAACTTCCCGCCCCTGAACTAAGCCTTCTCTACATCAAATAAACCTATCTGTGGCTTCATGTCTTCCTTCTATATTGATGAATAGTTTATTAAGAACATCATGGATGAATACTTTTTAGTCAAAAAACATTAGACTTTAACAGGGAAGGCATAGGTTTGTCATTTGTGACTGGATATGTCATCTAGTCTGTTCCTGTCCTCATATGTTTGCATTTAAACTCTCCTAAATCAGTAGAAACCATAAGTGATGTTTAAAGAAGAAATTCAAGAAAAGCAGTTCTTTTCACTTGTTCCATTGCAAAATGAAACTTCCCTACTTTGGACTAGATGGCATAATGCCTGGTGCAGAATTGGCATTGAATATATTTTTGTTGAATGACTAATGAATGAATGAGATCATCTAAGCATCTTACTGAAGTATATGAATTATGACACTTTCAAGAAATATGCTTTATGAATCTTTTCCACATATATGTGAAGTAATTTCAATTAGAGCTAATATTTTCTTCAAGTATTAATATTTTGAAAACCTGTTTTAATGAATAGTGATAATATTTGGTGAGTATATTGATCATATTATACAAATAGATCTCTTTCACACAGACACACACTGTTGCTCTCTTTTCTAGAATAAAAAATATGAAGACACATATCAGACTTTCTCCATCTAAATAATTACAATTTCTGAATTAGTAAATTAAGTGAGGTTGTATTGTACCTAATTTTAATACTTTATGTTTAAATTGGAATCCATTTTCATACTGAGTTATGAAAAACATATGGTTGCCAACTTTGTAGTACCAGCCCCTGGGAAGGGTGCGTCACCTTGCAGAGTTAATGCACAAACTCACATAGACCGACCCTCAGCTGTCTCACTAGCTGAGCAACTAGTGAGAGGCCTTCTTTTCTCCCTTTTAGCTTACAGTGTCCAGTGGAAAAATTCTTGTTTCTCTAGCATGATCCCACCCTTTCCTCCCCATAGAAGGCTGCAGTCCTGATAAGCTCCCATTCAGGGTGCCTCCACTGATGGAGTGTCTCTTGGGAGAGAAAGGAGTATGGGAATACATAGCGCACAGTAACTGTGGCCTGTGCACTGGGGAGGGGGCGGAGACTCGCGTGGTCTTTATACCTGGAATGGTGAATTTGGAATCAAGAAATCCCAAGTCCAGGTCCAGTTCTATCGTTAACTGTGAGATCCTCCTCTTCAGTATTTAAGAAAAAATTCATCAAAACTCAGTGTTTTAAATGACCTCAAATACCATCCAATCTGACTCAGAGAGAATCACTGCTTCCCAGTGCAATAGGCTTAGATTTCTTGGGTTGAAATCTCCTGTTTCACAGTCTCTTACAGACAGAAATGGAAGTAAAGTGATGTGAACCAGACCTGGCTTAGTTATTATTTCACTGTTTGGAATCTCTGTGCCCTGCATCAGAGTAGCATGTCCTTATTTTGGTCTTCTGTGAAAGATTGAGATTCTTGATGGGAACTTTCAATGGATCATTTTTTCCATCTCCAATGTTTTGTGACTCTGTGTTCTTTTGATAAGGAGGGCTGATCATTACTGGTAATTTCAGTAAGCCAAAGCTAATCCCACAGCTAACACTGTTACATAAAAACTTTCTGTATCCTCTTTCCACCCACTCTGCTACTGTAAAATAAAACAAAACTTCAAATACAAAAAATCAGATTAACTAGTGAAATGTCTGATAAATACAGGAAATATTTTATCATAATGAAACTATAACATATTAGCATCAAAGTTAAAATCTTATAAAGAGAATATTAATAAATACATCAATTGTTAAATTAATATTTGTTATTTTTAAACTACCATTTACTGAATATTTATTGTGAGTCAGACTCATAATAAATAGACTCATAGTAAATCTGCCATACACTAGTCCAAATAGAATTTAATCGGAAGAAAGATATGTTAATTAGATGTTTATAATACTGATTAAAATAAAGATGCTCTAACCATATAAATGGCAGATGAAATAGACTTTAAAGTAAAAAAAAGGTTATCACACAATACATCAGAAAAATATAACAAACCTGAACCAACAAACAAGAGCAACATAACTCCAAATTATTAGATCAAACCATATGAAATTGCCAATAGTTGACCATTTTTTGACCTACAAAAGCAACAATTCATATAAAGGTCAATAAAAATATAGTAAATTGAATTCCTTAAAGTGCAATTTTTAACATAATTATTACAGACTGATTGATCAAGTGATCAAAAAATGAATAATGTTGGTGAGTTAAATAGCATGAGTAAGACATTTGATCAAATTCACATATTTAGAACATTATGTCAACTCTTAAATAATCTGAATTCATTTCAATTTTCCAGGGGACATTTCCAAAAATGGAGCACATACCAGCCCATAAAAGACATTACAATAAATATTAAGGAATTGATTGGTAAAACATGCAGACTGTATTCTCCAACACAATGCAATGAGAACTCAATTTCAAAGAACAAGAAAAAAAAAACAAAAATACTTTTGCGTGCTCAGAAACTGAAAGAAATATGGTTCTAAATTATTCATAACTCACAAAGGAAATTATAAAAGAAATTAGAAATAATGCCAGTCCAGCTTATCATGATCTGATTTTCCTATATGATTTGGTCAGCATGACTTAAAATCTGATAATGCTGCCAAAGAGAATGTAGTGGGCTTCAGGAACAACAAAAAGAAAATTACTAGAAAAAAGTGTAAAGCAATCAATTGTTTATTTCAACCATTTGTCCATAGCTTTTGCCTCTAGATTTTATTCAGTTTTTTCTCTATTTTATTCCCCAAGGTTTATCTAAGTGCCACCCTCTTCAAAGCTGAAAAATACATAGGAACATCATAAACAGTGTTTAGTACTTCTCATGTGACCCAATGATCATCATGTTGGAAATACTTCTGCAAGAACCTGCAAACAGTGAACTATTGAGAGACTACTCATGGGAATATTGCAGAGACAACCAAATGTCATCTCAAAATACCAGCTACTTTAACTTACCTACAACAAGTAGGCTTCTTGATCTGTATTAACCTTGTTGAAATATTCATTCATGAATGTGGACAAATATGATCGTGCCTCTTTCAGGTTCTAAGTTGACAGAGGCACATGAACAAGCAGTAGTTTGGAAAAGTGTATGCCTCAAAATTAGAGCCATACAAATATGAGCAGAGGAAAGGTATTTTGCATCACTGCTCATTTCCCAAGCATCCAAGTAAAACACTTCCTTAAAATGTCACATGCATTAGAACACAAAGGAGAAAAACAGGCAGAGGTAAGCAAAGTTTAAATCTATAAAACTGTTCTTTAGGACTCCAATTAATAAAAACCCAGGGATTCTATTTGCAACATTCTACCTGTAACATCATAATGTCAATATTCCAAAGGAGTCAAGAGCCTTAGATTCAGGGTCTAGAATGCCAGAGAAAGAAAAGGAATCCCCATGAATCCTGGGGTTTCGCATAATGGCAAAGACCAAGAAGTAGGAAAGAAAGAGTGAAATCCTATTGACACTGTTGAGACTGGACACCATCCTAAGAATGTTCCGTTTCACTAATTGGAAGGACACTCAAGTAAGGAGGAGCTTGATGCCATATGACAACATCAAGTAATAAGCTCATCTCTCTTCTCTTTTCCTTTACCTCACCAAGGACAAGCTCAGGATGTTGACAGGACAGACTTTTCTAAGCAAAGGGTTTGGCCAATCTGTCACTAGTATATTAACAACATGGGCACAGAAAATATTTTTTCAAAATGGATGTCTTAACTTTAGGGTGGAGGGAATATGGATATTTTTCTTTCTGCCTTAATTTCCTTTCATGTTGTTATGTTTAAAATGACTTAATAAGTAAAAGTAATGGTTATGTTAGATAAAATTCATTCACCACCCTTAATATGACACAGTGGCTCAAAGACAAAGGTCCAGAGAAAAGGATCAATCTTGTTAGAGAGTTCATGTAGAATTTACAAAACAAAATTTACGCAAAACACTCAAATATAAAAAAGATGAACTTCATTATTGTTTATCATTGCTCTCTCACTCTGAAGCTAACCTTCCTCCTGCTGGCGGAGAAAAATAAAAATTGCCAATTAAAGGTAACTGAATTTGATACTGTTTAAAACATTTTACTTTGAGATTAACTCACCTTCATTTGGGTAAATTACCCAGGAAACTCAAAGACTGTTTTCCTCCTTTCTCAAGGGGTCACTTTGCCCATGCCTCCTTCCCAAGGTGGTACCTGGGGGCAGAGAAAAGCTGGCATATCCTTGTGGCAGGAGTCCTTGGAGTCCCTGGTCTTCAGCTACACACTGATTTTGTCCCTAGATGTCCTTGACTAGTGTTTACTTAGGTGTGGCCGATTTCACTGTCCTTTATGGGCATCACTGGCATCTGCTGCTGAGGTCTAAGATCTCTAGGTCCCTCAAATCACCAGCCCTCTATGGTTTGTGGACTCTTACTTCTTAGCTCTGAAGCCTATACCAGGACAACATTGTTCTCAGCACCTTAGTGTCCTCTCTCTGGGGCAGACAGGAACTCTGGACCATAAGGAACCCTCTACCATGGAAGAAGGATGGTGGAACTTTCACCACTTCCCTACCACAGTAGCCACAAGGGGGACACCGGAGACAAGCCAAGATGTGCTGACTCTCCCTCAAGCCATCTGGGCTTTCTGTGAGGGTTTTCAATGCCTCATCACACCCTGCCCCAATTTTACTTAAGCAAGGTGGGGTTGTGAAGGAAGCAGTCATTTCGCAGTGACCAAGCTGTGGTACACATCCTGGTTGAGCCGTCTCAGAATCTCCCTTCCTTCTCCAGGGCAATGGTTTCTATTTCCTCTTCCTGTCTGCTGGAAATTTCCCACAAGTCATTTCTCCTGCCTGTTCTCCATTTGTGGCTTTGATCGTCTGTGACCTAGTCTGGCTCTCTATATGTTAATGGGAACCTCTAGGCATTTAGAAAATGTTTTTCTCTTTCCACGAAGCCTGATTCCTAGGACCATTACCTTGCTGTGCATTCAAAATATCATCTTCAGATTAGAACCTTACAATTAACTCCTTTTCTTTGATTTTTACTTTAACAATTTTTTTTCTTTTTTTTTTTTTTTTTTGAGGCAGAGTTTCACTCTGTCACCCAGGCTAGTGTGCAGTGGTGCGATCTTGGCTCAAGATCGCTGGCTCAAGATCACTGCAACCTCCACCTCCCAGGTTCAAGTGATTCTCCTGCCTCAGCCTCCTGAGTAGCTGGCATTACAGGCACCCACCACCATACACAGCGAATTTTGTATTTTTAGTAAAGATGGTGTTTCACCATGTTGGCTAGGCTGGTCTCGAACTCCTGACCTCAAGTCCTCAAGTGATCCATCCACTTCAGCCTCCCAAAATGCTGGAATTACAGTCATGAGCTACCGTACCTGGTCACAATTTTTTTTTTTTTCAAGGCAGTGGGAGCTACATCAGCTGATGACTTACTCAAAATAGAATAAGTAGAAATTATTTTGATAATAGATATTGTCTACAAAAGATTCAAAGAGGTGTGGAACACCACAAGAAACTTGACAGAGCCCTAGGGCTAATGAGAGTGTCCTTACCACCCCTAGGTCCAAGACTTCATGATCTGAAGAAAGAGTTACCAGACTCAGGAGAGAATACTCGGAGGGAAGTAGTAACCTTCAGTGAGGGTCTCAACAGGCTCAGTGCAACCCCTTGGGAAGCAGCTAGTCATGGGAATAAATACGGACACCATTATCCCCACTGATATAATCCAAACGAGTCAGTTCCCTGGTGGAAAGGGTGAAGGGTGGATGTCACAGCAGAAGATACTCTGTCAAATCTTTGTCCCTGGGAGAAGAATAGAGAGAAGACCAACTACAAAGAAATATGAAAAAAGGAAAACTCATGGCATTTTTCAAAAATATTATGTTCCTGTAACAGACGTGTGTGTTATCCAGTTTAATTTCTGTGAGTCTCTGCTTAGGTATGTATTTCAACTAGATACCCATTAATTTGCAAAGCTGCCTAATAATGATAATAACAATAGCTAACCCTGAATTCTGTCTCTCCACCAAGCACTGTGAAAAAACTTTTTAAATGAGATTATTTCATCCTCAAAAGAAACCTCTGGGATAAGCATTATGATTATCATCTTCATTTACAGATGGGATAACGGAGACTAAAAGAGTGAAAGAGTTTGTCCAATCACATGAGCTGGTCAGTAGTCAATATAAGAGCTAACGCTAGGTTATCTCTAAGATAGATCACTAAGAAGGAACAGTGGAGAGAACTGGAAAGAGCATGTCCTTCTGAGTTACAGCTGATGGTCACCATCTGGAATGCAGGGACCCTTGTGTTGCCAGATCCGGTTTTTCAAAAGAAGCTTGTCATCCACATTGCATAGGAAAGGTCTCCATTTTTTAAAAATTTAATTGGTTAATTTGAATCTTTAATTCAATTTGAAAAATCAGTAACTTAAGCACCCAGGAGCTTCCTGTTTGCAACGTCTGCTAGACTTTAGTGCTTGTCAACAGCCCTTAGAGGGCCACAAACCAAGAAGGCACATTTCTGGTTAAGCTGACACCATTATGTTTGCATATTCAATGATAATAACATGACAGACTATTTGTGGTAACCAGCATGAAATAAATATCATGCTAAGAACTTTACATATGTCATATCATTTAATCTTCACAACTCTGCCATTTACATATGCATAACTATCCATATGTTACTGATGAAAACACAGTTCAAAGACATGAAGTCACAAGCCTAAAGTTGCAAAATAGAAAACAGCAGAGCTAAAGACTGAACTCAGGGCTCTCTGGCTCCAAAACGTAAGCCTTTCTATACCAACGGTAAAGGACACTCCCCTGCACCATTCGGAGACTCCACACACACAAAGCAGAAACCCACAGGGACAATCTCCTCTTCAAGGTCTGGTAACAATGCTAACATCAAAATCACGCATTTTGCTTTGCAGACTATTCACTAACCAACCAAATAGTATGCTTCCTAAAAGCACCATGGACCCGTTTTGAACATCAAACAGAAAGAGACAAGCAAAGAGTGGGACAGCTTGTACTTGGAAATGGGCAGGCAGGTGGGAAAACAAGCCCAATCTGCTATAAATTAATAGGAAGGCAGAGACTTCATTGAATAAATATTAAAAAGGGCCTCAGGTCATTTTTTTTCATGCCTGATTTACAGAGAAAATATCATTTTAAAGAGCAGCTTTTAAAAAATGGGCTACACTCCATAAATCTCAAAGGACAATATTAAGTAGATTAACTTAATTAAGCATAACTTCCAACCCCCAAGTACTTCCTCCTCTCCCTGAATCGTAAAGTTCATCTTCCTTGCTGGACGTTTTGGCCTCATAATCCCTGCACCTACATCTCAGCCAGCAAGTTTGTTTCCAATACAGAAATAAAGTCTGATTAGACAGGAAGCTACAAAGCAGAAAACCCATGTTTACACTTTCCCATATGCTGTGTCATTTGCTAGATTTATTGCTAACCCTGAATCATCTCCGATTTTCCAGACTTCAGTTGTCTCGAGTTCCATCACAAGTTTTTCCACATGTTTCTGTCATTACGTCGAGAGTTATAACAAGGAGTTCCAAGGTTTGCCCTTTCAATAGATGTATTATCAAAAGATTTCTTCCGTCTGCAGAGAGCTTAGTAACAGGTCTTCCCAAAGCATAGGTTCAAGATGAATTTCCATTCCCCACCTTCCCACAAAACAGTGGTTCCTTCCTTAGGACTCTTCTCACAGTCAGTAGTACCATCAGCTACCTCATTGGAGGTCAACACACTAGCAGTCCTGCTATTGTCTATCTCCTCTACCCAATGCATCCACAGGTCTTGTCAATTCTACCTCCAAAACCTCTCTGAAGCTCATCCTCCTCTCCCAGTCTCCAATGATGCTATCCCAGTGCAAGCTGCTGTGGCCATCTCTCACCTGGACTGAGCCAACCGCCTCCCACCTGGTTTCCCTGCTCCCCACTTCCCCCTCTGCCTCTGTTCTTTCCCCTCTTATCTGTTCTTCATAGATAAGCTAGACTAATTCTCATAAAATGTAAATCCAAATATGGCATTTTCCCTTGGCTTTCCATTGCTTTTGGAGTAAAATCTAATATCATGAACATTTCCCACAAAACCTGCCTGGCTACCATCAGGTTTCTCTCTAGCCCCATTGCCTGGCATCCCTCCATGCCATTTCCCCACTCTCTATCCACTCTGACTACACTGGCCTGTTTACTATGCCTCAAACACTGCAAGCCCTTGTAGCTCAGCATTCCCATCTATTATATCAGGAAGATATGCAGTGCATTTTCAACCAACCTCAAGTCCGCAGTGATGACCAGAGGTTATGGTAGGCTTTAACTATCTCAAAGTCTTTGCAGTTGCTGTTTCCTCTGCCCGGAACCCTCATCCTTCTGTTTCTACTTGAGTAGCTTATTCTTAGCCTTCATGCCTCTGCTCTAAATTCTTTTCCAACCACCCAATCTAAAGACTGTCTTTGACAATCTTGTGCTTGATTGTCTCTGTCTCCCATGTATGTTTCCTTTAGGGAAACTTTTGCAAACTATAATTACTTTACTTATATATTTACTTATTGAGTATCTTGTTCCAACTGTATCCCCAAAACCTAACATAGATGTGGGGGCATAACAGGAAACAAAAAATAAATGCCAAATGAATAGAGCCCACCAACACCGTGCTTTAGCTCCAATAAAGCACCATCAAAGTCAAAATGAAGGATGAAATATCACTGGCTGTGTAAGGAAGCAAGCAGCCAGATACATTTATAAAAACATGCTTTCTGCTAAGATCACAGAAGATCTTTTCTAACTGATTATGATGAGCTGGGGAGCATGATGCAAAGATAATAAACACGTTTAATTTGAAACAGATGGAAATCTCATCAGTTCCCCACTGGTTACTTGACATGGGGGCCTTTAAAAAACATTCTCTTCTCTCCAACATTTTATGAGTATGATTTTTAAGTGCCAGAATTTGTTCCCATGGAGGACATCTCAGCTCACCAGCAGTCACTGGATGACCCTATTCATCTTGATGAGGAATGGCTTAATTGAGTCCTGTGGGCTCACATCATTTGTATATCTTCCTGATATGATACATGGGAATGCTGAGCTACAAGTTTATAAACAAGAATCCCAAACTGAAAGAAGCACTTTTAGATTCTTTAATAGGACACTGGAGAAATGTATAATAACCTATTTATTGAGCATAGATTTCCTTAATGTTCCAAAATATGCCTTAGGGTTGTCAGTTCAAATGTCACAACTTGCTAAAAAAGTTGGAGGAATCTGGCGAACAGACACAGAGCAGATGTTTTTCCAAGCTTAAGAGTTTTGTTTTCCTAAAAAAAACTGCCCAGCTAGTCACAACTGCGCAACACATGAACCGCTTAAGCTGAGTCTTTTCAGAAGAGTAAGAGAACCATCAGAAAAGAATCGAAGCTTCAGAAACCACAACTTTAGGCACCAGGTTGAAACTCAAATGAAAAATGATGCGTCTTTTTTTAATGTGGATGGTGTGAGAAAATGTCAGGTTTCTACCCAATATCAATGAGGATAGTTCAATATCTGATGTGAGTATAAGGCTCCAGTAGGGACTCTATTATTTCTAAACCCTTAACCACTCTTTTCTAATTATCAACTCCAGGATGCTTATTTTCATATTAAATTTCTTTGGCTTTCAGGGGAAAAAAATACTAAACCTACCAGAGATGTCGCCATGTAGTGCTTCTGTAGGTGGGCTACCCACAAAATGCCAAAGCAACGTCATGACCTGTTGTCTGAGCCCTTACTATATAACAGGACATCCTTGACCAATCCCAAACACAACCTTCTTGGGTAAAGCAGCACTCCCTTGACTTTCTGCTCCTGACTGACTCTGGTCATCACTGGACTTGAGGTTGATTAAAAATGCACTTGCTATCAGCTGGGCACTGTGCCTCATGCCTGTAATCCCAATACTTTGGTAGGCTGAGGCAGGCAGATGACTTGAGGTCAGGAGTTCGAGACCAGCCTGGCCAACATGGTGAAACCCTGCCTCTACTAAAAATATAAAAATTAGCTAGGTGTGGTGGCACATGCCTGTAATCCCAGTTACTCTGGAGGCCGATGCATGTGAATGGCTTGAACCTGGGAAGTGGAAGTTACAGCTAGCCGAGGTCATGTCGCTGCACTCCAGTCTGGGCAACAGAGAAAGACTCTGCTTAAAAAAATTAAAAAAAGAAGAAGCACTGCTATCAACTCTCCCTTCTTCATAGTTAATATTTACAGTCTAGAGTCTACAATCTATGGTTCCTCTCTATCTTCATCCAATACTTTGTAATTCATCCATCTATCCCTCCATCCATCCATCCAACAAATATAGATTGAGCATCTACCTTTTGCCAGATCTAGTACTACATGCTAGGAGTACCCTGGTGAACAAGGTTTGCAGAATTCCTACCTCATGGAACATATAATCTAACAGTGGAGACAGGCATGAAAACTGACCATTACATATAGCATAATAATATATTACCAAAAATATATTACCAAATAATTAACATAATGTGAACTGAAAAAGAGAAGACGCAGTCTAACAGGTAGTATGTTGACCCTCCTTACTCTAAAATGAAATACTCTGTTGTCACCACTAGAAGCATTAGTGTGGAAAACTGGTTCTCCAATTCTCTTACTACTTAAAAGACTGTTCCCACTTAATGAGAATATTAAATGGGAATTACTGTTTTATGTAAGAATAAGCTGACAGTGTCCTTTTTCTCTGAGACTCAGTCTGGAGTAGAGCGTCACCCAGGCTATACAGTGGCACCACCATAGTTCTCTACAGCCTCAACCTCCTGGGAAGTGGCCTTCCTGCCTCAGCTTCCTGATTAGCTGGGACCACAGGCATGCACCACATGTTGCTAATGTTTTAGGTTTTTTTTTTTTTTTTTTTTTTTTTTTTTTTTAGAGACTGGGTCTTGTTATATTGCCCAGGTTGGTCTCAAACTCTTGCCTCAACCTCCCAAAGTGCTGGGATTACAGGTATGAGCTGCCACGCCCTGCTCATTTCTTTTCTTTCTAGATTAAGTCATTTTTCTAGAAGTTGGGGGTTCCAGTCCAACAACTTTCTCTTGTGACCACATGCTGGGCCACTCGCTGGGGTTTGTTGAGTCTCTCAGGACATCACACCTGAGGGTAGATGTTTTTCTCTTTAGAGTTCTCAATGAAAGGAAGAAGGGGAACAAGAAGCAAGAGGTCCAGCCGGAAGAGGAGCACTCGCCTCACGCTCAGGCGCTGCAGAAGGGGGAGGGTGCCTGGGGCACTGAGGACAAGACAAAGGAGGCAGGAGAAGATAAGACCGAACAAGGCCCTTCTCTCAGCAAAGCAGAACTGCCTAAAGATGCAAAGGATAAGGCCAGCCCAGGCTTGCAGACCCAGTCCTAGTGCATTTGGGTTTATGAAATGGGGCCCTGGAACTAGGGCCTTTTGGGTCAAGGGCAGACCCAATGTCAAAGGCAGACCCAATGTCAAAGGTCAAGACTAATATATTAAAAAAAAAAAAAAAAAAAAAAAAGACTGGGCACAGTAGCTCACGCCTGTAATCCCAGCACTTTGGGAGGCCAAGGCAGACAGATCACCTGAGGTCAGGAGTTCAAGACCAGCCTGACCAACATGGAGAAACCCCATCTCTACAAAAAATATAGTATTAGCCAGGAGTGGTGCCACATGCCTGTAATCCCAGCTACTTGGGAGGCTGAGGCAGGAGAATCGCTTGAACCTGGGAGGCAGAGGTTGCGGTGAGCTGAGATTGCACCATTGCACTCCAGGCTGGGCAACAAGAGCAAAACTGCATCTCAAAAACTATAAATAAATAAAGTTGTAAGTTGCAAGTCTACAGAGCTGCTACTGCCCACAGCTGGACTTCTGACTCAAAAACTCTAATTTTCATATTTAGGTGTTATCTGGTGTTGAGCGAAAGGGGGTGACTTCCAATGAAACCAAAGACCATGCGTGCCACTAGCTCGGTAGCTGCATATGGCGTCCTGGGTCCCAGAGATTCAGCCCTATCTTCTCAGTGAGAGAATCTGATCGTTTGAAGGAAATGTAGAGGGCACCACTTTTAGAGGATAGCTTGGTTCTGGCTAAGGGCACCCAACTCTTTGTCCCATTTATTGTTTTGGGGTCTGCAAAATTAGGCTCCTCCAGGTTGGGTTCAGTCTCCAAGCTTAGCAAACCACTTATCTGAGCCCCAGGCACATCCCATTAAGGCAGGGAGCAGTCCTTAGCCAATGAGGCATCTCTTCAAGTATGAGAAATGAATCACCTGGGAATGTGGTGTCTTTAGAGCACCTGGTCGTAGTCATGAGCTGATGCACAGAAAGGCGGCTGAGCTGGCTGGAAGCATGTTACCACCTCTCCTTTTTTCTCCTCTTGCAAACTTTTTTCTCTTTTTTCCCCCTCTCTTTGTCCCGTCTCCTCAGCCTAACCTATTACCTAAGGAATCACCTATCCTTGCCACGGCTCTCAGTGCTCTGAGTTACGAACGTTGGGTTAAACACACAGAGGAGCCTGCTCTCTATACCAAGAGAGCTTGGGAAGGCACAGAGGCAAGTCATCCTTGTGTTTCCATTTCTTTCTCCAGCTAAAGAAATAAGCCTTTTGCAAACAGCTCTACATGATGTTTCTGCTAAGTGTGCCTTATTGATAGAGGAGGGAAAGAAAGGTGTTTTATCTTCAGGCCTCATTTCCTAAGTAAAAGAGGCAACCCTTTGTGATGACTAGCATAGAATTATTACTCCAAGTACTAAAGAGAGTGACAAGCTTCAGTTGGCAAAAGAGGGTATGTACATTCTCCAAATTCCCTCCAGAGCCCCAGTCACATACAGTCAGAGTGGGTTTTTAGTTATGCAGATGCTGTGTGCTTTTTGAAAATCACAGTTTCGATTCCCTAAAGTCTCAGCTTTAGTCACATTCAGTCCAGTGAAAGCTGTCAAGATGTGAATTTGTTAAGAGAGAGTTTCAAAATGGATCTTTTGCAAAGCCCAATCTTACCACCCAGAACTGAAACTAGCTATTAAGGAGAATTGCAGCGTAGGGAAAGAGAAGAGAAGAAATGTAGCAAAAGTAACAGGAAAGAGAGGGAAGATCCTTGATCTCAGGATAAAGGCCTTGGCCTTGAAGCAAAGCAAGGGGAAAATCTTCACTGCAGAGTTCAGAGTGAGATGAAAACTTCAAAGGCATGTGAGAGAAACTGCTGGCCTATACCAGGCTCAAACACATTCCAATGGTCTACACATGAGCCATGGCCCCCACACAGCTGTATTGGCTCCCTTCTTCTCTTTCAGCTTCCCCAACTTTTATTTCTCTCAAGTTCTGGCTAGATATCCCTTTGCTTTTTTTTAACCTTCATTTCAGCTATCAACCAAATGCAGTGCCAACTAAGACGGAGAAACTTTAAAGAGAGCTTAGGACACAAAAGTGGATTCATTCTGTCATTCAACAAATATTTGTTGAGCACCCACTGTGTGTCAAGCACTGTTCCGTGTGCTGAAAACTCATTGGTGACTAAAACCAAGAAAGATGATCCAAGACACTAACACAGAGAACTCATTAATGGATCCCAATCCATCATTCTCCAACTCATCTCCAGCCTTACAGAGCAACATTGGGAGGGTGAATTTGAACACCACTCCCACCCACATATGGTCCAGCCTGCGCCAAGTAATTCATTTTATGAGAAAGTCAGTTATTGCTCCCTAAGAAAGTAGTGCTTTGGAAACATTTACCCCAAGGGCCTGCAGTTTAGAATCCACAGACTGCACCAATGCAAGCTTGTCTGTTTCTTATTTTCCTCCCACTTGAAAGCAATTACCCCCATTTGGGGGTTTCTACCCACTTCTGACCCTAAATGCTCAGGAAATTACAAAGCAAGTTTTCCAACAGATGCTTTTACCAGCGTCAGACAGTCTTACACAGCTGCTAATTTGCTCTTGCTACATCTTGCAAGCCTGATGCACCACGGAGGAATAGAGGCTTGAGCTGAATGGCCCCGCTCCTTGCTTGTGTGATGCCCAGCTGCAAGAGTGAGGCTGGCTTTCATTGTTTGATGAAGTGCTCCCAACCCATGGAGGCTCTGACAGGCAAGAGGTCCTGAAAGAGAAAAGCCACAGATATAAGATGTAAAGATTGGCAATGGAAAGATAGAGTGTGTGTGTGTGTGTGTGTGTGTGTGTGTGTGTGTGTGTCTGTCTGTGTGTGTTGTGTGGTGTGTATGTGTGTGTGTGTGTGTGTGAGAGAGAGAGAGAAAGAGAGGGAGGGAGAGATTCAGAAATGTTTAAAAAGAAATTGGCTTTCTGGAGGTGTGTGGTTTCTACAGCAATTTTTGGACTCTAAGTGCAGAGAATAGCAGGGGTGACTAAATCTGAAGAATCCACAGCCACTCCCCAGTCAGAAAGCCATGTGTTCCATGAAATCTGAACCACAGCCCTTGCATATAATCTGCCTCTGCTTGGGGATATCTGGGGAAATTTGGAAGATTGCAGATCAAAGAGAGAGCTTGCTTCAATTTGTCCAGAGTCAGGAAAACACATCTTCCTGACCAATACTGGGTAACTGCATATCCTGTCCAAACGTGCTCACCAAGCCCAGACGGTTTAGTAAAGCATGATTTTGTTTGTTTCTTTTTTTCTGAAAGAAACAGCCTTTTGAAAAAGAAAGAAGACTGGAGAGAGCAAAGGCTCAGAAAGAATGAAGAATCCTCTATGTATGTGTTCTGTGGCTTTGTAAAACTCATGCCCCGTTTTGGTGCATCAGTTTCCCCTGTGCAAAATGGAGTTCATTATACTCAAAGTATCAAGGAATCACAAAGTTGGGAGAGATTTCAAAGGTTGTAGTCATTCAGACCAGGCTGTAAGAGCCTGACACATGGCAGGCACAAAATAATGTTTAATTCATCAATTAATTCACTGAATGAAGAAGCCAACAGGTGAATACATGTTGGGATCCCTGTACAACATCCCAGCAAGTGGTAGTTCAGTATGTGCTTAAATACCACCAGCAATAGGATGAGCCACTGAGATGGATCACTCTGTTTTTGACATATACAGATCCAAATCCCAACCCAAATCCAATCTGCATCCTGGTAGTTTTCACCATTGGTTCCAATTCCACCTGCTGGGACTGAGCCAGATGAGTTTGATCCTTGCTCTATGTGAAAGTCCTTCAGATTTGAAAATAACTGTCATGTCTTCCACTGGGTCCACTTTTCTCAGACCATTATTCCCACCTCCAATAGCCATGGCCCTAAATAACAAACAGGGTTTTGGGTTTCTGCCCCATCCCCATCCTCTGACTGAGCCCCAGTTAGCTCAGGTGTCTACTGGAGTCAAGCCTTTGAGCTGAATTCAGGGGTTTGGCTGTGGCTAGACTGAGGAGAGAAAAATGTGCTCATCCCCTTCCTGTTCCATATCTGGTGTCTATTGATGTAGATGATGACTGATATGGTTTGATTGTGTCCCCACCCAAATTTCATCTTGAATTGTAGCTCCCATAATTTCCACGTGTCATAGGAGGGACACAGTGGGAGGTAATTGAATCATGGCGACAGGTCTTTCCTGTGCTGTTCTCAGGATAGTGAATAAGTCTCACAAGATCTGATGGTTTTATAAAGAGGAGTTACCCTGCACAAGCTGTCTTGCCAGCCACCATATAATATGTGTCTTTCCTCTTCCTTCATCTTCCGCCATGATTGTGAGGCCTCCCTAGCTGTGTGGAACTGTGAGTCTATTAAAACGGCCTTGCTGAGGCATGCATTGGTTACTGCCCACTTGTCTTACATATTTTCTGGATCTCAAGTGAAACTCTCAGGCAAGGGGTATTCAAAGACAGAGAGCAACTCCTTCTAGAGTCTTCTCTGCCTCCGACAAAATCAGACACATTAGGCCTGATGGGCAATTTGTTACTCTGATTAAATTAAATTTCGGCCACACATTCCCATATCATACATACCAGGAGACTTACTTCCCACAAGTCAGTACTGAAGAAGAGAGACATCCTTTTCCCTTCCCATTTCACACTGATTATATCTCTAGAAAGGGATCCTTAATAATAAAGTTGTTGAATGATTTCTTGAATATGTTAACACCCGATGGCTCATTGAGTATTTTCTAATATTTTGGAAGTGTACCTTATGAGGCAGGTTTTTACATCAGATGGAATTGTATTTGGCCTGAAGGGATAAAAAGAAAAAAAAAAAAAAGATCACCAATAGAAAGAGAAGTATATTTCCCCCACAAGTTAAGATTTCCCAAGGAAGGCAGGGAAGGGCTGGTGGGTGGCTCCATGATGCCATCAGAGACCTAAGTCATTCATTGCTTTCTGCTCCTCATTATCCTTATGCTCACAGGATAGCTGCTCACCTCTGGACATCACATCTACATTCCAGGCAGGAAGAGGACAGGCAGGTAAAGAGAAAATGAAAAGGAACATTCTAGCTGAGTACAAGAAAATGATAGCTTTCCAGGACCCCCTTCTTTACCAGTAGACTTTCACTTCTCACTAGCCAGAGCTAGCACTTAACAGCCATCCTAGCTGCAAGACAATGAAATGGTTTTAGCTAGAGCACACTAACTTCATTCCACAGTCAGGCTCCTCCTACTGAAGAAGAGAGGAGAACAGATACTGAGTAGGAGGTCCACCCAAATATTATTATCCCTGTTTTATAGAAGAGGAAATGAAAGCTAAGACAAGTCAAGTGACTTGCCCAAGGTCACGCTGCCAGACGGTGGGATAGGGTTCACCTACCTTAGAGTCAAAAGTCCACAACATTGGACAGAGTTATATTGCTCATCAGAGCTCACATGGCCCCATTCAGCTTACAAAGAGGCATGGACTGCTTTGGTGTGGGACACCCATGGCCTTTGCACAAGGTGGTAGAGGGGTGGTGATCACCTCTCTGAGAACCCATTTAGAAGCCAACACAAGGACACACACCTCTGTTCACAAAAGCCAGCTTTTGTCACCCAGCACAGCCATTGTCCTGAAAAGAGAGCCCATGCGTCCCCAGTCTGAAATCAACCAAATCTTAAAAGTTCTCTCTCTCTCAATCTCCTTAAGAAAATGGAAATGCTGGATTAAAATGTGCATTACTATTGAAAGGAAAGCTTAGTTTTTCTTTAAGAAAAGACTGTTGTACTAATTATGATGTTTAAATTCTGGATCTAATTGGAAATGTAGGCCAACACCCTCCCCTCTCAACTGCAGCAAAGCAGATATGATTGTCACCATGCAACCACAGTCCTGTCTCTTTCTTGCTTTTTTAAAAAATATATATAGATATTTTTATTGTACTTTAAGTTCTGGGGTACATGTGCAGATCATGCAGGATTGTTGCATAGGTACATACATGGCAGTTTGGTTTGCTGCCTCCATCTCCCCTTCACCCATATCTGGCATTTCTCCCCATGTTATCCCTCCCCCACCTCCCTACTGTCTCTTTCTTTCTTAAGGTTTATTTGATGTTCAGTAAATTGGCCTTTGAGCTCCTAGTTGTGAGTAAAACAGTCTTCCTCAGTCCTCCTTTTGTGCATGAATGACATACATACCTACTTGGGGGCACATCTTGGAGTGTGGATCTGGAAAAGACACTGATTCCATGCCTCTGGCCCTGACCCTCCACGTGTGTGGGGTATGCTGGCAGCTCCTGCCTCTAATTCCACATCATTGCACAAAGCAAGAAAGATTTGGATTCCACCTTGGTTTTGTCCCGGTTTATAGCTTGCAGACAGCCAATGGGCTAGTGCAAATGAGCCTCATTTTATAAATAAATGGTGGTGACGTGGTTAAACAGCTTGGGGTCAGAAACATCAGGGTTTGACTCCCAGCTCCATCAGCTCGTAATGTGCATCATTGGCCAAGCCCTAGTCTCTCTGTATCATGACTTTTTCACTGGTGTATTAGTGTTCTATTGCTGCATAACAAATTACCACATATTTAGTGGTTTAAAACAACACCTGTTTATTATGTCATAGTTTCTGTGGATTGGGAGTCTGGGTGAGTTAGCTAAATCCTCTTACTCAGAGTCTTATCTGCGATTCTGGGATGTTCCCAGAATTGATTTCCTTATAGCGTTAGTACTCATGGTGGCTTGCTTATGAGCAGGCTTCCAATCGCTAATGCTTCTTTTAAAGGGCTCACCTGATAAGGTCAGGCCCACCCAAGATAAGCTCCCTTTTGATTACTTTACAGTCAACTGATGAGGAAACCTAGTCACATCTGCAAAATTCCTTCACCTTTGCCATAATATAATCACAGGAGTGGGATCCTGTCATATTCAGGTGTCCGGCCTACATTCAAGGAGAGGAAATTATATAAGACATACACAATAAAGGCCAGAATCTTGGGGTCGTCTTAGAATTCTGCCTTCTCCACCTTCCTAAAGGAAGATACTAATAGGACCTATCTCATATGGTTGTTTTGAAGATTACACGAGGTATTCAATGTAAGAGTAGGGACCCAGCAAGCAGCAGCTACTGTCGTTATTTTAACGTTTTTGACTGTCTGCCACACGGCACGCCTTGTACTAGGAGCTGGAAATTCAGAAAATCATAACACAAACGTTGCTCTAAAAGAAATCAGGACATTTCTCTAGCACTAATAAGTTTCCCCAATTCAAAAGTTAGCAAAAAGCAATAAAACTTTAATCCAACTAAATGACTTCTTTATATAAAAAGTCAGGGTTTGCTTGGCTTGTTGGAATCACTGTCAAAAATAAAAAGTGCTGACTCTAATCAAATACCATAACCCACAGGATTATCATTTCCACTCTCCAAAGACCCCAGGTTTAACTGCCAATTTGCAATCGGGGGAGCACCTATTTGGCCCTGCTGCTCCAGCTTGGGTAAACGCCAACTCAGGGGTGTCTTAACCTAGGCTGCCCACATCTGAATCTCCTTGAGAGCTTGTCCAGAATCCCACCTGCCAAAACTCAGATACAATTGGTGCAGAGTGCACCTGTGTGTTGGGATTTTTTTAAACCCTTCAGAAAACTCCACCATACCCCCAGGGTTGAAAATTGCTGCTCTAGACAAAGCTTGACAGTTGCCCAGTGGTCTGAAAATTAAATTCCCTTTTTAACAAAACTGTTAAAGACATGATAAGCCAAAGAGACATGAGCAGTGAGAACGCATTTTTCCACTTATTTTCAGCAAAGGGATTGAAATTCAACACATTGCACACCTTTTCAAGACACTTTTGCAGGTCTGGATGATGAATGTAATTCTGCTGCTTTTTGTAGATACAGTTTGTCTCTGGGTAGAGAAAGGCTGGGATAGTATTGAGAAAAGATTAAATTTCCCACAGATCCTGGAAAGCTGATGGTGCTGAGCATTATTCTGCCTGCTCATCTGAAGCTCACTCTGTCACTTACAAGCATTAAGCACCTACTATGTTATGCTTCATGCTGGGTACCAAGGCTTCAAAGATCAGGAGAACCTGAAGCTTCCCTTCAAGAGACCAGAGTCTAACTTCAACATGCAAACTTGCCTTTTCTGTACCAGAGGAGAAGTGCTTCTGGTATCAAGGGCATGGAACTAATTTTGAGGTTATAAACAATCTTCAAAATTTGTCTCAATTTTCTTTGAAATGTGTCTCTTTCTCCAGGGTCTAATCACTTCCAGAGAGCAACCACTTTCCAACTTCCCCTCCTTCTCCACCCACTCCCCCACCAAAAAAACAAAATTGTTACTAAGGATGGGAGCTTAAAAATTGCCAAAACTTCCCAGTTATCTCACAAGGAAACGGCAACCCAGAGCCCTGGTCTCCACTTCTCCCATCCCTCCAAAACCCCAGTTCCTTCTCCCCTACAAAGGAGCAGTCTCTACAATACAGAACAAGCCTTGAGCTAGGTGGGAGCTCGGGGCTTCTACATGCTGAACATTCCCTGCTTCCAGCAGGACCAACTGCAAATGCAGCAGAAAGCAGACGCTTATTGATTTGGGCTTTAGCAAAGCCCAAGGAAGCTGGATTCCTCTTTGGAGATAAAGCTGAGCCGGTAGCGGCTGTCTGAGACAGGGAGCAATGTGGACTCTGGTATCATAAAAGTAAGACTGGATTTGATGTGCCAATTGTCTGGGGTCCATAAGGGGAACTTCTCTCCACTCTTCAGAATGTCATATGTTTCTACAAAACCTGAGAGGCAACCCGAGAGGCAGTTCTGCTGGAAGAAAACCAGAATTCCTGTTATGACAAAATGCTTTTCTAAACCCTCACTGCCCTTTATTTGTATAATAAACCTTATGGAGAGCCTACTAGACACAAGATACCACACTAAACTATGCCAGTCCATCACCTCCCCACTGCCACCAATGAATTTTTTTTTTTTGAGACGGAATCTCGCTCTGTTGCCCAGGCTGGAGTGTAGTGGTGTGATCTCGGCTCACTGCAACCGCCGCCTCCCGGTTCAAGTGATTCTCCTGCCTCAGCCTCCAGAGTAGCTGGGATTACAGGAGTGTGCTACCACGCCCGGCTAATTTTGCATTTTTAATAAAGATGGGGTTTCACCATGTTGCTCAGGCTGGTCTCGAAATCCCAACCTCAAGTGATCTGCCCGCCTCAGCCCCCCAAAGCATTGGGATTACAGACATGAGCCACTGCACCAGGCCGAAAATTTTTTATCAGAATCCCACCATGGTCTCAGAATTCAGCGCCTTGGCAGACTCCAGAAAGAATCATCCCGAGTTATTTTTTAAATGCCTACACTGGTATCTTGAGGAAAAAGCTATATTAAGCTTATTTTGTTCTCTATTTTTAAATGCTGTTATAGTGATGCTTCACTCCGGGCTGCTGGAAACATTCAGGAACCACATTAGCAAACACCACCCCAGCTCTCCCTAACAACAGCTCCTACCATCCAGGGTAAATGATCCACACCTAAGGTCATAGCTAGCCTAGTAGAGGAAAATGTCAAAGAAAACCCAGAGATGAAGACTCGCCATTATTTACCCCTTTGGTGCTTATGTGTGGGGGAATAAACAGCTCTCTCCATTACATTACATTACATTACATTACATTACATTACATTACATTACATTACTCATCCACAACATTGGGAAGTGAGATTGCATTACACCCCTGAAAGTTGGCCAGTGTGAAAATGGGTGCTTAAGGGACATGAGGCTGAAATTGTTTAGTAGTTAAGGTCTTTCTTCCTTTAACAGAAGGGGGCTGTGTATCCCTAAGTTGGTTTAAATGTGGTCATAAAGCCTAGGAAATGAACTGGAAGACTTCAAGGTCCCTGGAAGCTGCAGATTTCACATCGGAGTTAGGCAGGCAAGCCCAGGTTTGGTTTTTTTTCAGACTTATTATGGACCAGGTATCTAGCCAGAAAACGGATTGTGAAATTGCTGGGAAAACTTCAAAATGCTCATTTCTATCTTGGAAACTAGCTCCCATCTCCTTGCAACAGGGGGTGGATTGAGGCATCCACAAAGGCAGGAGTCAGCAAACTGCAGCCCTCAGGCCAGATTTGTCCCACCGCTTCTATTTGTTATGGCTTGTGAATGAAGAATGGTTTTCCATTTTTAAATGGTTGACAAATAAATCAAATGAACAGTATTTTTGACACACGGAAATTACATGAAAGTCAAATGTTAGTGTTCATAGGTAAAATTTTATTAAAACACAACCCTGCCTACTCATTCACGGATTGTCTATGATTGCTTTTGTGTTCCAACAGCTGTGCTGTATAATGGCAACAGAGACCGGATGGCCCACAAGGCCTACAATATTTGCTACCTGGTCCTTTAAGAGGAAGTTTATGGAACCCTTGCACCAAAGTAAATAATAAAAATAATAATAAGCCTGTACCTATATAGAAAAATGACAGGCTCACAGAATTTATTCTTTAATTATCTAAACAATCCTGTTGTTGCCCCTAATTCTCTTCTCTACTCAGTAAAACTCCACAATGAGAATCAGTGTGGCGTTAGCAGAGCAACTCACCAATAATGCACCTGGCAAAGAGACTTTCCACCATGTTCATCACACTCTCAGAGCTTCTAGAAAAGCATATCGGAATATCAGGTCGATTCGGTTTATCTCCTAACCAGAGTTTTCATTCTTGGCTATGGATTGAGGGTCTGCTTTCTTCTCCGTTGCACAAGCCTCTTCCTGTTATGCTGTAAGGTCAGACACCCCTAATCTAGCCATGGAAAAGTGAGTGCCATATACGGGATCCTACAGTGTAGCATTTCTCTCCCTGCTTCCTGGCAACAGATAGGATGCTGCCACTTTCCCTGGGACCTGTTTATCCATCATGAATCTCTTCAAGTCTGAGCACCACCAAACCTGTGAGATGAAGTTGGGTAATTATCTTCTCCAATAACAAAGAGCTTCCCAATCATGATATAAGTGTTTCAAGGATCCCTTTTTCTCCCATATCCTTTGCAGACTGAGAAGTGACAATGCACCCATGCAGGAGTAGGCTGAGTAAACAACGTGCTGTGACTGACCAAGACCAAAAGAGCAGGAGTAAAGAGTTTTTGTTCAACGCCACCCCGACTCTCACCATCCCTACCTGCCCCCGTCACCGCTCTGCCTCTATAAGGGCAGCTCAGGGAAAGAAACAAAACTCTTAAAGTCAGTCATAATGCACAGTAAACCTCACCAGGGATCCTCAGACAGAAAAAAAATGAGAAATTCTTAAAATTGAATGGTTTTCTGATATTTCTAATGATTTTTTTTCAACCCCCAGACACTCCTGTTCCTCCTCTATACTTTAAATTTCTGCTACACGTTGACTACATAAGATGTTGTAAGTATCTTCCCCTATACCTTACCCTGTAGTTACTAGGTTCATTTTACTTTGTGTGAAAGAAGCATATTTGCAAAGTTCGGTGTTATTCTAACTTTCTTCCTATTATCTTAAAATCTAGAAATGTCCTCCTTCAAAACTTAGTTATTTAGAGTGACAAACTCCTGGTGAGCACTTCCTACATGACGTGTAATTCATGTAGAAGGAGAAAACACAGTCATTGCTCTCAGGGACCTTAGAGGCTCAGTGGGACATTATTAAGTATCTCTACTTGATCACTTATACAAGCAATAAACCATCTCAGGAACACAGAGGGGCTAACTCCGATTTGGGGGCCAGAAAGGCCTGCAGTAGAGATGATACTTCATTATAAGACAAAATTAGGGTCCTGAAAGATGAGTAGGAGTGAAGCAGGAGGAGGCAGGAGAGCAATGGGGTGGGGGGCAGTGGGTGATACAGACAGAAGAAGATATGCATGCAGACTTTAGCTCCTGTAGTAAAAATGTAATGATGGTGGTGATGGTGGCGATGATAATTAATGATGATGATGATGGTAACGGTGATGATGATGACGCCTCTGCAGAAGAAAGGCAACATGATAAATCAGGGAAAGAGAAGAGCCAGAGGAGCCAAGGGATGGAGGCCTCTCTCATTTTTCACTGCAGGCGCAGCTCTGCACTAGGTCAGCTCTGACCCAAACCAGAATGACTGGGTGGGCTGGCCCCTCTGAGGTCCACTGGCATCAGGCTGCTACTCTTCAAGGTGGACTCTGGAAACCACCTTTTCTGGAGCCCCGCCTCCAACCTGACACACCTAAATAAATTTAGACTTAATGCAAGAGAAAGTGACAGCCCTTGGGAAAATGCTTGCTTTCACTTTGCTGGGTCTAAGTTTCCCCATCTGAGAAGGAGGATATTAGATCTCTAAAATCCCTAACGGCCTCTGATTTCTGTCAGCTCCTCTGTCTCCTGCCTGCCTCCAGAGCTTCTATCTCAGAGCCTGTCTGGCATCTTTATGGTTAATGCTAGAAGAAATAAAACAACACACATCTTTGCTTCCTGCTGTGTGGGAGGCAGGAAATGGCCTAACTCCCTAATTGCCATGAGGTTCTTGCGGTGTGTCCAGCTGCCCACTCCTTAGCACACCCCCACCCTCCCAGGTGTCTCAGCCAGAAAGGAGGGCACGCTTGGCCATCACCAACTGGAATCCACTCACCACCACCATCAGTTGCCAGCCACACCCCTGGCTCTGTGGAGTGTAAAATAAATCAAGATATGGGTAGATGTAGCACTTGAAGAACCTCCTCTGTACACAAGGGGGATGGGCAAGCATGATTGAGGAGGGTTTCCCGGTCAAGAATGTAGGCTAGGCATCATTCTCCCAGTGGCCACACATGGACAGAACAAGAGCAGGTACGAGCTCCAATGGACAAACTGATGTACAAGCCGAATCTGGGACTCTGTGGTCAATCCAAATGAGCTAAACCAGTAGAGAGAAACTGGGTAAGAGTGAAATGGTCAGAAACTAGGAAAACCAATGGAAATCTGGGATCAAAGCAATTGGAAGCCAGAGTCTGGTGCTGCTGGAGCTGTGGCACCCAGCAGGAGCTGCTGTTGATTAGCCAACTTGTAGACCTGTCCCAAGCAGGAGGAAGGAAGACTTGTTAAGGAATACTTCCGGGTTAAGGGAATCTACTGGGCACTCAATGTTGGTGTGTTTCCTAGTGGAAGGCAGATGGGGTTCCTTTGCTTCTCAGCTTCAAATAGAGGCAAGATGAGAAATTTAAGGCAGGACCCTCATCACACATTAAATCCTGCCTCTGGGAAGGATGACTCTCAACCCATGACATTCTCAACATGCCCTTTTTTTAAGGTAAATCATGCAATCTCATGGCTATAGAAAGATCTTAATTGATAATGTACTGTAGAGATGGGTGATGAGTCAAGGTCCCATAGTGAGCTGCACAGTCAGAACTAGAACTCAGTCCTGGGCTCCCAGCAGCAAATAAGGCGATGGCCCCTGTGTCTGCCTCCGCACGGCTACAGAAAACTAAGAAAGGTAAATGGAAGTCCAACTAAAAAATGAGAGGCATGAACAGGGACTGCCTGCTTTAGAAAGTACACCTTGCCTTGGAGTGGGCACATGGTACTTGGTAACCACATGCTATCTGGCTCCTCTGCAGGCACTGCAGGTCTCCCCCAGCAAGACCCTTTCCAACACTTCATGAACATGAAGGTGGAGAAGAGACTAGCCGGCTGGAAGGAGCACCACAGTCTCTGTAGAGACATTGACATGCACAAGTACTATCAGTCTGGGCAGCTCTTCACCCCTTTCCAAGCCCTTTATACCACAGTGAGCCCTTCTTTTGTAATATATTTTAAAGTCTTTTGGTGGGACCTAAATTCTTTCTCTTTTCAGAAGTGAATTAGTTCTGGCCTCAATCATGCTGAGTAACATACGATCCTAAAGCTGAGTGGTTTGCAGTAGCAAATATCAATGCTTCTCTTTCATAAGAGAGTGAGAGGCATTCTCTTCCACTTTTTTTCACTGCAAGCTCACAGGAGAGAAGGAAGTCAAGAACTGAGAACAATAATCTCATCTGCCACAAAAGACTAAATCTAGCCTATATGAAAGTCAGTGACCTGAGGTTTAGGGGAAGATCTGAGGGCAGACAGTTGCAGCTGTGGTGTTCAGAGACACGATCATTTCAAGAAGAGGAAGAGGTCGGGGAAAAGGGAGGTTTTTGCGATATGAAGAAAAATGGTTCTGGTTCCCATTCCTCTGCCTCACCTGTGATTTTCTGTATCCAATTCAGGCAGGGCTATTCTGAAGTAATGTTATGTTTTTCGATACTTTCTATATATAGGTTCTTGTGATTCTAAAATTTGAGCATGCATGTGAATCACTTGAAAAGCCTGATTTAAATGCAGATTCTCAGGCTTGTAGTGATTCCACTTTTGATGGTATTGGGTGAGGCCTTTAAATTCCCTTTTTTGTTTGTTTGGGTTTTTTTTGTTTTCTGGGTTTTTTGTTTTTTTTTTTTTTGAGACAGGGTCTCGCTCTGTCGCCCAGGATGGAGTGCAGTGGCATGAAGCCAGCCTGCATACCTTGTGCTGGACCTGGCAGTTTGTGTACAAGCTTCTGTCTCTACTATTGTTCTAGCCATGAGCCACTCTACTCCATCTGTTGAGGGGAGGGAAGGTTCCATACAGGTGGGCAGGCTCCATACAGGTGCCAATGAGGGCTAAACGTCAGTGTTCCCCTACCTTCATGTTTTCTTATAGACAAAGAATAGACTTCCAGAACCCAAGCAAAGTTAAATGGAAACCAAGAAGTGCTTGAGACCCACAGAGGAGATTTCCAACACTTAGATTACATGCCCAGGCATTAAAAAGAAGGACTGTCGATTTAGTTTCACAAGTGACGGTAGATCTGAGTTATATACAGCCGTGCAGGAGCCCATGAATTACACAAAGAAAGAACTGTATTTAAAAAAGAAAAACAAAGCATGTCTTCTACTCGGAGGACTAGGGAAAGGAAGAACTCAGAAGTTAGAATTAATAATAGTTGCATCAGCCAAAATATCCTGAGTAACTACTTTGCTCCAGGTGCTATGTTAAAAGCGTTTGGGGATTTACCTCTTTTAATCCACACTATTGTTCCATTATAATAATCCAGTATTATTAACCATGAAAAAAAGTGAAGTTTCAAGTTATTTTAACAGTGCTGCCACATACCTACTTACCTCTCTCTACCTGATCAGCAGAAACTTATCCTGCACATCTGCACACAACCACCACATACATTCTTACCCCATCCCGCCCTGCAGTTTATTTGTTCTGTGTTCTTTTCTCAGTTCTCTTAGTAAAACAGCCTGTGTATTGTAACAAATGCTAATGGATTCATTTGCCACCGTTTCTTCTTTTTTTTTAAATAATAAAATATAATGCATTTGTTGAATAATTAATATGTGGTGATACATGCACAAAAAATCATTTTATTTCTATTTCTTTCTTTGTTCATCCAATTTTGACTGCTGCTTTCTAGAGCTAAGACACACAAGTGAGCACATTAACCTCATGGCAGCTGAGTGGGGCAGGCACATTCCATAGGAAAAGCCCTGTAACGAAGATGCTAGAGCTGTGGAAGCTGGGCAAGCTCCACAGGGGGCGAAAATCAGAGGAAAGGAGGGGAGCAAGCTAAAGTTTGTCTTGAATGGTCAGAAGCTGGAAGATGGGTTCAGGCTGAAACTCTGCCATTTATGACCCTGGCGTGCATGCATGAGTGCGTGTGTCCATGCACGTGTAATAAATTCAGATAGAGAGGTGAGAGACATCACTGAGGCTGTGAAATCCAACAAAGCAGCCCCTTATTCTGGAATCACTCCCTCGCCCCAACCTGGGAAACGTGCTTGTCTCTCTGATGATTTACTCTTCTCCCTTCCAGTGAAGAGTGTCCCCTGCCACTATTCCTGCTATGAAGAGCAGAGCCCTCATTCTTCCTTACAGCCCAGACCAGAAATGCACTGCTCTTTGCTAGGTGCCCAGAGCCAGGCCTGGGGATAGACAGAGAGACCCAATCCCTAGGCAAGGACCACTGCTAAGGGGAAAATCAAGAGCCTGTGGTTTGCTGTTTGCAAAGAGGAAGAAAGACTAAAGCCCACAGAAATGGGCTCAGCTCCATTTTTGTGGAGGTCAGGGACCCCTTTTATTTGAAATTCTAGAAATTACAACTTTTGTATTGCATGTTAATTAAGCTTCTTCATCTGCTTTTCACTGTAACCTTTAATAGGGTCACTGGATAAAGATGCATGTGCCTCACACCTTTTAACAGCCCTCAAAAGCCCTCCCAAAATGCTTCAAGGTAGAAATCAGTGATCCTGGTTAAACTGGGCTGGCCCTGAGCCAGGGGGGAGAGGTGCTCCGACATGAGGCTCCATCTATGGTTTCCTGTCCCTGGGGATTGACATCTGCAGGGGACTGTGGGTCCTAGGGGTAACAGGTGAGGGAGTGAGGCAGGGAGGACTGGGGAAGAAGGAAAAGCGGGAAGGGCCCCCATCCTCAGACACTGCATTCATTTTTCTCTCCAGTCAGCAGTGATTTCCTGCACATCTCCCACTCTCTGGGTCTGGACCAGGCTCTGGGCTTAAAATAGCAAGTATGACCGTGTCCCTACTTGGAAGAGTCCTCTGTCTACCCTCCCCACTACCTGCTCTCAGCCCATTACCTGAGCCCTTGCCGCTCTGCTCTGTGGCGCTCAGATCATGGCTCCCTCCCACCCCCTACCCCACTGGGATGCCGGTTACAGACTATGGCAGCCACCACCATGGCTTGGCCTGACGCCATCTCTATCCTGACTGTTCACCCAATGGGGTGGCTGTGGGGAGAGGTAAGCCCTGCAGCTATGGGGGGCAGCAGAACTCTGAGCACCTCTCACATGGACATAGTGTCACGTACCGTGACAAGTGCCTACACCTCGGGCACATTCATTTATTTGGCAAATATTTGCATGAGTGTCTGTAATGTTCTAGGCATGGTACAGGTATGAGGGATATCACAGAGAGCGAGATAGATATGGACTCTACCCATCTACACCAGCCCCTGAGCCTAGGGGTTAGTGGGAAGGACAGATTCATGAGCTACCTCCACAGGGAAACAATCTTTACCCAGGTAATTAGGGAAGGCTTCCCTGAACAAGTGACATTAATACTGAGACCAGAATGAGTCAATCATATAGGAGGCATCTTCCAGACATGGGAAACAGTATTAGTGAAGTCTCAATGGTGAGTTAGCACAGTGCTTTCAAGAAACTGAAAGGAGGCCCATGTGACTGGAGTAGGAGACAATGAATGGGGAAGAGGCACCAGGTGAGGGGAAGAGGCACCAGGTGAGGAGAAGATGGACCAGGTGAGGGGAAGACGGACCAGGCCCTGCTACAGAAGGACTTCAGAAGCCAGGCCAAAGACTTCAGGCCTTACCTCATAGGCAATGGGAACCTAATGAAGAGTTTTAAACATGGGAGAGCCCATTAAAAGGACGTATCTACCCATCACACGGAGGGAGTGTCAGAGTATGAGAGATAAGAGACTCTAGTTGGGACACTAATGCTAGGCAAGAGATCTGAGGCCTTGGACCAAGGTGGCGGCAGAAGAGATGACGAGACACACCGTTTGGGGTGGACTGGCAAAATCTGTGGTTTGGGTGGACATCACAGGTGGGAGCGGATGCTTTTCAAAATAGCTTCTTGGTTTCTAGCTTGAACAACAGGATGGCGGATGGTGGTATTTGCTAGAACAGGATTATTTGCCCAGGCTGACCTGGAGACCTATAAACCACCATCTCTATGCAAACCTGAATTCCAAGTTTCAAAACATGTATCTAGCAACAAACTTTTGGAGCAAGGCCTACATAAAAATTGCAAATAGCTCGACTTTTATCATTTTATTAATATCAGGTATTTTCAAAAGAGGCTTGTTCTGAATAACCAAGCCTGGGTCTCAGAGATCCACATCCTTGAAAAGCAAAGCAAAACAGAAAAATAGAACAAAAAAAAAATTGCCCACAGTTTTGCTTTGTTTTGTTCTGTTCCTATTTCTTGCTGACTAAAACTAAATACTGCCATATGCTCAGAAAATATCCAGCGTTTGCATGTTTTGGGTTTCTTTTTTTTTTTAATTTAGTTTTATCTGGTGGAGTCACAGAGATTTTAGCTAAGTAACCCTATAATCTGAGCCTCGTGAGTAACTATACAATTGAGCAATTGCAGTAATCACTGACGGCTGCTGTGTGGACAGTAGGTTTTGGAGATTTTTCCAAAAATTTTTTTCTCAAATGCCAGGAAAGAGAACACATGAGTTGAATCTCATGGCCCAGTGTCCTTTGGAATCTGCAGCCTCACTCCAAAAATAATTAAGGTGAAGAAATAGGGCCTTGGTAAGCCAAACGCATTTCCAGGCCTAAGTCCATTTCTCAAAATAATCTTTTGGATTTTTTTTTAAGTGGAGAAACTTTGGAATAGCTCAATCTGTGCAGAGCCTTTTCGAGTGCAGAGAATGATCTTTTTAGAACCTTCACTGCCTGACTATTGTTTATAGTGTCTCCACGTCTCAGTGCATTATCACAAACCCTGCAGATTGATATTTATATCCCCCGTTTTTCTGTTGTAAAAGCTTGCTGGTAGCTGTGAGTTAACTTGTATAAAGTTAGGATGTTGAGGCCAGGTGTGATATGGCTCACGCCTCTAATCCCAGAACTTTGGGAGGCCGAGGCGGGTCACCTGAGGTCAGGAGTTTGAGACCAATCTGGCCAACCTGGTGAAACCCCGTCTCTACTAAAAATACAAAAAATTAGGATGGGGAGGAAGGCAGCAAATCATACTGCCATGTGTGTACCTATGCAACAATCTTGCATGTTCTTCACATGTACCCCAAAACCTAAAATGCAATTAAAAAAATAAAAAATAAAAACACAAAATACAAAAAATTAGCTAGGCGTGGTGGTACATGCCTGTAAGCCCAGCTACTCAAGAGTCTGAGGCAGGACAATTGCTTGTACCTGGGAGATGGGGATCACAGTGAGCCAAGATCCTGCCACTGCACTCAAGCTTGGGTGACAGAGCAAGACTCTGTCGCAAATAAATAAATAAATAAATAAATCAGGATGTTGGTAAATTTGAGTGATAGAATTTGAGCTTAAACTTGTCTAATGCTGAAACTCAAGATCAAGATGATGAAGATTCCCATTTTACTCTAAAGTTGTAAGCAAAGGAAAGGACAGAGTTGTTCTAAGGCCCAGAAACAACAGTACTGGTTCTAGATTTGCCTGGGTGTCTCCAAGTTCAATATGTCCCAAACACAAACCATCACATTCCCTACAAAGCTCCAAAGCTTGATTCCTTCCCATCTTCCCCAACTCATTCAATAAAGCTGCCATCTACTAAGCTATTGGTACTAGAAATCTTGGGATCAATCTTCATGCCTCTCACTTCTGGTGTTACCATCTATGGCTCCTACCTTCTAAGCATCCTTCAAATTAACGATGTTCTTCATCCCCATCCATCTTCCACTATGTTAGTTTAGCCCTCGTCATCTCTGCTCTGCATTTCCCATAGCTTAGGTTAGACCCAATGTTGAAATTTGAACCGGGCAAATTCTCATTAGAGACAAGATTTTTCTGAAACACAAATGAAACTCTGTGTCCTCACTCCTTAAATGGCTCTCCATTGCTTCTACACAATGAGAGCCACAATCCTGATCATTTTACATGGGGTCGTTCTTCATCAGTTTCAGCTTCATCTCCTACTTCTCCTCACCCACCTCCTTCAAATCCCCTGCTCACATTCATGCCCTTCCCTTCACACCAACCATCTCTTGGCCATTGAATATCCTTCTCTCTTACACTCCTCTGTGCCTTTGCACATAATACTCCCTCTGTCTCCACTGTTTCTTCTTTTCTTGTCTCCTAGAGAATGCCTACTTATCTTTCGTCTTCTCTGGGAAGCTTCCTTTCAACTCACAGGCAGAATTAGTTTCTATTTCACTCCACTTTTACAATGTTTATCACAATGAATAGTGGTGGTCTGTTGTCTGCCTTGAGGACTCTGATTTCCTAAAAAGTGGTGATTATGTATTATTCACCACGGTATTCTCCCATGCCCAGTCCACGCCTAGTCCTCAACAGCATCTCAAGTGTCTGGCAAAGAAGTGGGTGAATAAAAAATCATGGCACCCAGGCTTTAGAAATTGGGTGTGGTTTTGCACTAATATAGCAACTATTTCCAGGGAATAGAGAAGACACTAGAGAGAGCACAAGGTGACTCAGAGGTGAATGTGCCTGTGACAGAGGGCCAACGGGATGTTTAAAAACTCCAACAAGCATAAATGAATATCGGCAGACTCCCCTGCAATTGGCAGGCATTTTCCTTAGGCAGCTCTGTGTGATTTGCGTAATTGAGGCGGTTCTGCCCATCTCGTAAATCACAGTCTGAAAACAGCCACATGGCAGCAGTCTGGCAGGGAAACCAAGGAGGGCTTTGTTTGGAGGATATTCCCAGCCAGGCTGGGCAAATCATTTTCCAGGTCTCATTTTATTTTGACATGAATATATTGCAAGCCCATTAGGTATTTGGCCTTTTGATCTATGCACTAATGGGTTTTTTTTAAGTGTTAAATGTTCTCTTCTCACTCAGAAAATTATAGCCTCACTGAGAAAGCTAATATACACACCTGGAATTATCAGAAGTAACAAGGCTAAGTAAGATCAATGTTAGATTGTGCAAAATCATTTGGGAGTAAAGAAATACCTAGGGGATGGATGGATTGATGATGGATGGAGGGATGGATGGATGGGTGGCTGGGTGGATGGACAGATGCATGAGTGGATTGGTGGGTGGGTTGGTAGGTTGGTGGATACATGAGTGGATGGGTAGGTGGATGGGTGGATATATGAGTGGATGGACAGATGTATGAGTGGATGGGTGGGTGGGTTGGCAGGTGGGTGGATGGATAAGTGGATGGGCGGGTGAGTGGGTGGGTGGATGCATGGGTGGAAGATAGATGGTAAGCTGAAATAGTTAGGGAAGAGTTTATGGTGTCCAGTTCCAGGCACAGAACTTAACACGCAGGCCAAGCTTAAAAATGTTTGAATAAGAGACATGGAAGAGGAGTCTGGTAAGAAATGGAAAGGCAGAAAGGAGGGGAAACAACATTATAAAATGGAAGGAAATCTTGACAAAAGTATGAAATGAGCACAATGTGCAGCAGAATGGTCTGAAGGGAAGAAGATGGAGTCAATAACTATCACTATAAAAATGGCCATTTACAGAGCTCTGACCATGTGCTAAGTACTTTTCATGCGCTGTCTCCAGCATTCTTCACATACATATACACATGCGTGCACGCACACACACACATACACACACACAATCATATGGGTACTGCTAACTCAATATGGTATATTAATGGAAGGAAAGCTCAAAGAAGTTAACCACCTTGCTGTAAGTCACCCAGCTAGTAGATGATGAGGATAAGACTGGAATCCAGGCTCTCAACTTGTTCTTACCACTGCACTGACCTAACTAGATGAACAGAGAATAGATTTTGAAACATCATGACTTCAATAAGGTGGAATTTCTCCAGGTCCCTTTGCCATTTCATCAGGCAATGTTTCTAAGGACCATAGAAATCGTATATTTTTCCTGCTTCCCAAAAATTTTAAGTTACTCCATGCAGTATATATATTATGCAGAGTAATTTATTCAGCTGCTGAGACCTAATAGCCAATGTAACTGCAAAATGTTGATTTCTGATATGGGAGATCAGACTTTTCCAGGCCTCAGTAAAAACTCTTTATTGAATGGTGATCTACCATTCCCATGCCCACAAGCTACAAACTGAGCTAATAATGACATCAACCTCCTCTTTGCCACCTCCTCTTCTTACCAGTCTCTAAATGCTGGAGTTCCCCAGCATTCCTTCTCTATCAACACTTTTTTCTGGGTGACCTTTCCCAGTCTCACAGCGTTAAATATCTTCCATGTGCTGACGACTTCCAAATGTCTATCTCCTGCCTGACCTCTCTCTCCTGAGGTCCAGTCTTGTATATACTCCTGCCTACCAGGCACCTTCAGTCAGAGGTTTCATAGATGCTGCCAACTTCAGTATATAAAACAAAACTATTAGCTGTCCCCTATTCCCCATGTCTGACCACCCCCTCAGTGTTTGTTGTCCCAGCCAGTGATGTCAGTGTTCAAACAATTGCTCAAACCTTGCACCTAGAAGCCATCATTGGTTAATTTCTTTCCCTCTCACTCTATGTCCACTCCACCAGCAAACCCTATCAGCTCCACATCCTGAATCTGTCCCTTTGTCTCCATCAGCACTGCCACCATTCTCTTGGACATTTAACTTATATTCTTGTCATCCTAAAGTCTATTCTCCTCATAGCAGTGAGTGATGCTTCTGAAATATAAATTATATTATGTCATCCCTTTGATTAAAGCCCCCCGCAGTGGGCTCCCATTGCACTGAGAATAGTGACCAGAAGTCTTCAACAATGGTCTATAGGGCACTCTATTGGTGTGGTCCCCAATTTCTCCCCTTTTCTTCCCTCTATCCCCCTTTCCCGTCCCACCTTTTCCACATCTCACTATGCTTCAGCTCCATAATCTACATTTTCTTCCCTAAAAACACTAAGGTTGGCCAGGCACAGTGGTTTATGCCTGTAATCCTAGCACTTTGGGAGGCCACTTGAGACCAGGAGTTCAAGAGGAATCTAAGCAACATAGTGAGACCTCATCTCCACAAAAAAATACTTAAAAATTAGCTGGACATGATGGCATATGCCTGTAGTCTTACCTACTTGAGTGGGAAAGGCAGGAGGATCTCTTGAGCCCAGAAGTTCTAGGCTAGAGTGAGCTATGATCATGCCATTGTACTCCAGCCTGGGTGACATGGGAAGAATCTGTCTCTAAAAGAAACAAACACACACCAAGCTTGTTATTCTTCAGTGCCTTTGCACCTTCTGTCTCTTCAACACACAATACTCAACTCATTTCCTCTTTTGACGGATGAGTGAACATATGGATGGACAGATGGATGGATGGATGGATGGATGGATGGATGGATGGATGGAAAGATGGGTGGGTGGGTGGGTAGGTGGATGGATGAATGGGTAATGGAATGCTCTCTCCATTTGGAATTGCTCCACACTAATCAAATATATGAGAAAATCATAATGCATCAAGATGCCAATCTTTCAGCCTTCCAAATAACATGATGATTTAGCCCAAGTTAAAACACTCAACATTCGTTTAAGGAATGATACTGATTGATGAGTGAAAGGTGAGAATGTTTGGAAGTCTGCAAGAAGAACTGATATTTTTTAGTCCCCAAATGACACCTTCTTTGCCTGCATAAATTGTTATTCCTGGCAGGAAGTACTGGTCACTCCTCACCACTTGAATGAAAATAAGAATGAAATGAAGGAAGGAAGGAAGGAATGGAAATAAGAGACAAACAGGAAACCGTATTTATTTTTTACCAGAAGTCAGCCAAACGCCCACACACCTATGCTGTGCATTTCCTCTGTTGGGTGTTATAAAATGCAGCAAGAAAATGACCTTTTCCTCCTCCCTTTCTCCAAGAAGCTATCTCATAATCACCTTCTAGGTACAGAGCATGTGAAAGATTGCAGTGGAGCACAGCTTAGAGGCAAGAAAAATCCTCCATCCTCAATTTATCCCGGCTTTCTCAAGAGAGTCATTTTGAAACTCTCCTTAACAGGGAACCATGCAGATATTTTGCAGTGATAAGGCTAAAAAGGACAAGGTAACATTTGATTTAAAACCCTAGCATGCCTTACTGGGTCACAAGGTAGATCAGGTTGCTGTAGAAAATTTTTCTGTAATGAAATGATGTGGAAGAAAACAACAGGACCCCTAAGGGCGTGGGATGTGCACATGTTTCTAAACCTTGCACTCCAGGGCTGGTAAAGTTTACCTTTTATTGATTTATTTTGCTCAGCGAGTTTTCTTTATCCAACAGAGGCTCTTCTCAAGAGAAGTTGGAATGTGAATATCTGTTCTAATTTAGACTGCTCTTTTAACTTCATTTAAATTACTATTATCATGCCCAGTCTTCCATAATGATGCACCTTGGTAGGCCGAAATGTCTCTGAGGTGCAGGCCTTTAATGAAGATCTTAGTCCAAGAGATATAATTTGACTAGTCTGCCATGAAGTGCTCACTGACTAAGCTGGGCTTTGTCCCCACTTGTGCTGACCTCCCCTGCCCCTTAAAGATGCACTCTGTTTGGTTCTCTTCTGTTTTTCATGGCACAGGTATCTGACTGTCTCCTTCTGCTTAGCTCCACCTGCCCATTCTTTGTATAACAATCGCATCACAGTCAAACACTAACAGGAATATTGGCATGATATCCTTATCCATATCCACATGGGCAAGAAAGTCATTAAAAGGTCATTTCATTGAGAATAAATTGCTTTAAAATGTAGTTGTCAGCCAGTGCAGTGGCTCACACCTGTAATCACAGCACTTTAGGAGGCCAAGATGAGTGGATCTCCTGAGGTCAGGAGTTCGAGACCAGCGTTGTCAACATGGTGAAATCCTGTCTCTACTAAAAATATAAAAATTAGCTGGGAGTGGTGGTGCATGCCTGTGATCCTAGCTACCTGGGAGGCTGAGGCACAAAAATCGCTCAAACCCGGGAAGTAGAAGTGGCAGTGAGCTGAGAACACAACACTGCACTCCAGCCTGGGCAACAGAGCAAGATTGTCTCAAAAAATAATAATAATAATAATAATAAATAAAATAAAAATAAGATGTAGTTGTCTTAAGTTTTTACACATGCTGAAGAATTTGGAGCTTCATTCTGACCTTTTCCCACTTACAAAGGAGTCAGAAAATTCTCCCAGAAGTTTCAGAAGAGTTCACAGTATAGCAAGAATCTTGACTTGAACGGAAGCTGTGTTTCCCTGAGGAGTCAGGTATGTGAAGCTATCACTGGGCTCCAGTGGGCACATGAGATTGATCAAATAAAAGGTCTCAAGCATTGGAAATAAGAGGCCATTTTAGGCAAAGCATGGGAATCTGTCACTCAGACCAACTCTTCAGGAATTTATGCCTGGGTTCTAGGAAGAAGGGAGTCACAAGTGAAATGATGGGGGTGCCATGACATGGTGAAGCCATGACAGCATTGGTCTGGAATCAAAGCCTGGTGACACAAAATGGGAAGAGACAGGGGATCCTGTTAGGTCGAAAACATGAGGCTGGGTGCGGTGGCTCATGCCTGTAATCCCAGCACTTTGGGAGGCCGAGGTGGGTGGATCACTTGAGGTCAGGAGTTAGAGACCAGCCTGACCAACATGGTAAAATCCCATCTCTACTAAAGATGCAAAAATTAGCTGGGCATGGCGGTGCATGGCTGCAATCCCAGCTACTTGGTAGACTGAGCCAGGAGAGTCTCTTGAGGCTGGGAAGTGGAGGTTGCCGTGAGCTGATAACGCACCATTGCACTCCAGCCTGGGCAACAAGAGCGAAACTCCATTTCAAAAAAGAAAGAAAGAAAACATGAGCAACTTTGCGCCTCAGAGGTACCAGCAAATTAGCAGTGCCAACCTATGTGCTTTGACTCTCTCAACCCAGACCCCATTTCTTTTACAACACCTCCCCGCCCCCATTCCTTATCTAGTCTTCAGAGAATAATCAACAATTCGTATCTGTGGAGGATCCACCACCCCTTCTTAACCTTTCCAGGAAGGAGCCTCGAAGCACTTGAGTAGAAGAGCGTACATATTCAATGAGCTCCACTCTGAAAACAGACGGCCTCTGGCATGGGACTCCAGACCCAGAAGGCCAGGAAAATGGTGCCAGGTTTGGGAAGAGGGATAGAGAATCCTGAGTTCCAGCCCCAGCTTTGCCGCTGACAGATGGGACGACTTAGGCAGCAAATCGCTTCCCCCCTCTGGGGCCTCTGTTGTTTCTTGCACAAAACGGGAGGGTTGCTTGCAATGAATCTCCTTTAGGGGCTTCTCTGGGTCTGGAATTCATTCTTTCGAAAGGTAATGTGGGACCTCCAGACTCTGGAACTACCTGCATGGCCGGGGAGGAACTGCACGGAAGGTACGGGATCTCCCGGGTTCACCCTTGCAAGTGCACTGTGTCGTGCGTGCAGGTGCACCTGCCACAGAAGTGGAATAGAAAGTGTCAAACATGCATCGTCGTATCGTCCCACGTCACCCAGCTGATGTGCCTCCAATCTGGATCCAATTTCCTGTCTTACTGCTCTGGGCTCCACTTTAAGGTGGAGAGTTTCGCATCTGGAACGTGAACAGCCAGAGCCTGCAGGGAAGTCCGCTTTTCTTTTCCGTTTGTTGAAATCATACCACCCCATCTCCCTCCCTTCGGGGCTGGCCAGTCTTTCTCACCTTCCCTCCTGAAACTGCAAACAACATATATTCGGAAGCGAAGTGATAGGTTAGTGCAATGAACTGAATGTTTGTGTCCTCCCCAAATTCACATATTGAAACCCTAATCCCCAGTGGGATGGTGTTTGGAAGTGAGGCCTTGGGAGGCCATCAGGTCACAAGGAGTACTCATGAACAGGATTAGTGCCCTTATGAAAAGAGACTCCAGAGCGCTCTCTTGGCCTCTTCCTGCCGCGTGAAAATACAATGAGAAGCTGACCATCTGTAACCCTGGAGAAGCCCTTACCAGAACCCAACCACGCTGGCATGGCTGATCTCAGACTTCCAGCCTCCAGAACTGTAAGAAACAAATTTCTGTCATTTATAAGACACTCAGTCTATGGTACTTTGTTACAGTACCCTGAGCAGGCTAAAACAATCAATGAGTTATGATGCCTGAATGAGAAATAAAGCAGTCTAATTTGGAGCGAAGGGAAGTCAGTGTGGGATCATTCTTGTAACAGGGAAGAATGAGCAGAGGACAGATCCTTCCTTATTTAACCACCTCCCATTCTTACCACTATCCTGTTTAGAGATGAAAATAGACAGTTAAATATTTGGTTAGTCAAGGAGATGTTCACCCAGGAATAAAATTTCTCATGTGTCATTTGCCTTGGTCCCCTAGAACCTGCCCTCCAGTGTCAAACCAAAGGAAATGAGGAAAAGGAAAACAATGATAAGAGAGGACTTGAACCTTAACTGCTGCTTCCTCGGCCAGACGGGTCTGTCCTTAACTGCACTGTCCTATTGCTTGTGAGGTCACTGCTGTTATGTGCTTGCTGGCATTTGGGTCTGGTCTGGTATTGATTTAAGGGAAGGAAATACATCACAAATCTTTATGGGCAAAGATAATTGCAATGGGGCTCGTTTTTCCTAACCAAAGTCTTTTCTTCATTGCCACTGGATTCGAAAGGACTCCATCTCCACATTCTCCACCATGGCTGTCTCCCCAGAGAGGGCATTCCAGTCCCTGCCCTCCGGCCTTTAATGTGGCCATCAGCTAATCTTTGAAATCCTCCTCTTCCACCCTTCCCTAGATAGCTCCTGAGGCTGCAAAGAAATTTTCCTTTAAAGCAGCAACTCTATTGTCCAGATACAGGGCTTTGTACTTGACCATTTGAAGTCTGATCTTTTCATTCATACTTTGATGAATAAAGTGATCTATTATTTTTACATGTACAAAGAACCAGCCTAAAGGTTATGCCCAACTCACAAGTTCTGTTTGTAGATAACGGTAACTGGTGAAGAATGTACCCATTCTCTCACCATGTTCCTTCTAGGCTATAAAAAAAAGCAAATCTCAAACCAAGTTTGTCCTATCACATGGACATTTATTCAATAAATAATTATTGGCAAGCAGGCACAACACAGCTCACGCAATCATTTCCATAGACGCAAACAAACTTCCAGCTCTCTTTTGGGACCTATGAACATGACATTTACAGAATAAATTTTGTCAAGACAGACACAACAATATGCCAGAAGCAGGATTCGGTTTCTCTCAGTTATCCTCGCAAGACCAGAAATGCTCCCAAGTCAGAGGCTGAAGCCAAGGTCCTGCAGTGACCCAGCCTCAGGTGCCTTCTCTAAGGGTACATGCTACAACCTTGTAAGATGGTCATGTCTTGGTCATGGAAGGTAACGTGTGTCTCTAAAATATTTTAGCCAACACACAAAACCTGAATACTTTGATTTCTCCAATGAGAATGCATTTCTAATAATCGTTGTGTTAATTAACAAGCGATCAGGTTCACCAATAAGAGCATTTCTGATATCACTCAAAGGAATTGGTCAGCTTGCTTTAGGCAGACAGTAAGTGAAGGGTCTCCGGAGAATCTCCGACCCATGTTTTGTGCAGATAAGGGAACTGGCACAGGGGGCTTGCCTAAACATGCCCGCAGTGGACTAAGGTCCCACGTGTGCACTGAGGGAGTGGGATGGAGTCACAAGGAATTCACATCTTATACAAATAGGGAACCCAGCCCCATCAGCATGTATGTAAAAGCCCTTATATTCAACTATGAAGGGGGTAACCAGGAACCTGCTTTCAGGACCCCTCTCTTTGCTGAGAGCTTTCCTTTTGCTTAGTAAATTCTACTTCACTCACTCTTCAAGTGTTTGCATGCCTAATTTTTCCTGGTTGTGATATAAGAACCCAGACCTAGCTGAGCTAAGGAGAAAAAAAATGCATCATCAGTATGTTATCTAGCAAAGCCTCAGATGTTGACCAAAATCTGGAGAACAGAGCACTGGTAGTGACTGCATTGGGTAGGGTACCTCTGCTGTAGCTAACTAGATATCCACACTCCCACCCCATCTGCCACCTTTTCCAGTGTGAATTCTCACTTTGGGTGACTGGCTGAATATAAAGTTAAAGCTTAAACTGACTGCCCATGCACAATTTTGCATAGTCTATGCTAAAATACTTTAAAGGAGAACATTGCAACCACTCCTTATGACTCAGCTTCTAAGTCACAGCCCAAATCAAGTCAATCCTAACTTCTTGAGTATTCTGCCTTATGTATTTCATGTGCAATGCTGGATGCTTCCTACCTCAAGTGTGTGCAGATGAAGAAAATACACAATGAATTTATAATGTTGTGGAGGCAAAGACATGCAAACATATTATTTGAGGAGGAAGGAAATATGGAGGGATAAAAAAGCAGTTAGTTGCAAGATGTCAGATTGAAACATTGGTATTGTGCTCTGCACATTTTTTTTTTTTTTTTTTTTTTTTTTGAGATGGAGTCTGGCTCTGTCACCAGACTGGAGTGCAGTGGTGCGATCTCAGCTCACTGCAACTTCCACCTCCTGGGTTCAAGCCATTCTCCTGCCTCAGCCTCCCTAGTAGCTTGGGACTACAGGCGCACACCACCACACCCAGCTAATTTTTGTACTTTTAGTAGAGACAGGGTTTCACCATGTTGGCCAGGATGGGCTCCATCTCTTGACTTTGTGATCTCCCCACCTCGGCCTCCCAAAATGCTGGGATTACAGGCGTGAGCCATTGCGCCCAGCCTCTTCACTTTTTTTTTTCAATCTTATTCAAATGACATCCTTGATATTACAATGCTACGGCTAGTTATGGGTACCGATTAGGTTAAAGTATTAACCAACTGGATGAAAAGTATGTATGTAAATTATACTTTACATTTCAAAAAGAAAAATAATATAATAAAAAGACATATTTAAGGGGAAAGATGAAGAGTTCTGCTTTATATGTTTCATTCATACTTTGATGAATAAAGTGGTCTATTATTTTTACATATATAGAGAACTGGCCTAAAGGTTACACCCAACTCACAAGTTCTATTTGTAGATAATGCTAGCTGCTGAAGAATGTATTCATTCTCTCACACTGTTCCTTTCAGGCTATAAGAAGGAACTATGTGTGTTTTCTATGGAATATGGAAATTGTTAAGAGTCCGGTGGGTAGTTGGATATGCAGAAGGAGACATTTTCTTATGATTGGGTAAACATAGGTTTTAATGCCAAAGAGAAGCAGTCTGTAAAAAGACTGCGGATGTAGGAGAATTTGAAGGTCATGCACAGAGATTCCAGAGGACACAGGGTAAGGCTGGGTGGGAGAGAAAGAGAGGAAGAGCCAAGTGAGAGGAACCCCAAACAGTATTCATAGGAAGGTAGACCAGAGCATCTGCAGCTACATGGCAGACCAAGGCTGATGGTAAAGTGAGGCGTTCTGTGATGACCTTGTCTCAAGGTCTCAAACAGAGCTGGGAGGTAAAGCAACTTCATGCCAATGTGAGGTTGCACACTCAATGGTGGTCAAGTCTACGGGTGCAGCAGTTCATCCCAAAGTCTTATTTATACAGGTCCTTTCCTTGATCTGGGTATGGGAACTCCATCAGGATAAGATGTGGTCTCTTTCTTAATCATGAACTCTCTGCCACAATTACCTTGTTGGCCCAATTACCTGGCTCCTACTTGACCCAGCTGGGAACACTGCTTCCTTGAACTCCTGGGTTTTCTAATCCTAAAAACTACACCTGTATACTCAGTGTCATTATAAATATGCACCCATACCTGGGGTGTTCCCCCATCTATCCTAATGGATGACTACATCCAAGGAAACATCCAGAAGTTTTAGAGCACCTGAGAAAGCAAACTTACACACGGGTATACCTCCTCTTTAAATGGTACCTACTTACGGTTTTATCTGATAAATAAAATTACTGCTTAGTCATTTGTGAAAAATGTGGAAAATATTTTTAAAAAGCACAAAGAATAGAATTAAAATCACCCATTATCTGTACTCCTCTACCAGAAGTAACTACCATATTACCATTTAAAACCTACATCCTGTTTTTTTTCTTCACGCAGATAACTTAAATATTTTATTAAAATGGATCTAGTCACATAATAATATACTCTGTTTTTCTATGTCAGGAAATATTCTTCTATTAAAATAATGTCAATGGTTGCATGGTACAGATTAATTTTCCAAGTTTTCATTTTTATGAAAAAATTGTGTCTACTATGCCTGTAAATAAGTCTTTGCAGAAATCTATTCTTATTTCCTAAAGATGGATTCCTAGATATGGAATTGATAAACGAAAGCATATGTGCATTCATAAAGCTTTCAAGACATGGGTAAATTACCCTGCAGAAACTCTAATCTTCCCTCCCATCAGAGGTATATGAAAGAACCTTATTTCCTGTTCCCAAACCTTGCAATATTAAAGATGTTCAGCCATACCAATCACACCAAGTAGCTATTTGCGTTACAGAGGAAGCAGTAATTACTGAGTAGTCAAGGGCATGGACTTCAGAATCAGATCGTCCTGAGCACAGATGTGTAGTTCTATCACTTCTGGTGTGAGAGAATTCCAGTGGGTTGTTCTAAAAGGAAAAGAAAAAAGCCTTATTAAGGTATAATCACCGTATAATCAATTGAACACATATAAAGTATATAATTTAAACCATAAGACACCTGGCATGGCATACTAACATCAGACAAAACAGACTTTACATTTATGCAGCTCATGAAACCATCACCGCAATGAAGATGGCGAACGCATCCATCCCCCTCAAAAGTTTTCTTTTGTAATTTTTCCTTTCTGGCCTTCTCTAGTCCCAGCCCCCAAGCAAGCACAAATCTTTCTGTCTCTATAGATGAGTTTATATTTACTAGAGTTTTGTATAAATGCCACAAAATAGCATGTACTCTTTTTCACCTTGCTTCTTTCACGCAACATAGTAATTTTGAGATTCATTTGTCTTGTCACGTGTATCAACAGGAAACTGGTGACAATGGGGTAGAATTGAGACTGGGAAGGTCAAGTGACTCAGTGAACAGAGTGGGATCAGCGCCTGGGTGTCATGTGGGGAGAACAGCAGAAATGAGTGAGAGTTCAGGGTACAGTGGTGAGGGGTGGCAAGGACGGGGTGGGATTGACACATTTGTAAGCAAAAGACAGGGCTGAAAATCAAGCCTCAGAACAGCACTCTCTTAGGGTGCATGGAATCACGTGAGCTCAAATCCACACTATGTCACCACAAAAAGCAAGTCAGAGGAAGTTCCTGGCATCTGTGTGAGTCTTTGCTTGCTAAAGGGGCAATCAATCTAATTATAATTAGAGAATTCGAATTAGAACTATCTATGGATTTGCCAGGAGAGCGCTTAACACTCTGATATCCATTCATTTCTTTTCCAAAATGGAATTTCTTGTTGTTTTTTTTGTTTGTTTGTTTGTTTGTTTTTGTTTTTTTTTTTTTTTTTTGACATGGAGTTTGACTCTTGTCACCCAGGCTGGAGTGCAATGGCGCAATCTCGGCTCACCGAAACCTCCACCTCCTGGGTTCAGGCAATTGTCCTGCCTCAACCTCCTGAGTAGCTGGGATTACAGGCACGCGCCACCATGCCCAGCTAATGTTTTGTATTTTTAGAAGAGATGGGGTTTCACCATGATGACCAGGATGGTCTGGATCTCTTGACCTCGTGATCCACCCACCTCGGCCTCCCAAAGTGCTGGGATTACAGGCTTGAGCCACTGTGCCCGGCAGGGAATTTCTTGTTTTTGACTAAGTTGAAATCACTGGAGTTATTTGTATTAAAAAGCCCACACACATCTGGTAATTTTGTTTTATTCTATTACTGCCTATACAATGCTAATAAACACGATTTTCTTCCAGTCTCCAAGCTACTTTTGGAAAAATTAAAAAGACATATTTCACTGCAAACAACCCTCTTTGAATTGACATGACAATTCTAAAACTTTCCCTCTAGTTCCCAAAAGTAATTACACCCAGTAGGGGCAAAGCAATCTTTGTTTTCTGATTATAGAACAGATGTTTTCCAGAAGCAAATTACCCCTGAGCCACTAGTAAAAATAATATAACAAATTGATCTTTGATTTAGGAAACAGCTATGTGATTCTGTCAGCAACAAACACTTATCAGAAGAAAAAAAAAAAAAGTTGCCATTTATATGAACCAAACATATTTCACATTTCCTGATTTTCCTGATTTCCCAGAATTCTGAGATTCCAGAAATCAAGAGCAAGAGCCAGTCACTGCTATTTCTTTGAAAGCAGTGGAAGCCTTCAGGGCACTTGATTTTGGCAGAAGAATTTCATGAGCTCACCTCTGATGGATCTTAGGATTCTAGGTACATCTCACCTATTATCTTCGCTGTAAAGGTACCAACAATTTTCTACAGGATGGTTCTGACCAGTTATTCACTCAACATTCAACTTCGCTGAGCAACTACTATTTCAGGCACAGTGTCCCTGGCCTGATCTAACCCTTTCAGGAGTTTCCCTATTGCCTGCTAAACTAAGCTAAGCATCACCTGGGAACTGGAGTGCCTCATCCGGGAATTGGAGACCCTCCCCAAGTGCTCCTAGCATCCTTTCCTTTTTTTTTAAGACAATCTTGCTCTGTCACCCAGGCTGGAGTGCCGTGGTGGGATCTCGGCTCACGGCAGCCTCTGCCTCCCAGGTTCAAGCGATTCTCATGACTCTGCATGAGAGGCTTGTGCTTCAGCCTCTCGAGTAGCTAGGATTATAGGTGAATGCCACCTCACCCGGCTAATTTTGTATTTTCAGTAGAGATGAAGTTTTGCCATGTTGGCCAGGCTGATCTCGAACTCCTGACCTCAGGTGATCCACCCGCGTCAGCCTCCCAAAGTGCTGGGATTACAAGTGTGAGCCATTGTGCCCGACGTGCCCCTAGCACCCTTTTTTATTCTTAGCTTCCATTTCTCTGTGCTCTTCTTTCCTCTACTACTTCCCACTTTAAGTTGACTTCCCAGCTAGAGATAGTCACATTTTATGCAAGAAATTTTTTCATCAATTCACATATCTTAGGACCAATTGTCCTGCAGGAATAGATATAATGTTTGGAGTATATATAGTTACAAGCAAAATTATTCTTACAGCTATGTAGCCATCAATTTCCCCATTTTCACCATAATTTTGTCCAGTTACAGAATTTTGTGAACCTAAGGTGAACCTACCCTAGTCTGTTTTATTTTTTCTCAACATTAGCTCTAACACATCCTTCTAAATCACAATTAAAGTTATCATAACCACTGCTCGGTCTCCTTCCGGCATTTTAACACATCTAGCTTTCCAAAGTTATTGATTTTTTTAGGCACAACTTTTTGTATCAGGCTTAGCACCTGCACAAAATAAAAGTCTAGATAATATTGTTACACAATATATAAAAAATTTAAAAATTATAATAACTGTAAATACTAAAATAGCAACATAATAATCACCACAATCAGAATTTTCAATACAAATAAACAAAAGATTGGTTTTTGGACTAAACAATAGCAATGTGGAATAGTGAGTATTTTGCTTAACCAGCAAAAGATGCATCAACATTTCGCAATCATTCAAACACACTGTATTATTCACTCAGCCCTCCAGCTTGGAAGTTATACAATAAATTGGGTTTTTTAAATTTGAGAAAGGAGAATCATCCAAATTTGTCTAGTAAATAAAACTGCATTAACATTTCTATGCATCATATTTTCAAATTCCTCTAACTCAGGTTCACATAAAATGAAACAACTTTGAAATTTTCTCCCTTAAATGTTCTTCCTCCCTCTCCAAACAATTTAAACCTCTCAGAATCTTATCAACGTTTAAAGCCTAGAAGACACAGAATTAATTTGCTTGTTGCTTAAATCCAGTAACATCTGAACTTCTATTACAGTGCTGTCTTATGTGAATGTGTCTTCTTTTCTTATCTTTTCCTATCCCTCCTTAGACTAGCTTTTTCTTAGCAGACAGCTAAGAAATGTTGAACACTCATAGTCCTTAAACACTTAACACAACACTTGCCAGAGGAGGTGCTGAGGAAGTTTGCTGCCAGGTACAGACCCAGCCACGGGATTTCTAGGTCATAGAACAGTTTTATTTTTAATTTTTTAAATTTAATTTAATACCATACTGTTTTCCATAATGGCTGCACTAATTTACATTCCCACCAGCAGTATGTACAGGTTCCTTCTTCTCCACATCCTCACCAACACTTGTCATTTTTTTATTTCTTTTACAGTAGCCATTCTGACTAAAATGATAGCTCACTATAATTTTGATGTGCACTTCCCTGATAATTAGCAATGTTGACCATCTTTTCATACATCTGTTGGCCATTTGTATGCCTTCTTTTGTGAACTATTTATTCAGGTATTTTGTCCATTTTTTAATTGGCTTATTTGATTTTGTTGTTGTTGAGTTGTTCGAGTCTTTATTTTATTTCTTATCTCTGAGGTGGGATCTTGCTGTCACCCAGGCCAGAGTGCAGTAGCACCATCACAGCTTACCGTATCCTCCAACTCCTGGGTTCAACCGATTCTTCCACCTCAGTCCCCCAAGTAAATGAAACCACAGATGCATGCCACTTCACTTGGCTAATTTTTTAATTTTTTTGTAGAGATGGAGTCTCACTTTGTTTGCTCATCTCAAACTCCTGGCTTAAAGGGATTCTCTCACCTCAGAATGCCAAAGTGCTGGGATTACAAACGTGAGCCATCACACCCAGCCTTGGATATTAACCCTTCATCAGATGTATAGTTTACAAATATATTCTCCCATTCCGTAGCTTGTCTCTTTGCTCTGTTGATTGTTTTCCTTCCTGTACAGAAGCTTCTTAGTGTGATGTAATTCCATTTGCATATATTTGCCTTTGTTGTCCATGCTTTTGAGGTTTTATCCCAAAAACTCCAAGGGAAATGAAATCAGTATGCTGAAGAGATGTTTGTACCCCATGTTTATTGCGGCATTATTCACAATAACCAAGATATGGAATCAACCTAAATTTCCACAAATGGATGAATGGATATAGAAACTGTGGTTTATATGCACAATGGAATATTACATACAGTCACAAATAAAGAATAAAATCCTGTCATTTGAGACAATATGGAAGGACATTATGAACCTGGAGGACATTATGTTAAGTAAAATAAGCCAAGCACAGAAAGACAAATACCTCATGATCTCACTCATATGTAGACTCTAAAACATTGTTATCATACAACATAGAGTGTCCGTGTCCAAATTTCTGCCCTCCCCACTCCCTTTTTTAGAGACAGGATCTCACTCCGTTGGCCAGGCTGGAGTTCAGTGGCACCAGCACAGCTCATCACATCCCCGACCTCCCAGTCTCAAGCAATCTGCCCCCCTCTGCCTTCCAAGTAGCTGGAACTACAGGTGCATGCCACAATGCCCAGGTGTGTTTTTAATTTTTATTTTGTAGAGACGGGATTTCACTATGTTGCCCAGGCTGGTCTCAAACTCCTGGTCTTAAGTGATCCTTCTGCCTCAGCCTCCCAGAGTGCTGATTACAGATGGAAGCCACCACACCCAGACTTTTTCTTTTCATTAGGACACCTGTCAAATTGGATTAGAGACCCACCCTACTCCAGTGTGACATCATCTCAACTAATTACATCTGCAGCCATCCTGTTTCTAAATAAGGTCACATTCTGAGGTGATAGGAGCTAGGACTTCAACAAATGAATTTTTGTAGAGACACAATTAAACCCAAAAGAGGCACCCTTCTATAGAAGAGCCAAAGGAAAAACCTGGAATCACTCTCTGGAGTGAAAGAATGGTCTTGTGAGCTGGCTTTCACTGAGTACTGAATGCCAATTAAGAGACCATTCCAGGTTCTCCCAGATAAGTCACTGAGCCTCTCGGCGTTTTCTGAGTATAACAAAACCTGCCCTATCATCTTCTAAAAGTTGTTTGGAGTAATATGTGGATTTCACAATGTGAATGATGTTTAGGAGTAAATCATAACACTCCTTGAAGAGAAAAACTGTCTCCTGATGGTCCTTTCCTCTGCTCGATGCTGAACCAGGGTACTTAGTTCAACATATTAGTTGAATAAATGAATGAATAAACAACCAAGAAACATGCTGACAATTGATCCAGATGTGAATTGCCCAAATAAGTAATACACTGTAGCCAGAAAAGTCATCATTTACATCCTTGTGATGTTTTGAGGAGAGGGGAGAAGGAAAGCATGATGTTTATACAACATACCACCCTAGCCATCACATAACAAACACAGAGCCCCAGGCAAAAGGAGGAGAAACAGTTACTCCATCTGTCTGAACTTTCCTTAAACATTACCTTTTATAATTCTTCTCAATGACTTAGCCAGCAGATTTCACCATCTTTCATACTTTAAGCTATTTTAGGGCTTTTGTTAGTCACGAATAAATTTCATAAAGCATCTATTTGAAAATGTGTGTTTCTCATGTTATCTTTTTCTTTTAAACACTTGTGAAGATTACCATATATGTTGTCCAACAGCCTCCTTTATTCACTTAGTAGTGTTTCTTGAAATTATTTTCTTATCCACACATACAGAACTACCTTTTCATTTTCAACAGTTGTACAGCATTTCAGTGAATGAATGTACCACAATTCATTTAACAGATGTCTTATCAGAGAATATTTACGTTAGTTCAAATATAATCAAAATCCCCAAACATTTTTCTTTGCAGTCTTCTCAGATAATTTCTGCATTTATAACTGAGAAGTGTCATTTATTTTTTTATTTTTATTTTTATTTTTGAGACAAAGTTTCATTCTTCTTGCCCAAAATAAAGGGAAATGTTACCATCTCAGCTCACTGCAACCTCTGCCTCCCAGGTTCAAGCAATTCTCCTGCCTCAGCCTCTCAAGTAGGTGGGATTACAGGTGCCTGCCACCCCACCCAGCTAATTTTTGTGTGTGTGTGTGTATTTTTTAGTAGAGATGAGGCTTCACCATGTTGGCCAGGCTGGTCTCCAACTCCTGACCTCAGGTGTTCCGCCTGCCTCAGCCTCCCAAAGTGCTGGGATTGCAGGCGTGAGCCACTGTACCCAGCTGAGAAGTGTAATTTAATGTAACCTGGGAGTGAATTGTTGGGCCAAATGTCATTGCTAGATTCTCATTCATTCTTTCTTTCAAGGAATATTTACTGACCATGGACTATAGGCCATGTATTGTTCTACAGTGTTGAACGTGGTAGACGCTGATCCTTCATGAAGCAGACATCTGAGTAGGGGAGACAAAAATATAGGACAGTAAATGTATAAATGAGCAAGAGAATTTTCAAGAAGAGTAGTGCTTTTGAGTAAATAAAGGGGGCAGTTTGATAAAGATCAACTGCAGGTGGGAGGAGGAAGACTGTATCAATCAGGGTTTCACCAGAAAACCAGAACCAGTAGGAGCTATACATTGAGACGTTTATTGCATGGAATTGATATACTCAGTTGTGGGACCTGCCTAGGTAAGCTCAACACCCACAGGGCAAGCTGGCACTTTAGGAACGGATCGAAGCTTCTCTTCTTAGGTGGAATTTCTTTTTCTTCAGGGAAACCTTGGTTCTGCTTTTAAGACCCTTCAGCTAATTGAACCAGGCCCACTGAGATGATCTAGGATAATCTTCCTTTTTTCAAGTCAACTGATGATGGACTTTAATCGCATCTACAAAAGACCATCACAGTGAAGCTTAGACTCGTGTTTGTTTGTTTGAGAACTAGTGACTGTAGCTTAGCCAAGCTGTCACATCAAAAAGATCATCACAATGTTCCAGATGGGATGGTCCAAAAAAGTGACTTTGAACAAAAAGTTGAAGAATGAGAGAAGGCAGGCAGAGGGAGAAGCAAGTACATAGACCCTGAGACTGGAAAGAGCATGACATGTTTTGAAACACTGCAAGGAGGCCAGTGTGCTTGGACTATTACAAACTAGGAGGAAAGAAAGGTAAAAGATAAGTGGGAGATATCAAGTCATGTGGGCATTTTAAGTTAGGAAAACATGTGCAGAGTTTATTCTAACTAATATAGGAAGACATTAAAAGTTTTAACCAGCAAAGCAACATAATAGATGTAAGCTTTAAAAGATAAACATACTTTTGCTGTGCAGGAAGACCAGTTAGAAGAATGTCCAGGTGAGAGGGGATTGTGGTTTCACTGGGATGTTGGTGGTAGGGAAGGAGAAAATTGGATAGGTTTGAAAAATACTTGGGGTAAACAAAGGCAGACACTGCTACTTAACTATTGGTATCCATTCTCCCCATTTTACCTGTCAACCGCATCCCCATCTTCCCATTCAATATTCAAGGTAGAATATTCCCCACTGCAATATTCATCAGCTATCCTTGCGGCTGGAGTCAACAGTGGAGATGTACATGGAAGTTGCTAGACAGGCTTCTGGAAGAGCTCCTGTTAAGGGTGGACCCAACTGGCTTGAGGTTTTCATCCTTCCCCCTTCTTCCTCCCTTAAATAGGAATGCAATTTTGGGCACAGCAATCATTCTGCAACTGCGAAAACAAAAGCAGCACAACTTATGTGCATGCATTTGCATGTATATTTGTGCAGAGACAAGGGTGGTTCTGTGTATATGCCTTGGCACTGAGAAGTGAAATGCTTCATAAATAAACTAATTTACTGGGTCTGGACTTTAGTTATCAGACGTAAAGTTACCAGAAGTCACTTCTCCTCTCTTGACAAACAAAGCACCCACTACCTTTTTCAGCAAGACACAGTGAGGCCTTGAGGTACAAATGGCACGTTAAAATACTATGATTCCCTTCATTACGTGCATAACTCCTTTGGTGCATTTCCATCTCTAAAAATCCAGAGCAGAATAAACAACCACCCGGCATTTTCTCAAGTTTTGGCTCTGGAATCTATCTCTTAATAATTTCCAGAAGAGATGGTAGAAAAAGAAGCAAAGGTTCATTCAAGGTCAGCTTCCACAACAACAGACTGAATCTCTCTGTAGATAGTGCCTTTAGAAGAGAGAGAAGTGTGTGGGTGTAATGGCATAGTCTCCATTCATTCTGAAAAACAATCGACAGGATGTTGATAATCTGGTGTTTTGGATTTTCCTTTTTTTGGGGGTGGGGGGGCTCTGCTAATTCATTTATTAGGAGGACACCGCCAGCTTGTTTCATTAAAATAAATGTCAAAGTGGCCTTGGGAATGATGATAGGACCAAAGAGTTTATCTGTAGCATCCTTTGTTATGAAAATAGCAGCAATGGCCCTGAAGAATCACTTGCTCTACCAGATTTTTTTTCTCACAGCTTTGGTTACTTAATTATTACCTCATTTACAAATAATAGAGGAGGCCACAGGAAGAGCAAAGACCTGGTTTTTTTAAAGTGCAAATTCCAGGGCTAAATCTCACACCAATAAATCAGAAACTTTAGGGATGGCACCTAGGAATCTATGTGATTCACATGTGTATGTGATTCTAATATTATTAGAATAACCTAAGTCTCCTTCTTACTCCTAAGAGTCCTTAATATTACGAGTTCTCCTGGAACCAAATAAAAGCGAGGCATAATGAATAATCCAAAGGCACAGTCTGTTGAAATTGGCTAGTTCATAGTCCCCTATAGGGGGATGGGTGCGGCGGCTCACACCTGTAGTCCCAGCCCTTGGGGAGGCCAAAGTGGGCAGATCATAAGGTCAGGTGATCGAGACCATCCTGGCTAACACGGTGAAAACCTATCTCTACTAAAAATACAAAAAATTAGCCGGGCGTGGTGGTACGTACCTATAGGCCCGGCTACTCAGGAGGCTGAAACAGGAGAATCACTTGAACCTGGGAGGTGGAGATTGCAGTGAACAGAGATTGTGCCACTGCACTCCAGTCTGAGTGACAGAGCAGGACTCTGTCTCAAAAAACAAAACAAACAAACAAACCCTATAGAGTTGAGGAATACATGAAAGAGAAAAAACTACCAGTTCCGCCCTTATTTGCTGGGGAAATAGTCTATTTATTAGTAAACTGTTTCAGGAGCAACCCAGGGTAACATGCATTGTGAGAAAGAAAATCAGCCATAATGGTGAAGGTATGAAATCAAAAGAACAGTCAGAGTTGGGTGGGAACCACTTCTTGCAACAAAATTAGTTTGGTTTTGATATTGGGAAATTGCACATCTCCATAAGAAATGTTGATTTGGAGTTAGTTATATGTTATAATTAATTCTTTTCTTCTCAGAAACAGAAGCACGACTATGAGGACATATAGTGTATGATGTAGCATTTTTGAAGCTGAGGAAAAAAAGAATCAGTATTTACTAAATTGTGTTGAGACTTTCCATTTAAAAAAAAAAGGAGTTAGATTCCTCCTCCATACCACATACGAAAATGAATTCTAGATGTATTAAATACTTAAAGATAAAGCACAAGACTACAAAAGCATTAGATAATATTTTTATAATTCTAAAGCTAAGCCTTTCTGAGCAAGACATAAAGCTGAGAAGGTAAAAATGAAAAAGATGTGACAGATTTGACTCCACAAAAGTAAACAATCTGCACTACAAAAGATACCATAAACAAAGTTAAAAGAAACCAGTAATAGGCTGGGAGAAAATATTTGCAGCAAATAAGATAGATGAGGAAATAATATCTAGACTATAGAGTTACTGCAAAGCAATAAGAAATGGGCAAACATCTCAACAGAAAACAAACAAAACAAGGTAAAGAACACAAATTACACAAAAAGAAACAAACCACAAGCAAACATGAAAATATGCTCACCATATTTTCAGGTTTGCAGACAAAAATTATTGCAGCAAATTTTTTTTTCCTTCAACTTTAAGTTCTAGGATATATGTGCAGGACATGCAGGGTTTTACATAGGAAAATATGTGCCATTGCGATTTGCTGTAAGATATTATCAATGTTTGTTAAATGCTTGCTAGACATCAGGAAGAATAGCATCCATTAGCTATTCTAGCAAATATGTTAAATATTTGCTAGACATCAGGAAGAAAAACTAATGGGTGCTATTCTTCCTGATGTCTAGCAAGTATTTAACAAATATTGATAATATCCCATGTTAGCACTAAGGCAGGATAGAGAGCACTTCCAGACACTGCTGATATGTTTGGAAACACATAAATACAGTCATGTGCTTTGTGACGATGTTTTGGTCAATGACGGACTGCGTCTGTGAAGGTGGTCTCATGAGATTATAATACCTTGTTTTTATTGTACCTTTTCAATATTTTCGATATTTACATATATTTAGAAATACAGATGCTTATCATTGTGTTATAATTGCCTAAAGCATGCAGTATAGTAACATGCTATACGGGTTTTTAGCCTAGGAGCAATTTGCTGTACCATATAGCCTAGGTGTGTAGGAGGTTACACCATCTAGGTTGGTGTAAGCACACTCTATAATGCTCATACAATGACAAAATCCCGTCACAACACATTTTTCAGCACATGTCTCCTTTGTTAAGTGACACATGACTGTATAGCTTAAAGCAAGTAGAGGTGATGCAGGCTTTCCATTCTGAATTAGGGTTTTATATATGGTTCAACCATTTGGAACATTATAAGCACCTCTCCTCAGCTGTTCACATCACTCTAAATTTTGCTTACCCTTACCAATAGTAATTCACATACAACCTTATCTTTCATTAAAACATACTAGAATTCCACTAAAAAGTAGGTTCCATGTGAGTGGTGATATTTTTCCTCTCTGTCACTCAGGCTGAAGTGCAGTGGCATGATCATGGCTCACAGCAGCTTCGACCTCCTGAGCTCAGCATCCTCCCACCTCAGCCTCCCATGTAGCTGGGACTGCAGGGATGCACCACCATGCCTGGCTAATTTTTGCATTTTTTGTAGAGACAGGGTTTTGCCCTGTTGCCCAAGCTGCCCTCAAACTCCTGGACTCAAGTGAGCCACCTGCCTCGACCTGCCAGAGTCCTGGGATTTCAGGCATAAGCCACCATATCCAGCCTAGTGATGATTTTTAAAAAACTGATTCTTACTACTGCATTTCTACTTCCTAGAGCAGCACAAGATACATGGTAGAGGCTTCACAGTTTTTGACTGAACAGAATGAATGAACTCAAGTGTCCAAGCTGTGAAAGCCTAGTTCCAGGGATGGAGTTTCTGGATATGATATGTCTCTGGCTAATGTCAGCAGAAAGGAAATTATTATAAAGGCAACGGAGAGCTCTAAGTCCATGAAGAGGAAGAAGGACCTGGATTGGGAATCGCAGGAACTAAGAGAGACTGAGAAGTGGGAAGGGAGAGCCAGGGTTGTGCCCCAGGAATGACGTTAGATGCTGCCTCTGGATCCAGCACCATTTCACACCCCAGCTGCCATTGCCAGAACCTCAGTGCCACCTCTATGCAGGGAATTGTTCTCATCTTCCTGTACCTTCGCTTAAAGCATTGTGTGGCTGAACTCACATCCTGTTCCCCTGTCCTGGTTTCAATGAAGTGGAGAGAAGAAATAGTTGGCTCATCTCCTAATAATAAGCATATTGGCCTTTGGAGAAAGGAAGGCTACATACAGGGTAGTAAAGAACCCCCTGTGAATGTCCACCATAATCATACAAGAATCTTAAATTTTGCCTGTCCTTAAATTTATGGCTGTAAAAATCATGCAGCAACATGAGAAATGCGTATACTGTCATGTTAAGTTTTTTAAAGCATGTTACAAAACTAAATAGACATTTGATACCACCTCTAAATGAAATAGATGTATAAGAAAGGGGACGCAGAAAAAAATCTACCAAATTCCAAACACGGAGAGTGCTAAGATTATAGGTTTATGGGTGACATTTACTTTGTTCTCCTTTTCACAGAAATAAAGAAAATTTAAATGCATAAATTCTGTTCAATGGCAGGGCCCACTGCTTTCATCTCAGAAATGCCTGTGTATGAGACAGGGTGGAAGGGAAACTAAAATGTGTTGATCTTTGGAAGACTGGCAAGACGAAAATTCACCACCTGCTTTTTTTTGAGATGGAAGTCTCACTCTGTTACCCAGGTTGGATTGCAGTGACAAAATCTCGGCTCACTGCAATCTCTGCCTCCTGGGTTCAAGTGATTATCCTGCCTCAGCCTCCCAAGTAACTGGGATTGCAGGCGTGTACCACCACTCCCGGCTAATTTTTGTATTTTTAGTAGAGACGGAATTTCACTATGTTGGTCAGGCTGGTCTCAAAATCCTGACTTCATGCTCCACCCACCTCGGCCTTCCAAAGTGCTGGGATTACAGGCGTGAGCCACCATACCCAGCCACCACTTGCTTTTTAATCACTAACTACACAATTAAATAACAGGAGTTAAACAGCAAGCATGCTGCCTGGCCTCAGATCAGAGAGGAAATGAGCCAAAATCTCTTGTTTCCAAATCCCTCTCTCATCAACCTACCATAACTCAGAGATTTTCAGGGCTGTGGCCGGAGGCAGGGTTTTCCTCCTAACCAGAAAGATGGGAAGATGAATTATAAGGAAGCACAGGAAAAAAAACAAATAAATGATGAATTCAATTCTTATTAGATAATTTCTTGAACAGAGTGAAAAAGGAGATCGGCAAGGAAGCATGCCCTCATAATCCAGGCTGACATCAGCTTAGACATTTTTTGTCCTCATCAGCTCAGTGGAAAGGTCCTGGTCTTCGGAATTAAATAAACCTGGGGACGAAAGCCATTTGACCTTGGGCAAGTTACTTCACTTCATTGACTCTCAATTTCCTCCTTGGAAAAGGAGGGGAGTTACATCTCTTAGTACTATTTAGACTTCTTTTGTTAGAAGTATCAGAACGTCACTCAAGCCAACTTTACCAAAAAAGACAAAGGGTGATATATTATAAGGCAGCCGGAGTGTCTCATGTAACTGAAGAACAACAGGAACCAGAAACAGGAAAGCCGTCGGGAGACCAGGAAGAATGATTTCTCCTTGTTCTTTTATTCTCTCTCTCCAGTGTTTTCATTCCTCTTGGGAGGATCCGACCCTCCCACAAACCCCAGACTGGCTTCTCAGCTACTTATGGGGGGCAGTGGGTGGTGGAGAGGTTACCGGTATAAACTTGGCTGTGAGGGTCATTATTTTCAAATAGTTCTTTGGAGACAAGTGATGACACAAAGCTTCTTCGTAATTGTTGCTCCCATCGAATGAAGTACAGGTACCACAAATCACACAGCTTCTGCAGCCTGTGTTTGCTGCAGCAAAAAGCCCGCCTCTACTTCAAATGCTCAGAAAAAGCCACACCATGTTCTTTGCTGTGTCCAGTTGAACTGCTGGCCTAGACATGAATTTGTTTACCTCTTCTGCAAGCTGCTTTGTCCAGCCATAAGCTTGTTTTGTTGGCTTATAAAATTCAACAGCTGGTAAGGAATGGGGGTTGTGGATGGGAAAGTCTATTATGATTTTGTTGGGTTTTTTTAAACTTTCACAGCAGTGTGGGGGGAAATATTCATGACAAGCACTACTGTTTTGTGAATTTGTCTATCCGTTTGTTTATGTGCATGATTAGAAAAAGAACTGGGGTGGGGAGGGAGGATAGGAGGGCTAATGGGAGAACAGGAGAGAGAAAGTGTGAGAGAAAAGCCAGAAAAACACAACAGGTATACTTTTAGTCTTACCACTACTGACAAATTCTACCCTATGAGTTAGGACAAAAGTCAATGGAATACAAAATCGCACTTTTAATAACTGTAAAGAAGAAAGTTATTATCCCATCAAAGGGTTAAAGGATTCCGCTTCAGTTAATAGAGACGCTGGCATTTTCCAAGCTCCTGGAAGAGATACTCTGATTGGGCCAGCTGGAGCAAGCTGCCCCTTTTGAAGCCAATCATCTGTGACCCAGGTGAGTCACATCGTACAAAATGGCTTGCAGGGGTCCACTATTCTTGATGAGGGCACAATGATAGGATCATGGGATGCTGGAGCTATACCTCAAAAAATATCCACTACACAATCTCAAGAGGCGTTGCCAAGACTACATGTATGTTAACACCCAAGCATTGTGTTCAAGATGAAAGCAAAGCAATAGTCTGTTTCCTTCCTTTCCCGAAGCATAACTCTGTTTCCTGAGAGCGCAGATTGAGGTATCCATCCAGTTACGCTTGGCTCTGCTGATGTCTCTGCCAGAGAGATGGTAAATTGATAAATGTTTCCAATCATCTGAAGAACCTGTTCTCTAAAGGAAGCGATTAACAGTCACAGGTATCTTTCATTTATCTTTTTGTTGCAGGAAAAATCTCAGTCTTGATAATACACTAGGTCCACATAGAGTCAAAGCACAACCTCATAGGTTACTTCGTTAATCCTCACAATAGTCCGGCAGAAAGATAGACATTATTATCCTCATTTTGCAAACCTGTTCACTGGAGCTCAGAGCGGTTAAATAACTTGTTCAAGGTGGCCTGGGTTATGGATGCAATTTAAATGAAATCATCTAATCCCTAGCTCAATGTCATCTTCGTTGTACTAGTCAAGGTCCTTTATTTCAGCAGAATTCAGTGCCTGAAGCAAGAGTTGGAAAGGTTCGTTCATTCTATGACTGCCAGGCACAGACTAGGCATGAACTTTGCCCTCAGGTACCTTACAGAGTCAACAATGGAGCTAGTCATTGAACAAATAATTATAGGGCTTTTAAAATTACTTTAATCCTAAATGTATGTAGAAACTGTACAGAATACTTAGAAATAGTACAGAGAAAAAGGTGACTTAGAAAGGTTCCTACCCCTTGATCAAGAATTGTACTTAAGGCCGGGCGCGGTGGCTCAAGCCTGTAATCCCAGCACTTTGGGAGGCCGAGGCGGGTGGATCACAAGGTCAAGAGATCAAGACCATCCTGGTCAACATGGTGAAACCCCGTCTCTACTAAAAATACAAAACATTAGCTGGGCATGGTGGCGCGTGCCTGTAATCCCGGCTACTCAGAAGGCTGAGGCAGAAGAATTGCCTGAACCCAGGAGGCGGAGGTTGTGGTGAGCCGAGATCGTGCCATTGCACTCCAGCCTGGGTAGCATGAGTGAAACTCCGTCTCAAAAAAAAAAAAAAAAAAAAGAATTGTACTTAAAAAACCTTAACAGGATTTTGTGTATAAAAACAACAAACCAGATGCAGTGGCTCATGCCGATAATCCCAGCACTTTGGGAGGCTGAGGCAGGTGGATCATGAGGTCAGGAGTTTGAGACCAGCCTGACCAACATGGTGAAACCTTTGTGATTAGCTTATTTCACTCAACATCATATTTGGGAGATTCATCCACATTATTTTGAAACAGGATCTCATTCTATCACTCAGGCTGAAGTATAGTGGCATGATCACAGCTCATTGCAACCTCCACCTCCTTGGCTCAAGTGATCCTCCTGCCTCAGCCTCCTGAGTAGCTGGGACTACAGATGTGTGCCACCACACCCAGCTAATTTTAAAAATTTGTTTATAGAGACAGGATCTCACTATGTTGCCGGGGTGGTCCCAAATTCCTGGGCTCTAGCAATTCTCCTGCCTTAGCCTCCCAAAGTGCTGGAATTTACAGGCAAGAGCCACCACACCCAGATCATTCCCATTTTTTATGTAGCTATCATTTATCCATTTCCATTGCAAGAGATAGTTTTATTGTATACTATATGTAATGCATTTATCCATTCTGTGGTTGATGGATATTTATAGCATTTCATCTTCAGGATTATCATGAATGATAGTGCTTTGAAATTGTTGTATTTAATAGCATGCGTTTATTTATGTTAGCTATATATCTAGGAGAGAAATTCCTGGAACATAGTGTATATGAATCTTCAGCTTCAGTAAAAACTACCAAACTATTTTCCAAAGTGACTATAACCAGTTTATATTGTAGCCAGCAGTGTGTAACAGTTCCAGTTACCCAAGATTCTCCTCGATCCTTGATTTTAATGTTAGCCATTCTGGTGGGTGTGTACAGTTACCTCACTGTGTTTTTAACATTCATTTCCCTGCAGGGTAATGAAATTGAACCGTTTCATAAGTTTATTGGCCGCCTGTATACCCTTATGAAGTGCATCTTCAGATCATGTTCATTTTTCAACTAGTCTAGCAGGCTTTTTTCTTTATTTCAATAAAGTTTACATACTCTTCTTTTGGTATAAAGTTATAATGGGAACGCATTGGGAGAATGATCCACCTTTCACCATTCTCTGAGGGAGTTTGTGGAAGAGTAGCACTTTTTTCTTAAATTTTGTGGTATAATTTGCTAGAGAAGCCATGTTGGCCTAGAGCTTCCTTAGAATGAAGATTTTTAATTATGGATCAATGTCTTCGCTAAGAACATTCAGGTTGTCTATTTTTGCTTGTGTTATTTTGGGTAAGCTGCTTTATCAAGAGGTTTTTGTTTTTTTTTTTTTTAATCTAAACAATGAAATTTACTAGAGCTTGTTTCAGTTTGCTAGGGCTACTGTAACAAAATACCACGGACTAGGTGGCTTAAACAACAGAAATTTTCTCTGAGTGTGTGGTTTGCCTTTTCAGGTTCTGGAGGCTGGAAGTCCAAGATCAAGGTGTTGGCAGGTTTGATTTCTCCTGAGGTCTCTCTCTCTCTCTCTCTTTGGTTTTCAGAGGGCTGCCTTCTTTTTCTTTCTTTTTTTTTTTTTTTTTTTTTTTTCTGAGACCGAGTCTTGCTTTATTGCCTAGGCTGAAGTGCAGTGCAGTGATGCAATCTCAGCTCACTGCAGCCTCCACCTCCTGGGTTCAAGTGATTCTCCTGCCTCAGCCTCTCAAGTAGCTGGTATTACAGGCACCTGCCACCATACTTGGCTAATTTTTTCATTTTTAATAGAGACAGGGTTTCACCATGTTGGCCAGGCTGGTCTTGAACTCTTGGCCTCAAATGATCTGCCTGCCTCAGCCTCCCAAAGTGCTGGGATTACAGGTGTTAACCACCACGCCCAGCCAGGCTGCCTTCTTATTATGTCTTCATACGGCCTATTCTCTGTGCATACATTCTTAGTTGCTCTTTCTCCTCTCATAAGGACACCAGTCATATTGGATTAGGGCTCCATACTTATAACCTCATTTAGCCTTAATTGCCTCTTAAAAGGTCCTATTTCCAAATACAGTCACATTGGAGGTTAGGACCTCACCACACAAATTTGGGGGTGGGGAATACAACTCACTTCATAACAGCATTAATAAAATCCTCTTATCTTTTTTATGTCTGTAGGATTAGTACTGATATCTTCCTTTTCATTTCAGGTAATCATTTGTGCCTACTTTGTTTTCTTTCAAAATCATTTCGACATGTTTCTAATATCTGAAAACTATGGTGGTGTCTTCATTTTTATTTTAGACATTAGTCTTTCATTAATTCTTTCATTATTAAAAAGTTAATCTTATGAGAAGTTGATCAATTATTTTAGTATTTTCAAAAGACCAAATTTTAGCTTTGATGTTTGCTTTCTGCTTCATTATTGTCTGTTGTAATATTTATTTCTTTTCTTCTGGCTACTTGAAGTTCACTTTGCTGTTACTTTCCTAACTTATTAGAGTGGATGCTTGGTGTATTAATCCATTTTCACACTGCTATAAAGAACTATCCAAGACTGGGTAAGTTGTAAACAAAAGAGGTTTAATTGATTCACATTCCATGTGGCTGAGGAGGCCTCAGGAAACTTACAATCATGGCTGAAGGGGAAGCAAGGCACATCTTACACAGTGGCAAGAAAGAGAAGGGGGAAGTGCTAGACACTTATCAAACAACCAGATCTCATGAGAATTCACTCACTATCACGAGAACAGCACGGGGGAAACCACCCCCATGTTCCAATCACTTCCAACCAGGCCTGTTCCTCAACACTTACAAGTCAAGATGAGATGTGGGTGGGGACACAGAGCCAAACCATATCACTTGGCTAATTAATTTTCAAAACTTTTTTTCTCTTTCAATACATGTACTTAAGGCATTTCCTCCTAAGCACTGGTTTAATAGGAAGTTTCAACATCTAATATTTTTAATATCATTTAATTCATTTTTTTTTTAGTTTCCATTATAATTGACTCTATGCCTCATGGTTTATTTAGAAGTGTATTTCTTAATATTTTTATTGATTTTTTCTTTCTAAATCAATTCATTTAGGTATAAATTTATGTAATAAATTCTATACATTTATACATATTAATACAGTTTTGCAAGTCTTGAAAAACATAAACATTTGTGTAACCATGACCGCAATTAATATATTGAACATATTTTCACTCCAAAAAAAGTTCTCCAACTCTACCTTTAATCCCAGACAATCACTAAACTACTTTCTGTCACTACAAACTAGTTTTGTTTGCTATACAATTTTGTATAGATAGGATCATATATTATTTACTCTACTCTCCTTCATCACTGTAATGTTTTTGAGATTAGCCATGACGTTGCATGTTTCAGTGATTTTTGCTTTTTATTGCTGAAGAACTGTTCCATTGAATATATCACAAATTTGTTCATCCATTCACTGATGAACATCTGAATTGTCTCCAGTTTTTTGTTATTACAAATAAAAGTAGGATAAATATTTATATGTAATTCTTTTGTAAACGTTTTCATTTCTCTTATGTACAACATAGTAATGAAATTTCTGAATCATACAGTAAATGTATAAACTCTATAAGAAATTGCCCAATTTTTTTCTAAAGTGGTTCTACAACTGTAGAAGCACTTTGCAGTTTTACAATTCTTAACAACAATAAATGAGGTTCTAGTTTTTCTTTTTTTTCTTTCTTTCTTTTTTTTTTTTTTTTTGTTGCCCAGACTGGAGTATAATGGTGCAATCTCAGCTCACTGCAACCTCTGCCTTCTGGGTTCAAGTGACTCTCCTGCCTCAGCCTGCCAAATACCTCGAATTATAGGTATGCGCCACCATGCTCAGCTAATTTTTTTTTTTTTTTTTTTTTTGAGACGGAGTTTCATTCACGTTACCCAGGCTGGAGTGCAATGGCGCGATCTCGGCTCACCGCAACCTCCACCTCCTGGGTTCAGGCAATTCTCCTGCCTCAGCCTCCTGAGTAGCTGGGATTACAGGCATGTGCCACCATGCCCAGCTAATTTTTTGTATTTTTAGTAGAGATGGGGTTTCACCATGTTGACCAGGATGGTCTCGATCTCTTGACCTCGTGATCCACCCGCCTCGGCCTCCCAAAGTGCTGGGATTACAGTGTGAGCCACCACTCCTGGCCTGGTTCTAGTTTTAATACATCCTCACCAACACAGGCTACTGCTAACCTTTTACATTTTGGCCATCCTAATGGTTGTAATTTGCATTTATCTTATGACTAATAATGCTCAGCATCACTTCACGTGCTTCTTGGCCATTAAGACATCTTTTGTGAAGTATCCATTCAATTCTTTTGCTCATTTTTTAATTTTTTATTTTTATTTTTTTTATCCTCTTACCATTCAGCTGCAAGAGGTATTTATGCATTCTGGACACAAATCATTTGTCATATATGTGTATTGTAAATATTTTCTCTGAGTCTTCTGTCTTCTGGCTTGCTTCTTTGATTCTTAACAGTGCCTTTCAAAGAGCAAAGTTTTAAATTCAATACAGTCCAATTATTATGATTAATGTTTATGATTAGTGCCTTTTTGTGACCTGTGTAAAATTTTTTTTTCTTCTCCAAAGGCCATGAAGACTTTTCTCTTCTGTTTTTTTCTAAATTTTTTATAATTTTAGCTTTCTCATTTAGATCTAAAATCTATTTTGAGTTCATTTCTATGTATAATGAAGTTATACATAAAGTTATATTTAAAAAGTACAGGTTGAAGTTCACTTTTTGCATAAAGATGCCTAGTTACTACAGGACCATTTTTGTTACTGATTTTCAACTTCATTAAATTTTGTTTAGAAATCAAACACTATACGATTTGCATCATGAAATCTGGTGAGACTTCCTTTATGTTTCAGCAGACAACCAATTTATATTGTGCTTGAAATTAATAGGTATTCTACAGTTGTTGGCTGCAATATTCTCTGCATGTCCTTCGGTCAAATTTGTTGACTGCGTTATTCAAGTTTTGTATATTATTGCTGGTTTTATCTACTTATTTTATCAGCCACTGACAAGTGTGATAAAAATCTATCAATATAACTGTGATTCTATCCATTTTTGCCTTTTTGATTTCCTATTACTGGATCTATACAAATTGAGAATTCTTATACCTTCTTAGTAAATTGATCCTCTGGCATTATGAAATGTCCTCTTTATCTCTACCAGTCTTTTTCATTAAAAACAGCATTTTTAAACTTTATATAGCTACATCAAATTTTTTTAGGTTAGAGTTTTCATAGTGTATATATTTTTTTCACCTTTTTATTCTGATCTTTCCACATTCTTGTGTTCATGATACATCTCTCGTAAACCAACATGGGTCTTCTTTCACTCCAAGTTAGCAATTTATGTCTTTTAATTTGAGCATATAGTCCATATGCATTTGACATAAATACTGATATGTCTAGGAAGCTGTCTTAGTTTGCTGAGGCTGCCGCAACAAAATACCACAGATCTGACAGCTTAAACAATACATGCTTGCTTTCTCATAGTTCACATCAAGGTGTCAGCTGGGTTGGTTTCTTCTGAGGCATCTCTCCCTGACTTGTAAATGGCTATCTTTTCCCTCTGTCTGCACATAATCTCTTCTCTGTGTCTGTGTATCTTAATATTCTCTTCTTATCGAGAGACCAGTCATATTGAATCACATTTACCGTAATGGTCACATTTAACCCTGATTACTTCTATAAAGGCACTATCTCCAAATAACAGTCACATTCTTAGGTATTGGGGGTTAGAACTTCAACATGAATTTGGAGGAGGGAAGGGGACATAATTCAGCAGTCAGTGTATCATCAAGCAGAAGAAAACTACCATCTATCATGTGTTTTCTACTTGTTCCATTTGGTTTTTGTTCCTTTTTTGTCTTTTCTCATCTTGTTTCAGATAGAATTTTTTATTATTACATCTTTTCTCTATTATCATTTATTATTTATGTTTAAATTAGCCTACGTTTTAAATCAAAATATATTTTAAATCCCACAATGTGTTATTATTATGCTTATATAATCAATATTAATTTAAATTCATTCACATCATTGCCTAAAAGCAAAAGTTCCTACTTTATTTATCTTTCTTTTGTTGTTGTTGTTCATGAAACAACATTTCATTAGTCTCTTATGCTATCCTTGCACAACATATAAAAACAGATGTGGGCCAGGCACTGTGGATCATGCCTGTAATCCCAGCACTTTGGAAGGCCGAGGGGGGCAGATCACCTGAGGTTAGGAGTTCGAGACCAGCCTGACCAACATGGAGAAACCCCATCTCTACTAAAAATACAAAATTAGCCAGGCAAAGTGGTGCATGCCTGTAATCCCAGCTACTCGGGAGGCTGAGGCAGGAGAATCGCTTGATTCCTGGAGGCGGAGGTTGCGATGAGCCAAGATTGCGCCATTGCACTCCAGCTTGGACAACAAGAGCAAAACTCCATCTCAAAAAAAAGAAAAAAAAAGGATATATTCATCCTCTGGTGACATAAGTGGAAGAACAACTAAAATTCCCAAATCTTTATAGAGTCCTAAGAGAGGAAACTACAGAAGTCAGAGGAAACTTCAGTATCAAGAAGTTTGGAAAGAGGCAAATATTATAATAGTCCAAAAAAACATAACTTCTGCCAAACTGAATGATATCGGTTCATTTCTGTGATGTTTGTTTTGTTTTGTTGAAGAGCAAGCTAGATGGGAAAAAAGCAAAGCTGAGAGAAAGGATAAGAGAAACATGCAAGTGTTGAGGGAGTATCTAGAGATGGAAAGCAGAGCTCCATGGAGCCCTCCCACGAGAGTACCTGGGTGGCATAATAGCAACACAACGTGAGTTGGAACTCAGAAACTGGTAGATGTTTGTCATTCCCCACCACAGGTTCCTGGGTTAAAGGAGCCCAGAAAATCACAGCAGAATCCCAGATATCACACAAGGGACAGCAGAGCAGGCGTCCTCCATATTTATGAACTTCCTGGTAATACGATTCAGCTTAGAGCACTATAAATATTGTCAGTCCCTGCTCATAGGTTTGTGAAAACCTGTCTGGAGCTTTGCAACTTATGAATATTCAGACTCAATTAATGGAAATGCGCTACTTGCTAAGGGTGAAAGTATCCTTTCCTTTGCCAGCTCCCAACCATGTGTCTTGCGATTTGATATGATTCCAGTTGCGATGTTGACAGGCACAGACTAACTACTCTTTCCGCAACAAGCATTCAGAAACATTTTCCTGGTGGCCATGCTGCAAGTCTTTTCTATTAAAACCAGGGCTTCAGGTTTGCTCAATCAGCATGCGCAACATAAGGTATGGTGGAGACATAACTTCTGAGGTGAAGGGAATGATGGCAAATTTACATCAGATGCTTTGTCTGCTGGTCCTTAAGATCAGCTGGATAATGGTCTTTGCCTCTAGGGTTGTTTCCATGTTCAGAAATAAGGGCAAAGAAAAGGCCTACTTAAAGATAACTAAAATGAGGAAATTTTCAGAAAATCGACCCTTTTTAAGTTAACGTTCATTCTGCTTGCCAAGGGCCAGGCACTCAATACTTAGCTCTTAGTAGTATGCATTACATAATCTTATTTAAACATTAACAGCAATCCTACCATATAGACACTACTGTTATTCCCATTGCAATTATTGGCAAGATTTAGTAGCTTGTCCAAGTCAACCATACGGAAGTGTCAGAGCCAGGAATCAAATATGGCTTTCTTACTCTAAAGATAATGTCCTTAACCACTCCAATAAACTACACATTAAAATGAGCTTACCACCAGTATTATCTCAACAATCAAGTTAATCACCGCTAGTTTATCTCATCTCACTATAAACTTGCATATAAATGCATCTGTGCTGAATCTAATCGCCAAATGTCCGGTTCACCAATGTGATTTGCATCCAACTTCATGCGCACCCTGAATTCAGTTACATGTGATGGGCAACAGTGTAAGTCACATTTTCAAAACCATGATGCAGCAAAGTTCTCAGGTGTGCTCCATTATCCTCCTTCCTTCCCCTTTAGCTCCAGATCTTCCACCTTTCCCAGTTCCATGCTTCTTTGCCAGAGGCCGAGTGAACCAGAACCGAGAAGGGCAAGTACCAGGAACAGCATTTAGGAAAATGATCCTATTAAAACAGGTGCAGCATGGAAAAAGAGTAGAAACGTACGTAGATCTGTACACAATGCATGGCAATCCATCTGGGACATTTGATTTCGTAGCAATGTGATATTTTTCAAATATGTACCTATATTATCTCTTTTTTGGCCTTTTCTCCATTTTTAACAGCAAAGCTATTATGCTCATTGGTTAGGGCATAAGGTTGAGCTTAAAGAAGGAAGCAGAGAAACAAACAATATTTTTCCTGGCTCCAGTGTTTTAAAAGCCTATGATGTTAGCAGTCTGGAAAGGACTCTCACCTTAGACAAAATATTTCTTGGAAAACATCTTGAATAAGAGGAAGGCCATGTACAAACCATAGAGACAAGGACAAGGAAGTCTCTGTGGTCACATGCTCGAGCCAAGGAGGAAAAATCAAATTGGGTGGCAGATGTCTTACCCAATGCCCATACAACCAGATTATATTAAAGAGTAGTTGAACCCATGAGACATCCAGTTTCCCCAGAATTTAAATACAGTGCTAGGGCAGGAACAAACTTCAAATTAACTGAAATCAAATTTTTTACCCTAGAGAAATAGGAGCTTTAAAATACAAATTGGATTGAATTTCAAAAATACATTATAAGTTGTCTTTCTAGCAAACTCAAGCTTCTGAAAGAAGATTTGCACCTATGACAATGTATACAATTGAATGCAAATCAGGAGAGCATTCACAGCAGACTTCTGTCCGAAGGAAATCTTGGGAAAAGGTAGAAAGGAAGAGGTTACCTGCCGCAAGTTTGGGAGATTTCTGGACACCAAAAGGGACAGGCCATGCTTCACTGCCAAGTCAACTCATATGAAAGGATGATTTGTCTCTTTGTAGACATCCCAGAGCACGGACGTCAAACAATTTTGAAACACTTCTTCTTGGAAGAAGAGCCAAGATGTTACATAAAGTTAAAAACAGATTTGCAGCCCAAGGTCCAAGACTAACGCTGAAGCCTCTCCAAATGTATTAGGAATCTTGTTTGCCTGAACAGGGAGAGCTAAGCCTTTGTGTCCTGTTGACTTGATGCCATTGTTTGCTGTTCTGTTTGAGAAGAGCTAGATATGCCCCCTTTTTAGCCAACAAAGAAAGGGAGAAATCCAAGGACACATCTGTGCTGAATCTAATCACCAAATGTCCAGTTTTACCAATGTGGGTTTGTATCCAACTTCACGTGCACCCTGAACTCACTTGATGCCTTGGAGACAGGGCAGAGGATTAAAGAGCAACAGAGGTGCACTCCACAAAAATAAAGGGCCCTTGACCTTTCTATTCAACCACACTCCAGGGATCATAAGGAGCAGCATTGCCTGGGAGCTTGTTAGAAATGTTGGATCTCTGGTCCCAACCCACATCTCCTTAATTCTAGTTTTCACACAAGATCCCCTGGCAATTCAGAAAGCTCATTAAAGTATGAGAAGCACTTGTCTAGGAAGCCAGCCTCAAGCTTCTGGAAAAAAAATGAGACTCCTAGCTGTTCCAGCAGGAAGGAGTCCTCATTCTGGGAGGTCTTGCAATCCTAAGACTGGCATGGAGAAGATGACAGGCCCTGGAATTAGTCTGCCTGAGTTCAAAGCCTGGCTACTTTATTATAGCTCTGGAGCCTTAAGCAACATGCTTTCTGGACCTCAATTTCCTATTCTGTGAAATGGGGACAAAAGTTACAATTCTAGCCAGGTGTGGTGGCTCACACATAATCTCAGCACTTTGGGAGGTGGAGGCAGGAGGATCATTTGAGGTCAAGAGTTTAAGACCAGCCTGGCCAACATAGTGAAACCTTGTCTCTACTAAAAATACAAAAATTAGCCGGGTGTAATGGTGTGCACCTGTAGTCCTGGCTACTTGGGAGGCTGAGGCAGGAGAATCCCTTGAACCTGGGAAATGGAGGTTGCAGTGAGCCAAGATTGCACCACTGCACTCCAGCCTGGGTGACAGAGTGAGACTCCGTCTGAAAAAAAACAAAAAGCAAACAACAAAAACACAAAAAGAGTAATGCTGGAATTTAGTTCCCAGGGTTGTCATGAGGATTAAATGAAAAAAAATACACAAAATTTAGAATAGGGCCTGGCACAATGAGCCCCCAATAAAAGTTAGCTATTAGTATTTTTAAGAGAAAATGTCTTATGTTTTGGATTCTTAACAAAGGTGCTGAAACCATCTTGGCAATTTCTTCCGTGTTCTTCCTTCTCAGCTACAAAAAACCCAAGGAATAATTTTAACTGTTTCTGACCAGTCAATGCCAAGTGGTGGGCCACGGAGCCAATTCTAGGGGGAAAAAATGGCATAGTCACTGTTTCCCAAACTTTATTCATTCCAAATCTCCTTCATTCTTTTTTTTAGCCATACCCATTTACAACCCTATGTGTTATTTTTATTTGTCATTTATAATGAATTTTGTTTTTTAAGAGACATATCCAAAACAATAAATATTATCTATGAAGTCGGTAGTGTGATTTTTTTTTCTAATCCACGTTAAAGTGAAACCATAAATATGAAAATTAAAATGTTAACACACACATAAAAACATTACTTAGAACTCCAGGAAGTCTCTTCGTTCCTTCATTAGCATTTTATTAGCTCTCAGCTGCAATTCCAAGTGTTTTGACATGAAATCTCTCCACGCAAGTGATTTGAGCAAAACCTTTGCTTCCAGCTCATGCAGCCCAGCTGAGGACCAGAGCCACCAAGCGACTTGCCCGAGAAACACAGCCAGTGCAGGGCAGAAAGATTAGACCATAGCTTTTCTGTAGTAGCGATGGCAAAAGCATCCTTATTCTCCCAACAGCACTGAGACAACAGCTGTATCTGTCCCCGTATTCCTATTCTCTCTGATTGGTGACTTTTGTCTTGTTTCTGTAGTGATTGAAAGTCCCCTTCCTTTCACATCTAATATGGTCACTGGATTCATATAACAGAGCTAAAGAAATGATTTCCAAATGTTATGGCTTTTCTTTTGCAGTTTTCCCACATCAGGGGGCCAATTTCTTTCGGCGCCATCAAGTTTTTTCTCACGTAACAAATGCAGCAACTTAGATTTTCCTGCCACCCTACTTTTCACAGAGTGTATTTCAAAGAACAAGCCTCATGGGCCAGATTCCCTGCTCCTCAATGATGCACAGCTTCTACAAAAGGAGTGCGTAAGCAAGCTCTCAGGAGTGACAGCCTCCGACCCAATTATTCCTTCTCCGTGTTTTTTCTCTGTGAGTTTTCAAGTGATGTTCTAGGGAATCTTGACAATGTTAATTAACTTGAAAAGGAAAGAGAAGAAATTAACCCTATCTGCTCTGCTTTATGCTGGGTATGATAATGTTCTAAGACGTTGTGTTATCAACGTTCAGTTCCATTCAGTAAATATTTTTGAAGGGCTCCAGACAAGCCACAAGTACTAGATGCTGCACGGGTTGCCAGAGTTGGATCTTACAGCCTTTACAACAGAGAGATGTGTCTATTCCACAGACTTGGCCAAACAAAAAAAAAGTTTTCAACTTGTGTTTATCTGAATAATGCATTCTCAAAGTGGGTTAATATTACAACCCTACCCAACAAAATCTGATCCTTTAGTATTTAATTTCTCCTATCAGGGAGAAATGTAATGTACTGTAATTATTTAAATCAATTTACAATTAAATTAGCTTGTCATTAATTTAATAATTTCTTTTAATTTTTTTTTTTCTGGGGAGAGAATAATAACAGAAAAAACCATTGAGAAACACTGCTCTAAATGCAACTATAATTCAAATATACTTCTCCTTTGACCCAGCAATTGTGCTACAGGAAAGGGTCCCAATCCAAACCCCAAGAGAGGATTCTTGAGTCTCTTGCAAGAAAGAATTCAGGGCGAGTCCGCAGGGCAAAGTGAAAGCAAGTTTATTTAGAAAGTAGAGGAATAAAAGAATGGCTAGTCCATAAACGGAGCAGCCCCGAGGGCTGCTGGTTGCCCATTTTTATGGTTATTTCTTAATGATATGCTGAACAATGGGTGGATTATTCATGCCTTCCCTTCTTAGACCATATAGGGTAACTTCCTGATGTTGCCATGGCATTTGTAAACTACCAAGGCCTTGGCTGGAGTACAGCAGTGAGGAAGACCAGTCGTCACTCTCATCACCATTTTGGTTTTGGTGGGTTTTGGCCTGCTCCCTTACTGCCACCTGTTTTATGAGCAAGGACTTTATGACCTGTGTTTTGTGCTGACCTCCTATCTCATCCTGTGACTTAGAATGCCTTAACTGTCTGGGAAAGCCGCCCAGTAGGTTTCAGCCACATTGAACCCAGCTCCCTATTTAAGATAGAGTTGCTCTGGTTCACAGGCCTCTGACAATTTCACTTCCATTATCTGTCTTAGAGAAAAAGTCCCTGAAAGAAACAAAAGAGCAACAAAGTTTCTAACTACATCATCAGTTTCAATAGGGAAACAACATAAATGTCTACCATTTGGAAATAATTCAATAAACTATAGCGCATCTGTATTATGCATGCCTGCAATTCCAGGACTTTAGAAATATTTCCTCATCTAAAGAAAGGAAGAAAAGATTTCTTCAGCCCTAAGGAAAAAATTTGTCACTTGATTTCTAATAGAATCAGGAAATTGAAAGCCTGTGTGCCCCACTTGGATTATAGGTTTTGTCTTTTTAATCAAATTATAGAAAAATGACATAAAGGTATGCTAGGTTTAAAAAAAAAATTCCTAAGGGTTGAAGTAATCAAAGAAATCAAACAGTCCAGAGAAATGGATTTTACTATATAAAAATGAAACACTGGTAGGCAGGATTTGTAGAAGATGGTTGGCAACACATATCAGCATGTAAATACGTATACCTTTCAACCAGCAGTCACATTGCTAGAAACTATACAAGGATGTTCATTACTCCATGCTGTACAATAGAGAGAAACTAGAAATCACTTAAAAGTCTATTCATAGGAGATTGATAAACAAAATAAGGCAGATCTATATAGAGGAACACTTTGTATTCATTCCCAGTGATGATCTGTATTTATTGGATGATTTATTGGAATGAAAAGAGATCCACAGATATTATTGTATTAAAGAGTGGGTTAGGCAGGCATGGTGGCTCATGCCTATAATCCCAGCACTTTGCGGGGCTGGGGCAGGAAGATCACATGAGCCCAGGTGTTAACAGCCAGGCTGAGCAAAATAGTGGAATCCCCATCTCTACAAAAAAAAAAAATATATATATATATATATATATATATATATTTTTTTTTTTTTTTTAAATTAGCCAGCCATGGTGACAGTAGTCCCAGCTAGTCGGAAGGCTGAGGCAGAGGAATCACTAAAGCCCGGGATATCCAGGCTACAGTGAGCCGAGATTGCACCACTGCACTTCAGCCTGGGTGACAGAGTAAGACCCTGTCTCAAAAAAGAAAAAAAAAAGTGGATTAGAGAAGAGCAAATAAAGAATCTTATTTACATAAAATTGAATGCATTTATGTGTGTGTGCATAAATGAGAGAGGTTTCTGGAAGGGCTCTCATCAAGATATTAATAGATGTATCACTGGCTGCTAGGACCTCAGGTCATTTTTACCTTCTTCTTTTCCATTGTTCTATATAGCTTGAATTTTTTTTTTACATATTTATAGGGTACAGGTGATATTTTGTTACATGCACAGAATGTGTGATTTTCAAGTCAGGGTATTTGAGGTGCCATCGCCTTATAAATTTTTTTTTGTAAAATAATCAGTGTTTTATGGGACCTAAGAAAGATATTTATAGGTCGATGAAGCTATTTTTTTTTCCTGAGATACAATTAGGCAATGCAATTGGGCCACACATAAACTACACTAACATTAATGTTTCCTGATGAGCTACTAAAAAAGAAAAGAAGAAAGGAAGAAGAAGAAGAAGAAGAAGAAGAAGAAGAAGAAGAAGAAGAAAAGAAGAAGAAGAAGAAGAAGAAGAAGAAGAAGAAGAAGAAGAAGAAGAAGAAGAAGAAGAAGAAGAAGAAAGAAGAAGAAGAAGAAGAAGAAGAAGAAGAAGAAGAAGAAGAAGAAGAAGAAGAGGAGGAGGAGAAAGAAAGGTCCATGCACAAATCTCATAATGTTTATGAATTTTGTGTTGGGCCTCATTCAAAGCCATCCTGGACCACATGTGGCCTGTGGGCTGCAGGTTGGACAAGCTGTTATAGGAAGAGAGCGATACTAACGGAACACTCATATTTACATCCTACCCTTTCCAAAACTCCACTAAGATGATGAGATGGTAATGATGATGACTAATATTTACTGAACGTTCTCTGGGTGCCAGACATTGATCTGGATATTTTACATGTGTTGTCACTTTTCAACCTTACAACAATCCATTTTACAGTTGAAGAATCTAAGGCAAAGAGAGGTTAAATAATGTGTCCAAAGTTATGTAGTTAGCATGTGGCAAAGCAAGTGTAAGAATCTTAAGCTTGTGTTTTAATGCATCTCTTTCCACAGTAAAGAAGAAAAACATATAAATACTCACAAACAGGGACATCAAGACAAGGGATGTCCTGAATGGGAAAAAGCAACAGTTTTGAGGAATGAGAAGCAGGGCAGAGAGAGTAACTTATTTAGCAGGGCAGAGAAAGCTGTGAAGAAAGGCAGAGGGCTGAGAACAGACCTGCCCCTCCCCACCGCAGGGAGTCAGAGAAACTCCTATACCGGGAACTCTGATATCACGGAGTGTGGGAGGAGGACATGAAAGCAACCCTGGAGGCTAAGATGGAATTCAATACTTATAACAGTCAGGACCTTCACCTGCTCCTACACACAGAGTGCTAGAAGCCAGGCAGTGACCCTCCACCCCAAGGAGAGGCTGGCAGGGAGACTTACCAGCTTCTGCATCTCCCTCCACGGGGAGGCAGGGCACACTCTGGCCTCGCCCGCCCTCCCACTAGCCTCTCCCACAGAGCAGCAAAGGTGAGTCTGGGAGAGAGAACTGGTCAGGCTTAGTTCAGCTCTACCCTTTCCTCTTGGGAGTGAGTCTTTCCAAGACTGAGCATGTTTTCTCAGTGAGAACATTCTTACCATGGGAGGAGTCCTGTCCCAGTTCAGCATTGCCCGTGATTGGCTGCCTAACTCTCCCAGATCTGGGGTTGCGTTTGCCCACTTGACTCAGGCTAAACTACATCCTCTACCTGAGGCTTCAATTGTTTATTAAAAGTGGTATTTTGAGCTCTATCATCTGCCTTACCTTTTTTTACCACATTATTTCTCAATATGCCCAGAGTTTGGGTTAATTTTTTAAAAAGGAGAGAGAAAGGGAGGAAGAAAGAGAAAGACAGAGACAGCAAGGAGAAAGGAAAGAGAAAGAAAGAAAGAAAGAGGAAGAAAGAAAAGAAGGAAGGAAGGAAGATGGAGAGAGAAAAAGAAAAAAAGGAAGGAAGGAAGGAAGTGGGGGGAGAGTGGGAGAGAGGGAGGAAGGAAGGAAGGAAGGGAGGGAGGGAGGGAGGAAGGAAGGAAGGAAGGAAGGAAAGGGAGGGAGGGAAGGAACAAAGAAAAGAAAGAAAGAAATTACAGGATTTTTGTTAAATCTCATCCTTGGAGAGACAAGAGAAGATAATGTAACCATAAAACAAGAATTTATTCATCAGTGAGGAAAGAAGAGCTTTTAAAAAATAAAGCTAGAGCATGCAAAATAAAAATTTCCATGGAACTTTGTCTTTCATGAAGATAAAGTTCATCCCAGTTTCCTTCCCAGAAAGAGAGAAAATATAGATCAGGAAATAAAAACCATGGGTAAAAGCAAGACATGAGAGAGAGGATTAATCCAGAAAGCCTAACAGCCAAATAATAGGAATAGAAGTTTCAGTTCCAGACAAACAGAAAGCAACAGGTAGAGAAACACACACACACACACACACACACACACACACCACACACACACACACACACCACACACACACACACACACCACACACACACACACACACACCACACACACACACACACACACATTTATATACGTACGTACAGGAGTAAAAGCTAACAGCCTATAGATTGAAAGAATATGCTAGGAAACCAGCATCAGAAGTAAAAATAGAGCCAAATCATCACAGAACTTTAAAATCATGAATAAATAAAAGATCTTAAAAAGATTTTAGAGGGAAAAATAGTGGGAGAAATGCTGAAGTCAGACTTCTCAACCTCAATATTCAAGATGATCTTTTCAAAGTACTATGAAACTATTACCAAGACACATTGTTAACGGAAAAGCGCAAGGTGCAGAACAATGCACACAGTGTGCTACCAACTGTGCTGAAAGTGTAAAGACAAAGAGAAGAGAAAAGAAGGGAAGAGGGATGCAGGATGCACAGACTATCCCTGGACGTATATAACAACCGGTAGAAATAATACATGGACATCTACTATTTGAAATTTTTTGTCATGTGTTTGTATTGTCTATTAAAAAACTGAATGGGATAAAGATGATATACAACCCTGGACTATGTCCATAATAAAACATTCAGGACCTGGCACAGAGGCTCACATCTGTCATCCCAGCACTTCAGGAGACCGAGGCGGGTAGATCACTTCAGCTCAGGAGTTCGAGACCAGCCTGGGCGATATGGTGAAACTCCGTCTCTGCAGAAAACACAAAAATTAGCCAGGCATGGTGGCAAGCACCTGTAGTCCCTAGCTACTCAGAAGGCTGAGATGGGAGAATGGGCCTGGGAGTTAGAGGTTAGAGTGAGCCATGATTAAGCCTCTGAACTCCAGCCTGGTGACAGAGTGAGACCGTGTCTCAAAAAAAAAAAAAAGAAAAAAATATATTATATAAAATTTATGTATGCGATGATTACAACTCCCATAGTGACACCGATTCTAGGATGCACATTTTTTTCACACATCTCTGAAATTAGGCTATCTTCTGCAATCAACAGTGTGCTATCCATCTTATGACAGATCATATTGGCAGGGGTATTTCTTGCTTAGGGAACATAAAATAAAAGGTATCTTACCATTAATGGCATCTTATACTTTGTGACATTTGTGTATTCATCATCTATTGCTATGTAACAAATTATCTCACTACTTAAAAGACTAAAACACCATTAATTATTTTACAGTGTTTGTAGATCAAGAATTCAGGCACCACTTAGACTCTGCCCCAGAATCACTCACACGCTGCTTTGGAGGTGTTGCCTGGGGTTGGGGTCATCCCAAGACTTGACCAGGGAAGGGTCTATTTCTCAGCTCACTGGTTGTTGGAGAGATTCAGTTCTTTGCAGTTTGTTGGACTGACAGCTTCAGTTCCTCACTGGCTGTTGGCCAGAAATGACCATCATTTATTTGCCCCATGGCCTTCAACATAAGACAGTTCACACACAGTAGGTGGTTTTATGAGAGTGAGTGAGGGAGCAAGAGAGGGCAGATAAGAGAAGTCACAGTTTTTTGTCACTTAATCTCTGAAGTGACACCCCATTACTTTTGCTATTCTTCTATTAGCTATAAGTCGCTAGGTTCAGCTCACACTTTTATTAATAAAGGCATGAAAACCAGGAGGTAGAGGTCACTGAGGGCCCTTTTAGAAGCTGCTCTCATAATATGTAAAAATATATGTATACAGCCAAAAATAAAAATAAAGCATTTGGAAGTAAGCTTTGTCATGTTGTTGGTGCTTTAAACCAAAACTGGTAAGTCAAGGAAAAGCTTATTTTTTATGCTGTTGCTTTCAGACAAAGCTACCAGGGTGATACTGTGAAGGAGTGAGATAATTCCAGGGACCTGGAAGTCTCTGTCCAGAGTGAAGCCACACTTCCCACACTGACATAAAGTCAGAAGGAGCAGTTGCATCCTCGGACCTGTGAGTGACCTTCGGGAGCCATGTGGAAGACAGTCCACTGGCTGCAAAGAACCATAGTAAGAGCCACAAAGGCCTCCCTGCCAATGGCAGCTCCCCTAAGCCATTGTGTAAATCATGCTTGGAGGCGAAGACAGTTAACATTCCAAATCTTCGCACCTTCAAAACTCTTGATTTTCTGCCACCTCTACCTTGCCAATTATTGACCCTGAATCAGGCCAACCATCCATTTTCTTTGTTTCTGCTCCTGGATTGCCAAACATTACTGGAGGAAATTCCAAAGCCATGCTAATTCATTCTGCTACAAATCCAGGCTTCACAGCCTGGGCAGGACCTCATGTGACTCATGCCCAGTGAACTCACTTTCTTATATCATGCAGCAGCAGGGAAATGATTGCATGTGTGTGTTCATAAGTAGGTAGGTAGGTAGATAGACAGATGGACAGATAGATGGAGAGATAGAGAGTGGTAGATGGCTAGATTAATTTGTAATATATACACAGAATATATAGTATACATTGTAATATTCATAAATGTATATATAGTACATATTGATATAGATTTATAGATATATAGAAATATAAAATCAGATAGTAATGAGTGCTCTAGAAATGCAGATACAATTGCTCAAACTCACCACATTCCTTCATAGACAAGACTTAAGAAATGCTATTGCCCTGTTAGGAAGGCTCTTATAGGCATTCTTTTGTCTGAGCTAGCCTTTCCCATAGGATAGTTACTTTCCCAAGTAACATCTTGACTCAAATATTCTCTCAGTCCAAAGGCCTTCTTTGACCACCCACCCCGCCTCAACGTACTAGGGTGCCCCAGGGCGTTGTTGTAAACTCACATGGAGCATTCTGGGATATCTTAAATTTTCAAGGGAAACCCAACGATGGCTAACATCTGTTGAACACTGGGAGAATTCCTAGTCGGAGGTGTTTAACAGTTTCAACATGAAGTCACTACATTCCTTTCAATGGTGTCATATTTTGGCAAAGTTGGCTTTGGAGTGGTAGACGTGATTTAAAAAGCAAGTTCCACATGAAAATCAACATGGAAAAAGAAATGAGGGTGGCAATGTCCAGTCTGCTTCCAAGGTTTGAGAAGCTGTGCAGTGCCCAACAGGCATACGCATGTCATTAGGAAGTAACCATGCCCTTTAAGAATGAAATAAATATATGTCTTCATTCTACAGCAGGCCATGAGTATCTTTTTAAACAGCTACTAAGTTGTTAGGACATGAACATTTATTAAAGTACCTGGACCTAACTACTTAATAAATGGAACTCGTAGGTATTTATTTTGCCATGGGGCACTGTAAAATAATTACTAAAACAGTAAGGCCTCTGTGAACCCAAAAAGTTTAGGAATCTCTGTTCTAGACGCTTATCACCAATACAATCTACCCTTGTAATGCTCTTTACCTTCCCTTACTAAACAATCATTGTACTTCTTTGTTGCAGTTACTTAAGTAACAAAGTGTTTGGAGCTGCCTGCCTCTCTCTCTCTCTCTCTCTCTCTCTCTGTCACACACACACACACACACACACACACACACACACACACACACTCTTAGGGAATGGACCAAAAGAAGTGATGAAGGACACATGAATAGGAATGAAATAATGCCTGTGCACCATGCACCTCACAAGGTCCCTTGGAGCTGCGGAATATGGAGTGAAGATACTAGAGACAAGCCATGACAGCCGCTGTGAAACTCTAGACAGAAGAAGGGAAAGTTGATGAGTGCGGGAGACAAGGTGTAACACAAAGTATAGACAAAGCCCCTAACCTGAGTTGCACCCTTACATGTGACATTGATGTTCTCATGAACACTGGTTTTTCGGGCAATGGGAATAGAACAAAGGGAAGCTGGAGGCAGAGCGTGTAAGTGGAACACATGCAATGTGGTGAACGCAGGAGATAGATTTCTTTCTGAGCCCATCCCCTTGGAGATTTTTCTACGTATCTAGGACACAGCGTGGATGAGAGTTGAGGCCCTGCCACTCACAAATGGGAAGAGTTTGGATCACTTGTAAGCTGTATGAGGACAAGGACCAGGTTGGACATCTTTGCTGCTGTCTCTGCACCCTAGGATAGGGCTTACCCCATGGTAAATGCTCATGTATTTGTTTTTGTCTATGTGTGTTTCTTTGTTTGCTTCTAACAGTCTGCTAACAAAAAAGCACAGATATTTCCAACCTACCAAACTCCATATATTCCAAAACAAACTCATTGTCTTCTCCTTTGTCTTAGAATGTCCTTTAACTGCCCCATGTCCTTTGATACCCCATATCCAATATTCCATGGTTTCCACCTCCATTTTCCTTGAATACTGCCTTAGTCAGGTCTTCATTTCCTCTTACTCAGGTGTTTCCTCCTTTCTAACCCATCCTACACACTGCTTTCTGAAACTCTGTTGTTCACTCCTCTGCTCAGAAACCTCTCATAATTTCCTATTGCCTGTCTAATAAAGACCAAATTCCCTGGTAAACCTTGTGAAGGTCTTCATGTTCCAGTCCCTTACAACTTCAGTTTCTTCAATTTCTCTCGCCCTACACTAACTACCACCTGCCCTAATTTTTGCATGTCTGTATTCCTATTCATGACATTTCTTCTCTTTCATGCTAGTTTATAAGTTCCTTGGATCCTCAGGCATGTTCTCTTTTTTTGAGATGGAGTCTCACTTTGTGGCCAGAGTGCAGTGGTGTGATCTCACTCACTGCAAACTCTGTCTCCCAGCTTCAAGCAATTCGTCTGTCTCAGCCTCCTAACTAGCTGGGATTGCAGGCACTCACCACCATGCCCAAATTTTTGTGTTTTTAGTAGAGACAGGGTTTTGCCATGTTGGCCAGGCTGATCTTTAATTCCTGACCTCTAGTGATCCACCTGCATTGGCCGCCCAAAGTGCTGGAAAACAGACATGAGCCACCGTGCCTGGCCATGTTCTTTATCTTTACGTATCCTGTGCACTTGTCCCTAATACAATGCCTTATTTTGGGGAGGGAACTTCATCTGCCTGCACTCCATGGCAAGGATGTCAGAGTCGGACTGTAGGACTCTCCCTGCCTTCCTCAAGACTCTGCCCAGAGAAGAAGAGGGGACTTCTCTGATTCATGAGCTTGGCAAAAGGATCTGAGTTTGATCAACTTAGCACCCCCCAGTCTCTCTTTGAAAATCCAGCCACCCATAGGAAACCTGTTTTCTCAGTATATCTTCATTTGTTCTTGGCCATACAGAAAAAACAAATGAGGAAATACTGAGATGTCCCTTACTGGGACAGGATTATTCCAGCATGGAAGGCCTCCAGTTTGGGGGAGGGATATAAATGGGACTCAGGGGAGTGCATGCAAGCCTCTTTGCTAGATCTAAGCTATGCCCTATGATATAGAGCTTTATGAGTAACAAAAGGGATATTTTTATCTTCATCTGTTTGATTCTTATGTCTATTTTTCAACACATTCCAATTGAGGCAGGTTGGAAGGATGTTGTTTTTAGGTCATCTCAAACCTAACATCTCATACATATTATGCACACGCTATAGGTGTCTCAATTTAACTGACTTGAATTCTATCCCAGAGGCGTATTTTCCATTTTCTCATCCTAAGTAAGATTGAGCAAACAAAGCCTTACTTTATAAATAGTATAACAGTAACATGGCATCTTTCAACTCAGGAAATTGAAACATTCAAGGCTTGAGAAACATCACTTATTTCACAAACAGCATGAGGTTGGGAAAAGCCAAAAATGGATTTTCCATGTCAAATTTCTCTTCATCTGTAAACCTTTCCCCTCTCAAGGAAATTTATAGGTTTCTGGCTTCCTTTCTCTTTGGTCATTAAATTTAATTTCCCAGGACTTGTGTTTTTGTTTGGGGTTTGTTTGCTTTTTTTAGTTTCTGTTCTAAACTTGGAGAATTTTCCCCATTCTCGATTTTACAGATCTCCTCCTCTCAGTTTAATCTGTCATTTCTAACCTATTCTCTCCCTCTACCTCTCCTCTACAATTTTACTTCTTAATAAATTCTGTAGATGATTAGGCCTCCTGATTCTCTAAATGCCATTTTGAGCCTTTGCATTTCTTTTGTTATCCCCTCAAAATACATACAAACCTACCTTTTTTCATCCTTCCCTCCAGCCTTAAATTACATGCCTGTCTTTCGTCTATCCCCCATAGTACCTAGTATATCCACTTTTCTCCATTCCTCCTACATCCTTTCTATCTCTTTTTCTCCACTGACTCCTTCCCATGTACTTTTAAACATAGCCAAATGTATTAGTCCATTATCACACTGCTATAAGGACATACCTGAGATTGGGTATGTCCTTTATTTAAAAGAAAAAGGTTTAATTGGCTCACAATTCAGTAAGGCTGGGGAGCCCTCAGGAAACTTACAATCACGGCGAAAGGGAAAGCAAACACATCCTTCTTCACATAGCAGCAGCAAAGAGAAGTGCCAAGAAAAAAGGGGGAAAGCCCCTTATAAAAACATCAGATCTCCTGAGAATTCGCTATCACAAGAACAGCATGGAGGTAACCACCCCTATGATTCAATTATCTCACCTGGTCCCTCTCACAACATGTGGGGATTATGGGAGCTACAATTCAGGTTGAAATTTTGTTGGAGACACAGCCAAATCATATCACCAGCTATACCTGCTTTAAAACAAATCTCTCTCATTTCTCACTTTATTTGCCGTCCCCTCCCACCTCTAGCTATCTTATTCTTTCACACACCTTCCCATCACTATCAGAAAACTAAAACATCATCCTACATGTCCTACCTGTATGTCTACCCTGTTGGATTGCTCCACAGCTCCCTGATCTGCTGCTTTCAACCTAATCACTCAACTGAGATAATTGCTGTTAGAGTTCAAGAACAATTTCTTCATTCTCACTCCTCAGTCTTTCTTCAGTCCTCATTTCTTGACATCTTTGCTACATTTGACGTTGTTGATCACATTCTGATCTTAGCCTCATGTTCTTTCTTTTAAAACTGTGGTTCAGTCCTAAGTCTTGATGAACTCCGTGGCAGGCGCTTTCAGTTGTCATTCTCACCATCTACCAACAACTGATCAGCCCCAATCACAGCAAACTCTTCCTCTTTGACAGTGATTCATGTAAGGGCAGGCATATGGCCCATTTCTGATCAATGGTAAAAGGAAAACCTCCAAGAGGGTCTTGGGAAATATTTGACTCCCTATAAAAGAGACACATAAGAAAAAAACATTTCTTCCTGCCTCTCCCTTTCTTCTTGGGATATTGCCAAATAAAAACATAAAGCATTGAGCTGTGTCATCCTGCCACCATGAGAAAAGGTCAAGAAGAATACAGAAACCAATGCTGTGCCCTGACATCTGGAACTGCGAAGCCAATGTTGCAACTACACACATATGCTGGAATGACAACAGGTATAGACGTAAATAGGGAACTATTGGCTACGTTTGTATTATTTGCAGCCAAATACATTGAAGCATTCTTTGAAAACTTTCTATCTCATCCATTTTCACGACTATATTGTGAGGTCTAGGCTGACCTTATGAAAATCTTTATTTCCAAACTTCCCCACCCCTAAATGCTCAGGACACTAGATGTTTTCACCTGGATTCACAACATGTTCAAATCCAACTCACCAGTTTTCACCTAACATCAACATGCCTTTTGTCATTTTCATTAAGATGAAGAACTCCGTTGAGCTTTGTTAAACGGAAATGAGTTGCAAGAGTTCCAGAGTGGGAGGTATAGTACAGATAGGTGAGAGAGACAGAATTTCAGATTTGTCTTAACATGGCTCAGCTCTGCCTGGGTGTTCTGGCCATTTCACAATGGCATAGATGAGACAGAGTACATGGTAAGACGTGGCCAGCAATAAAGCTGAAGCAGTCATCAGACCATGAAAGATGGTCAGACTCTGAAAGAGCTTGGCCTTGATAGTGTAGATGGCATACAGCTCTTAGCTGCGGAACAAGATGAGATTTGCGTTTTGCAAAAATAGCTTTAGCAACAGTATGAAGGATGGAGCAGAATGTTCAAGACCGAGATTAGTAAAACAAAATAAAAATCCTCTACTCAAAAAATCATGAGGTCCTAAACAAAGACTCTGAAAGTGGCAATGGAGGGAAAAGGATACATTTGAAAAATAATTAGAAGAGAATTCATAAGACTATGAAACAGATTGAGTATAAAAATTGAGGGAAACAGAAAAGTATAAAATGAGAACTTGGGTTGACCAAGAAGTTAATGGTATAATTGTATAAAGGAAAGATTGTAATTATTGTAATTATGCTGGAGTTCAGTTTAGCACGTGTTCAAATTGAGATGCCTATGTAACATATAGGTGGAGATGTCTAGTAACCAGGGAAATGCATGTTCCCAAAACTCAGAAGGAAGATTTGGAAACACAGATTTGGCAGTGTGAAAGATACTGTGGATGTACACGCTCAATAGCCATCCTAATCCTCTTCTTGTATGCTTTCCTCTTCTGAAGAGGCTAGAATGTTTTTTTAAAAAAGTCTATATTGCTCCATTTTCTTAATGACTAGTTGTAGCCATGTGACTATGTTCTGTCCATTAATGTTAAGTAGGAATGCTGTGTGAGACTTTTAAGAAAACTACTTTGACTAGTGTAACTCAAAAGGGAGGTAGACTCTGCCCTTTCACTCTTCCTGTTTTCTTCTGCTGAGGTCAAGAATGTGACAGCTGGAGCTCCAACAGCCATTTTGGCTGTGATGTGACCTCAAAGATGGAAAACATACAATAGGAAAATAGAGCAGAAAGATAAGAGGACCCTTGGTTCCTAATCACTGTGGAGCCCCCGTACCAGCCCTGGACTGAGCACCTCCAGACTTATTTTACACGTAAATTTCATTTGAGTTTTATGTTTTATCCCCCAAAGCATGATCGTAAATGATACATTAAGTCACTATCCGTTTATAGGTAATCCCCACAGAGGATAATAAGAGGCCACATTAGAGCCATGGAAGTGGGAGAGGTCTTCCAGAAAGAATCTGTAGAATGGAGAGGAAAATAAGCACTGATTTCTGGAGAACCTCAATGCAAAAAGCAGAGGGAGACAAGTCTGCCAATGAGACTTGGAAGGAAGAGACAGAAAGTTAAAAGGAAGTGTCAGACCCAGAGATGGGCTGCTCATATTCCTAGCTACAAAGACTGTGATTCAAGAAAGGACTCACTGCCTAGCTGAAAGGAGTGGGATTGGTTGATAGCTCCATCATGGTCTACCTCCATTTTAAGGTCACACTCTTCTTGGGCTAGCTTCTATCCAATAACTGAGTAACACAGTAAACCAAAACCACTTCTTATTGCAGCTCTGACAATGATTAAGCAATGCATGGTACAAAACTTCCACCTAAAACAGAACTTCTCTAACAGGCCCTCTTTGTTCAAGAGCTCCCCATCAGGTTGAAAGAGACCACCAGGCTGCATCACAGTCACAAAAGTCCTTCTGCCCAACTAATCTTTCGACGAACTAATTCTGTTTCAACATCCGCTTGCCAGAAAACCCAGCTGGATATTAAGAGGCTGTACAAGTTAACATGTATTATTTGATTTGATTAAAATATGTATAAAATCATTTAACTTCAAAGTGAGGAGGTAGGTTAATGATTTCTTCAGCTTACCAAAACTACCAAATACAGGTGTTCTTACAGCAGTTCACTTTCCAATTCATGTGCTCAGTCCTCTCTCTGGTTTTTTTTTAATCTCTCTTAACCCAGAATAAAACCATATTCCATCAACAGTCCCTCCAAAATATCCATTTATATTGTCTTCCTTTTCAGTCAAGTTCTATCTTGTAATCAAATAGTATGTAGGAAAAACGAGTAAGAATGAATTAATAACATCACAAGGAAAGGAGTGCATTCAATGCCCTTCATGTGCATCATTACAGAATACTATCCAGAGTCAGCGGCATTATGGTATAAATCACAATCATTCAACACGTAACTCCATATGGTAAAAGCTCTATATAATAAGATTAATTTATAAGGCAGGTATTAAATACGTTCCCAGGACATAATGGCCAAGAGTATTGTCAATAGAATTCATTAAAAGGGTCCTTGTTCCTGAGAATCCAACCAGTTATTTCACAAAGACAAAGGTTCATTTTCTCTTCCTTCCTTTTATGCCAATCATCATTTAGCACAAATTAATCTCCAAAGCAAAGCACAGATACCTGCAAATATGTTGGCATTTCCTTATTATAAGAAAAGCAACAAAGCAGATAAAAACCTGCTTTTCTCAATTTCAGGGAGCCACTATTATTGGTGTGCTATTGAAAACCTCTGATGTTCTCTTTAGGGGTCAGCGAACTACCACCCATAAACTAAATCTGACCTCTCATCTGTTTTTTTAAAATAAAGTTTTATTGGCACACATTCCTGCCCGTTAGTTTAAATACTGTCTATGGCTGCTTTTGTAGTATAAGAGCAGAGTTGAGTCACTGCGGCAGAAACCATCTGGCCTACAAAGCCTGGAATATTTACTATCTGCCCCTTTACAGAAAAGATTTGCGAACCCCTGTCGTAGTTTAAAAATTATCATATGCTTTTATATCTCAGATATTTATTCACTCATTTCACTGACATATTAACATGTTAACATCATGGTTAATAGATGTCAATCTGAAATCAGATAACTTTTTGAAGATCATAATATATGCTCTTTTTCTTTGATTAATAGATGGTTATTTTTAATTAATCTATTTTTTTTAATTATCATCTACTCAGATGACATTTGTGTTTCTTCTCAGATGACATTAGAATCTTGAGCCCAACACTTGATAGTTGGCCATGTTTTAGGATAGATGTTTAAACCTCAGGTTTTAGAACAAAAACAAACAAACAAACAAACAGACTAGGCCCCAAAAGGGACTGGAAGTAAAATATCTACTGCTTTAGGAGAAATAAAAAGATAAGTATGCCCTAATTTTAATGTTTTTCTGGCTTTCCTTTTGAAAAGATTGCCTCTCTAAATAAAAGAAAGAAGATGACAGCCTTTTAAAATGCCTTTCATCCTCAGATCTTTTGACGTCACAGACCTTCCTATTTTAATGGAGCAGCACCTTCTAAGAATTCATAAATGAATCATAACACAAAAAGGATGAGGAAGAGGAGGTCTGCAGTGCAGGGAGCTTCCAAACTTGATCTGCTGTCCTACATGGCAAGTTTTATGCAGATCACAAGTTTGCTCAATTCAGAGATGCCCAGAAGGCTAAGCATGGATTTCTGGTTATTAGCTTTTCTGTGTCAGCTTTCAGACGGGAGGTCTGTAACTTACCCATAGAACATAAATGAACTTAGGTCTCTGTGTGATGACTTTGCCCTCCTCCTGGGCTTCTTTATTTTCTCTTAGTGTTTCCTTCTCTGTAGTGCACACAACTACTTGGGGTTTGTGAACCATGGGTTCAATCATACCTTCAAGATGATTAAATCGGCATTTATGAATGTAGTCTCTCAGTTTTCATATGCCAAGCACATTTTTACTTTCCTTTTATTTCTAAAGTAGTGATCTCTGCATAAAAACCATAAAAATACTAGTAAGTTAAAAAAAAATCAGATTATTCATAATCTTACCACTGAAAGAAAGCAATGCAAAATGTTGCTATATATTTATTTATGCATGCAGTGGGTTGAATGGTGCTCATCCCTGACCTCACTTTCTAAAAAATACATTCACCCACAACTTGTAAATATGACCTTATTTGGGAAAAGGGTCTTTGCAAAGACAAATGTAATTATGTTAAGGATCTTAAAATGAGACAATTCTGGATTATCAGGTAGGCCCTATATCTAATGACAAGTGCTCTATTGCGAAAAGGAGTACCCACAGAGGAGAAGCCTGCATGAAGACAGAAGCAGAGATTAGCGTGACGCTGTCACCAGTCACAGCCTCCTGAAGCTGGAAGAAACAAAGAAGGACTTCTCCCCTAGAGCCTTCAGAGGAGGCATGTCCTTGGATTTCAGACTCTTGGCATCCAGAATTATGGAAGAACACATGTCTGTTGTTTGGCAACTTTGTAGCAATTTGTTATAGTAGTGTAAGGAAGCTAATACATTTGTTCAGTGAATATTTATTGAACGATTGTAACTCAGATATTATACCAAGGAGCTAGTGTATAAGACACCAAACTTTTCCAAATTTTAATCTATGCATACCTAAAAATACATATGTAAATATATAAATAGGTTTTTAATGGGTAATAATATAATGGTAGTTATTAACATACCTTTTCCATCTAGTGATATAAACATCTTTTTATGAAAATAAATAAATATACCTTCATCTTACAGATGATGCATTATTTTGCTCAGTTTTCAATTTTTAAACATTACACTTATTTTCATTTTTTTTACTGTAATAACTTTTAATCTAAATATTTATATGCAATTTTTGTGATTTCCTCAAATTTTGATAAATAGAATTCAGAAATCACAGTCTATACCAGTTATGAATTTACTGCCTCCCAGTTCCAAATCTACCTTTCTCTGTTCCGGTTTTAAAACTGGAGCTGGGCCGGGCGTGGTGGCTCACGCCTGTAATCCCAGCACTTTGGGAGGCCGAGGCGGGTGGATCACGAGGTCAAGAGATCGAGACCATCCTGGTCAACACGGTGAAACCCCGTCTCTACTAAAACTACAAAAAATTAGCTGGGCATGGTGGCGCGTGCCTGTAATCCCAGCTACTCAGGAGGTTGAGGCAGGAGAATTGCCTGAACCCAGGAAGCGGAGGTTGCGGTGAGCCGAGATCGCTCCATTGCACTCCAGCCTGGGTAACAAGAGCGAAACTCCGTCTAAAAAAAAAAAAAAAAACTGGAGCTAGACCCTGTAAACATTTCTCCTTTACCAGTTGTCACAATAACAGGCTTTGTCAATAGAGGACACTGGAGGAACTCTGCGAGGCAGTAGTGGCAAGAAGACAGTTCCCTGGGTCCCAGTCCTCCGTTTTATTTCAGCATGGGAGCCCTGCAGTCTAGCTCCAACCGCACTGTCAAGCTGTACTCCCCACTACCACTGTGGTTCTATTCACAGTTCTGACCATGGCCTCAGGCATCTGTAGCCCCTCCCATGGGCTCTTCTACAGATCAACCTGGCTGCTATCCAGAAAGTTTCTTCACCAACAGTGGCTGGGTTTTCCAGTGGTAAACACACTCTCTACAATGAGGTCTAAACCTCAGCCTTGGCTTAAAAGTAGGGGAACCCTCCTAGTCCTTAGATAGTTTGTTGTCCACTTTTCCTCAGCTTAGATGTAGCAGCTTTTTTTTTTTTTTTTTTTTTTAGCAGCTGCTACTTGTAGATCCCTTAGGTGTCTTATCACTTTTACTAGTTAATAATTCTTTTTATTAAATTTTTCCATTTCAAATAATTGGTATGCTTTCATCTCCTAACTGGATCCTGACTGATAAAAAGTGTATATGCATGTAAATTACCAAACTAATTTCCAGTACAGTTTCTTCAATTTACAATTCCTTCCCCAAGTCCTAGCCAATTCAGGATATTTTATTTATATATTTATTTATTTATTTATTTATTTATTTTTGCAATGAAAATATGATAAAAAACAAGTGATCTCTTGTCAAGTGTTTTAATTTGCATTTCTCTGACTACTAGAAAGGTAGAGGCAAAGCTACTTGAGTATACGTAGCATTGGAAGGAGTCATATCACACCGACAATGGTCACCTGTGGCGAAGAAAATAGGGTAGGGAAAAGGAAGAAGGAAGGGAAACATTCACTTATTACTCTAAAATGTTGTCTATTGTCCAAATATATTACAAAGAGAGAATATTCATGTATTATTTGTAGAATTAAAAATAAATACGTCATGAAGCTGTGGTGCTACTGAGCCCTCTATCTGCCTAGATGCTACTGCTGCTACTCAGTTATTGCCTTCCTTAGCAAAACGGAGCACTCAGCTTTGAAACTGGTTTATCCAGACCTGATACCATGGGCTCCAGTCGTGACCCCTGACTTCTGCCTCTAAGGCTGGATCTAGAACACTAAAGGGAAGTAAGGGCTTAGCATATGTGCCTGGTTATGGCAGCTATAGTTGCCGAAGTTGCTAACTTTTCTGGGATAGATGAGTCATGATTTTTAATACCCTGTTTCATGAGTTTGACCCTAAGTCCAGATTTTCAATTCATCAAATATGGCCAGCATACATCTGGGGAAGAACTGAGGGAGAGTATAGAAGCCATGGGACCCATTTGTCTTTTCCTAGTTATCAAGTGAACACAGTGGAAGATTGTGAAATGTGGGGCTCAGTCTAACCCGGAGACAGGAAGAGAGCATGACTAGTTCAGCACAGGCTTAGGCTGTAGTCATGTGTCTATTTCTAAAACGATTAATCATCTTTTACACCTTTCATCCTTGCTTCCAAATTTAAAAAACAAAAGCAGCATGAAGAAAGTTAAGATGATGTCATTCTATCTGTCCCCACTGTCATTGATAATTTTATGAGTCTTCATTTGTCAGAACTCAATATCTTATTAACATAAATATTTGAAATTCTCCTTCCAAAACAGAAGAGTCCTTTAATTACTCAGCCAGCTAATAGACCTCAGTCAGGCTGAACTGCATTGGGAATGGAGAGGGAGACAGAGCCATTAAGAATGGAGCCCATTGTCCTAAGTGTTGAAGGACTGAAGTGGGATGAAATAGAGAAGAGAACAGGTGTGGCACGGAGGTGATAGGGGGAGAGGGTAAAAAGGAAAAGGAGATTACAAAGCCTGAACTTTGTGAAGAGAGAGACATGTATTAAGGATGTTTAGAAAGAATACTAATCATTGTACACCTCCATAATATAATTCTCACTTTTCCATCCCCTCAAAATTTACTGAGTGAAGACCTATGTTAATTTACAAAGCTTTTTGGTCATTTCTATTTATTTTAGCTGTATTGACATTCTGACACTGAACTTTGAGCCAGAGCAAGATATTTATTTGTGTTACATTTGTTTAACATTTCTCTTACCCACTAGCTGTGAATTCATACAATGGATTAGGAGCTGCCAGATAACAGTTGCAATAATTTAAGAAATGACATTCTGAAGACCCAAGAAGTCCCAACTTCCCACCTTCTAAGAATAGCTGTGCTGTCAAGGTAGTAAAAACTGAAACAGGGAAAACACATCTGTTGTTGTTCAGTCTGGCATGTAAAACTCACATAATATATGCAAGTGTTCTGTTCAGATGAATTGCATAGTCTGAAAGCGGCTACACATAAAATCTGTGGATTTCTTCTCCTTCTAAAATATGAATTCAGTTAATTTAAGTTGAAATTGTTCTTACACATATTCTTTGCCCTCTACTATGTATCTCCTTTAAAATAAAATAGAGCAAATTTATTCGACTGCTGCTTCTTATTAACCTGCTTCACCTTAATATCAAAGCCCAATGCTTGCTTTCAATTGTCTCTTTTAAAAACTAGAATAGCCCAGGATATGAAGCCACAAAATAAATCAAGTCAGATTTTTAATAAATATTGCAAATATACAGAAAAGTAAAGAGAATGAGTCATGATATAATAGAGAATAATGTGACCAACATCCATACAGCACTACCCAACTGTGCCAAATTTTAACATTTTGTAACACGTGCTTCAGATCTTTTTTCTAAGAAATAAATCATTTCAGATATGAAAGCCCCACATGTGATCTTCAACAAGCACCTTTTTCTCACTTTAATCCCATATGTAATTACTATGCTGAATTTGGTGTTTGCTAACCACTGAATATCTGTGTTCTTCTCAAATACATGTTAAACCCCCAATGTGGTGTTATTAAGGGGTGCGGTCTTTGGGGGAGTCTCTCAGTATTCTAGTGTTGCTATAAAGAAATGCTTGAGGCTGGGTCGTTTGTAAAGAAAAGAAGTTTATTTGGCTCACAGCTCTGCAGACTATACAAGAAGTATGGCACCAACATGTGCATCTGGTGAGGGCTTCAGGTTGCTTCCACTCATGGCAGAAGGTGAAGAGGAGGTGGTGTGTACAGAGATTACATGGCTAGAGAGAAGAAGCAAAAGAGAGAGGGGAGGGGGGTGCCAGGCTCTTTTTTCACAACCAGCTCTCACGGAAACTAACAGAATGAGAACAGTCCTCCTTACCCTCCAAGACATTAATATATTCATGAAGGATATGCTCCCATTACACAAACACCTCCCATTAGGCTCCACCTCCAACAATGGGGATAAAATTTCAACATGAGATTTGGAGAAGTCAAACATCCAAGCCATAGCAAGGGGCAATTAGAGTATGAGGATGGGGCCCTCATGGATGGGATTAGCGCCATTACTAGGGGGTGAAAACACCAATGCTTACTCGTTCTTCAACATGTGAGAATACAATGAAAAGAGGGCTATCTGCAAACCAGGGAGAATGTCTCCATCAGACACTGGATCTGCCAGCACCTTGATGTTGGAATTTTCAGTCTCCAGAACTTGAAAAATGAATTTCTTTTATTTAAGCCGCCCAATCTATGTATGGTATATTTATTATAGCAGCAGACTAAGACAGTATTCATTATTCTCATACATGTTCTTATAATTTTGCCAATTTTTGTTTTTGTTTTTCAGAGACAGGGTCTCCAGGCAATAGAGTACAGTTGCACGATCATAGCTCACTGTAACTTCAAACTCCTGGGCTCAAGAGATACTCTCGCCTCAACCTTCCATGTACCTAGGAATACAGGTGAACACCATTGCACTTGACCAATTTTTAAATTTTAAAATTAGTCTACAAAAAACTAATTTTGTAGAGACGGGTCCTGTTATGTTGCCCGGGCTGGTCTAAAAGTCCTGGCCTCAAGTGATCCTCTATCCTTGGCCTCCCATAGTGCTGGGCTAATAGGTGTGAGCCACTGTGCCTGTCCTAGTTTGCCAGTTTTGAAACTTACCTAAATAGTATCATACTGCTACTACTAATACTACTGCTACTACACACACACACACACACACACACACACACACACACACACACCACACACCATATTCTTATTCTCTTACAACTTGCAGATATATCTTTGCTGAGAAAATATCATTGTACTTCTTTTAACTGCTCATTATGTGATCATACCACAATTTATTAACATTTACCTATAGATGGACATTTACTTTTTTGCACAATTATTTGCTATTATAAGCCAGACTGCAGGCAAAATTCTTTGTTTTTTTTATTTTATTTTGTTTTAACATCACTGAATAATAGGATCTATAAAGTTGCGCTTATTTTTTTAATGTACAGTCTGTCAGCTTTAACACATGGATGGATTCATATGACCACCATCACGATAAAGATATAGAACAATTCCATCACCCAAAACAGAGTCCTAATGCTGTACCTTTGTCGTCATACCTTCATCATGGTCCCTAATGCCTGGCAGCCAATGATCTATTCTCTGTCACCATAGCTTTTCCATTTCTAGACTATCATATAAATGTAATCATACAACATGTAACCTTTTGAGACTGGATTCTGTCACTCAGCACAACAGTTTATCTATCTGCCCATTGAAGGAGATGTGCATTATTTAATGTTGGCAATTATTAATAAAGCTGCCATAAAACTTTCATAAATTGGTTTTATGCACACATAAGTTTTCAATTCATCTGGGTAAATACCTAGCAGTGGATCACTGGGTCATATGGTAAGTGCAAGTTTATGTTTTCAGATGTTTGGAGATTTACTAGATATCTCTCTGTCATTTATTTCTAGTCTATTTCTATTATGAACAGAGAACATAATTTGTATGATTTGATTCTTTTAAATTTAAATGCTTGTGGCCAGGCATGGTGGTTCATGCCTGTAATCCCAGCACTTTGGGAGGCTAAGGCGGGCGGATCACGAGGTTAAATGATCGAGACCATCCTGGCCAACATGGTGAAAACCCGTCTCTACTAAAAATACAAAAATTAGCTGGGTGTGGTGGTGTGCACGTGTAGTTTCAGCTACTTGGGAGGCTGAGGCAGGAGAATTGCTTGAACCCGGGAGGCAGAGGTTGCCGTGAGCAGAGATCGCACCACTGCACTCCAGCCTGGCACCTGGCCATGGAGCGAGACTCTGTCTCAAAAACAACAACAACAAAATATTAAATGCTTGTTTTATAACTCAGGACATAGTCCATCTTGGTAAATGTCCTATACACTTAAAAATAATGTGTATTAGGCTGCTTTTGAGTGAAGTGTCCTATGAATGTTAAATCAGATTTAGTTGGCCAATAGTAGTTTTCAATTCTTCTATATCCTTGCTGATATTCTGATTATTTGCTCTATGAGTGGCAGAGAAAGAAACGCTAAAGTCTCTAGCTATAATTGTTGAATTTTTCCATTTCAGTTTTATTAGTTTTCCCTCATGTACTTTGAAGTTCTATTGTTAGAGGCATACACATTTAGGATTATTATTACTTCTAGGTAAATTGCATTTTTGATTGCTACTTTGAGTAATACTAATAAAATTAAGCCAGACATATTTTAATTATTGTTTGCCTGGTATGTCATTTTCTATGCTTTTACTTTTAAGCTATCAGTGGTCATACATACACCTGGTTTCTTGTAGTCATAACATTGAGTTGTTTTTTAATCCATTCTGAAAATCTCTGTCATTTAATTGGTGTGTCTAGACGATTTACATTTAATATAATTATTGGTATGTCTGCATTTAGGGCTACAATTTTATAATTCATATCTGTTTATTTCCTATATTTTTGTTCTTCCCCCTTTTCTGCTTTCTTTTGCATGATCTGGGTATTTTTAGTGTTTCATTTTAATATATTTATTGTTTTCATTATATCTCTCAGTACAGTTTTTAGTTTTATTATGTCTCTTAATGTAGTATAGTATTGTAATCTAGCAATTATAATATATACTTTCAATGTTTCTCAGCTGTTTGGAATTAATACTTTATCACTTCAAATGGAATGCAGAATTCTTACCAACATACAAGTCCCTTCACCATCTTACCTTCATGTTATACTGGTCATATGTATTATGTCTCTGTATATTGAATTTCTATCAGATAAAGCTATAATTTCTGTATTCAATTATTATATGTATTTTATAAAACTTAAGATGAGAAAAAAATAATCTGTTATATCTACCTATATTTTCACCATTTCTGTTGCCCTTCCTTCATTCCTGATGTTCCATGTTTCCCTCTGGTAGCATTTGCCTTCCATCTGAAAACTTTCTTTAGTATTTCTGTTAGAACAGGTCTGCTGCTGATTATTTCTTTTAGCTTTTTTCATCTAAGAATGTCTTTACCTTATCTTCACTCCTGAAGGAATTAAAGGCTGGAAGAGAACTCTTAAATTGTCTACCACAAAATACTTATTTACATATGAGGAAAAGGAAGCCCAGAGACATTAAATAATTTGTCCCATGCCACCAAGCTAGTGAATGACTGAGCCCAGATTATAGTGTAAGCTCCCAAACTCCCAATCCAGTGCTCTTACTATTCCTATGAAATGTCCTGGTTTGCTTTCTCAATTATTTGGTTGATACTGGAAATAAAGTTATGTGAAAAGATCTAGATTGGTATATATTTAGTAGAAAAAATATAAAATTCTCATTTATTAGAACTGGAAAGGACATTAAAGATCATTCACTTCAGTGTTTCCTGTTTCAGATGAGGCAACTGAGACCCAGAGAAGGTAATTCCGTTTCCCAGTGGAAATTTACCAGTAAGTAGAGCCATGACTTTTTATAGCAAGATTACACTACATACCCATCATTTGTAAAGAACAGGCATTTGAGTTGTTTGCTTATTTGTGTTCCCCAGTAGCAATGATGGGGAAACACATACTCTCCCTCTCTCTGTCTCTTTCTCTCTCTCTCTCCCCTTAGAAGCTTGTGACACAGTTGGATGGCCAGTGTTAGACAATGGATCCTATCAGGCCTATTTAGAATCAAATCTGTGACTTTGTTCTCATTAGCAGTTCTTTCAACCAGTTATTCCCAAACTTCAATGTGTGTCAGGAATGTATAAGCTAATAAGAATCAGCTTATTGAAAATGTACATTCCTGGCCCTGCCTCCAAAAATGTACTAGATCTATGGTGTGGACCTGGAATTTGCTGTTTTATAAACACACCAGGTAATTCTGATCCACAGGTTGCACTTTGAGAAATCTCTGGCTTATGTTGAGGCATTATGTGTTGGTCATGAATAGAAAATTTTGAACTTTCTCAGAATAAGATGTTGAGTGCAATACTAAATCAGTACCAGTTTCTTAAGGTTACTCCATTCTAGGTCTTCCATTTACAGTAACTTCAACTGCATCTCTTGCTGATTGCTGAGACAGCCAGCAGGTAAAGGTAACATTCCTCACACACATCTTTATTGTAATAAACACTGTGAGGGACATAGATGTCTACATTTAGATATTTCTTTATGTGTCTCTTACCTATTGGTTTTTCAATAGGACCATTGAGATTTCCATTAATGTTTTAAGTAAACATCTACTGGGGCCAGGTGCAGTGGCTCATGCCTGTAATCCCAACATTTTAGGAGGCTGAAACAGGCGGATAGCTTAATCTCAGGAGTTCAAAACTAGCCTGAGAAACATGGTGAAATCCCATCTCTAAAAATATATATAAATAAATAATTTTAAAAATTAGCCAGACCTGGTGGCATGAGCCTGTACTTCCAGCTACTCAGGAGGCTGAGAGGTGGGAAGATCAATTGAGGCCAGGAGTTTGAGGCTACCATGAGCCAGATCACACCCTGCGCACCAGCCTGGGTGTCAAAGCAAGACCCTGTCTCAATAATAATAATAATAATGGGTGTTTAACTTAACATGTATGTAGATGTTTTAATTAATACCTATCTTGAGTTAGATTCTATACATTTATGTTTTTATTTTAAATACTCTTTTCCAAACCACTTCCCACCTCCATATATGAACACACATAAACCCACAAGCGCCATTTATTCTACAGGAATTTGTTAATTATCATTTGCATGCCTTGCTGTGTCTAAGATCCTAGGAAGGCAAGAAAATAAAATAAAAAAGAAAATATGTTACCTTTGAACTCAGGGAGTTATAGTCTAGTATAGAAAACTGACCACACAAAAAACAACTAGTCATGTTCTAAGCCAACATGGGAACATGGGCAAGATAAAAACAGAGTCTAACCTTCACAGATTGAGGAACCCTGGTGTTTAAATGTTGACTCTATTGTTTTCATGATTTAACTCCTCCAAGTAGAGAGCTTGATATTTAGCTAGACTGAAAGGAAACACAACTGCCCTTTGCATTTGCTCCGCCTAACGCATGCAGTGGCACAGATTGCTAATCTGCTCTGTGTACCGCCTCAAACTTTTTTCCCATTGGCTTGTGAGTACAGACATAGCTTCACTCTGTTAGTCACAAAAGACTCTTGAAGACAGGAAGGAACTGTGTCATCTATTTCTTTGCTTCTCCTACAGGGCCCAAAGCCATGTCATCTAGTTGTAAACAATAATGTAGCCCCTGCTGTATACTACGCCCTACGTGAGATGCTACGGTTGTAGAGATGGCCGATATCCCTGCCTTCACTCAGCAAACATTTCTTGGGCATTCCCCAAATGATAGGCCCCATCCTAAGAGCTCTGTGTACATACATAAGTGGCATTCTCCCTCTACACTCAGGAGTAATGCCCCAGTGAAGAGGGCAGATATCTGTACTGTGTTAATTTGCAATGGCTGCAGTAACAAAGTACCACAAACTGGGTGGCTTAAACAACAGAAATTTATTTTCTCACAGTTATAGAATTATAAATCCAAAGTCAAGGTGTCAGTAGAATTGTTCTCTTCTGAGGACTGTGAGGGATGAATTTGTTCCATGCCTCTTACCTAGCTTCTCGTGTTTGCTGGCAGTCTTTGGTATACCTTGGCTTGTAGAAGAATTGCCCAATCTGTCTTATCTTCGTGTGGCATTCTCCCTGTATGTGTGTCTCTGTGTCCCTATTTCTCCTTTTTATAAGGACGCCAGTCATATTGCAGTAAGGGTCCACTCTACTCTACTGTAATATCATCTTAACTAATTATTTCTACAACAACTCTATTTCCAAATATGGTAACATTCTGAAGTATTGGAAGTTAGGATTTCAACACGTAATTAAGAGGGGGATAGAGGTAACCCATAACACATACTAAAAAGGAAACCCAACATGGCCAATCCCGTAATAGGGGAATATATGAAGAGCTGGGGGGCACGCGAGAGCACATGGCACTGGGTTTAATGGGTATGAGGACAAGCATCAGAGAAAAATTGAACAAGTGGCCAAAGCTTGGTTGGACTAACGGGTGTTTTCCAGGTGGGGAAAGGAGAAAGAGATTTTGATTAAAGACACATTTTTGAGAGGTTGGAGCACTTGGGAATTGCAGAAAGTCTTATGGGGTAAAGACCAAAGATGGGGCATATAAAGAAGAAGGGAGTTAGAAGACCTAATCCAAAAACAAAGAGACGCTATGGAGGGTTTCAGGAGGACACTATTCTGGTTTGCATCTGCATACTAGAAATCTCACTCTGGTAAGAGTGTGGGTGGGCGCTGAAAAGGGTACCATGGAAGCAGAGAGACCAGTTAGAAGCCTATTTACAAGTCTGAGCAAGAGATTATGAGGCTCTAGATACATTAAGAGCAGTGGAAATGGAAAAGGGGGAGGGGCTTCCAATGAAACATTTTAAACAGAATGATGAGTCCCAGCAAACAGCAATTTAGGATAACTTCAGTGTGAATGGAGAGGATGGATGTGAGGCTGGTGAGTGATGTAGGGCCTGAGACATGGAAGATCAGAGGAGAAGGAGAAGGCTCATTTGTAGGAGGGAGAAAGACAGATTTGAGCCAAACCAGAGGATACCAACATCCTATTGGCCAATCCTATTTGTAGGATTTCCACTCTCCTAACCCAGCTTTACTCACACTTACTATCTAACTCCCACATGCAGTTCTGCACTTGACCTTGACCTTTAAAGGGCATGGAAAATATGTTTACATCATTTCCAAGCAAGTTACACTATTGTTCCCTAAATTGGGACCCAAAAAAAAGAGTCTACTAAGGGAGTATGGCCCCCATGGGTTGAGGAGACTTGATGTCACAAGACCGGTGATGTCATCACATCCACGTCCTTTGCCAGTCCAGAAAAATGCTCACCAGTTTGCCACACAGTTATTGCAGACACAGCACCACTGTCCAATGCCTGACTTCATCTGCTGGCCATGATATCTAATTAAACACATTAGAAGTTGCAAAGTCTCTCAGAAATTGGAAACCGGTTAAAATTTAATTCCAGATAAAAAGGAGGAGGTAGAACCCCTCGAAATGCCCACCATCAGACCCAGAGGAGTGGAGTAGCTGGGAAGAGAATCATCTTGAGTTTCTTCACTTGGACTGGGCACTCAGGCCACAATGTTGTACCCCTGAAAGTAGGTTCCTTCCTGCTATCTTCATTTTCCATTCTTTTCTATTTTTGTCCTAGCGATGAGCAGTCTCTAACCTAACCTAGTGTACTATGGTAACTAATAAGCAAACATAACGATCACAAACACATATTTCACACTTATTCAGCATGAGCTAGGGACTATTCTAAGCAAGCCATACATTGTCAAGTGCCACAGAACATTTTAGCCAATGCAACGGTGGTCCCATAAGATTACAATACTGTATTTTTACTTATGTTTCCTGTTTAGGTACACAACTACTCACCACTGTGTTACAACTGCCTACAGCATTCAGTAGTCACATGCTGTACAGGTTTGTACCTAGGATCAATAGCCTACGCCATATAGCCTCAGTGTGTAGTAGGCAGAACCATCTAGGTTTGTGTAAGTACACCCTGATGTTCACATGCAAGGCAAAATTGCCTAAGGATGCATTTTTCAGAAGAGACACATAACTGTACTCCAATTCATTTAAGTCTCCTAATAACCTTAGGAGGTAGGTTCCATCATTATCTTTATTTAAAGATGAGGAGGCTGCAAAGTCCATAAGAAACCTTCCACTGAACCACGGGGAAAAGAACTCTGGTCTAAACCCACAAGGCAAAGTATGTCTGAGGGTTCTTAATTCCAGCAAAGGAAGGGAGGGGTTAAAGAGCAGGATTAACTTACAAGGAAAGCTTTGCTGCCTGGGCAGGCAGCTCCTGGTGGATTTCCTGAACACTCGGCAGGGTGGAGACGCCTCTCCCATCAGATTTGCACTTTACTACACTGCGGAGTCATTAAATAGAGAAGCCAGGAGTTCAGGGCTCCCTCCCTCCTCCCCAAAAGGAAAACTGGGTGTGGGGCGGGTACATTACCTCACAGGATATCGGAGAAAGCCTAAATGTGTCCTCCAGTGATTCATTTGGGTGGACGACTTTCACACCAAGCTAAACTCAAAATTTCGGAGTGGGGTCATCAGGGCCCCTCCCTCCCTGAGTGCAAAAAACATTTCCTTTTTTTAAAGTACAAGCAGAGTTGGAATCAAACTTCTTCCAAACAGGAAATCAGCAGGATTCTAGGTAAAACAGATGCCTTACTTTTCAAGGTCAAGATCTTTCCTTCCCCAACAGGATGTTTCCTGAGCGCCTACTATGTGCCAGGCACATAGTAGGTAGTTGTTATGAATCTTGATGTGTCCTGCGCTCTACAGGCGGTTGGGGGCGAAGGGAACACAAAGAGAGAAACGATACCAACATTGCCACCCCCGCCTCTCCCCCCCACACTCATTTGGCAAAACTTACAGGGAAAAGGGGGTTTTAGGGGGCTTGTGGTGTCTTTAAAAAAAAAAAAAAAAGAAATGGTAACAAGAGGCTTCGGGGCCCCTCGCTTGAGTCCCCTGAAGTGTCTGGACTGAGAACTAGGCAGGGAAAGTGGGAGGCCTGAGCGAGGGGGAGGGCGCAGGCAGTGGGTGGGTGACAAGGTGCAAGGGCAGCGCCGGCCGCGGGTCAGGAGTTGGCCGTCAGCTGCGCCAGAGGCAGGTGCCAGCGGAGAGTGGGCGGGGGTGCCGGCGCCAGGCCAAGCTCGGGGAGGCCCCGCGCTACCTCTGCCTCTAGGAGTCCAGGCGCGCAGACGAGCTCCCCGGAGCCGCTCCTGCTTCGCCAACTCCCCACTCCCGCCGCCTGTGCCAGCCGGCGAGCACTGGCGTCCCTGCCGCCCGCAGAAGGAGTCGCGGGAGCAGTCGCCGCCGCCGCCGAGCGACAGCATCCTCGGGAGAGACTCCCCGGGCTCCGCAGCCGGCTGCCTCCGCCCACCCTCCGCGCGCCTCTTCGAGGTCGCCCCCTGCCCCGTCGCCCGTCCGCCCGCCGTGACAGCCGGTGCCAGAGCCCCGGGGCCCTTCACCTGCCGCGGGCGCCCGGGCGGGCGGGCGCAGGGGAGAAAAGGCGCAAGAAGCGGGCACCCGGGGAACCCCATTCCCTTGGTTCACTCGGCGCGGAGAAACGACGTCCGCTGACACCGAGAGCCCCGGCGCTCCGTGCACCTGGTCCCCAAGTTCAGGAGCTACACCCCTTCACGAGGCACTAGCCCGCGCGGGGAGCATTCCGGTCCCCTCGACCCCTGCTCGCCCGCGGGATTCCGGGCGCCTCTTCTGCCCGCGCCCCGGGACCCGGGAGACGGCCGGCCCAGCCGCGGAGGCGCCCCCTCGGCCGGCACGCCCCGCCGCCCCGCGCCCCGCGCCCCGGCTGGGCCATGCCCGGGCTGCGCCGGGGCCGCTTGCTGACCCTGCTGCTGCTGGGCGCGCTGCTCTCCGCCGACCTCTACTTCCACCTCTGGCCCCAAGTGCAGCGCCAGCTGCGGCCCCGGGAGCGCCCGCGGGGGTGCCCGTGCGCCGGCCGCGCCTACCTGCCCGCGCCGGACTCGGCCGCAGCCGCCTCGGACCCCGGCACGATCGTGCACAACTTTTCCCGAGCCGGGACCCGGACTGAGCCGGCTGGCGGCAGCCGCAGAGACTCGGGCTCCAAGCTCCAGGCCCTCTTTACCCACCCGCTGTACAACGTCGCGGAGGAGCCGCCTCTCGTGGGACCCGAGGACTCGCTCCTGGCCAGCCAGGAGGCGCTGCGGTATTACCGGAGGAAGGTGGCCCGCTGGAACAGGTGAGGACCCCGTCCGCGACGCGGGAGAACCGGCGCTCTAGCCGGGGCCTCCCAGCGCCCGGGTCTCGAGTCCCCTGCCGCCCCCGGCCCAGGGCTGCGGCGGCTCCACCCAAGGCTCCAGCCCTGGCGCTGGGCGTAAGGTGTGTTCCCCACCCGAACCCCACCAGCTGTTGCAGACTCCAGTCCCGGAGTCAGAGAGTGCCAGGAAAAAGTTTCTGTGCAGCCGCGCCGCGAGGAAACCCTCTCAGCCCCTCTCCTTGAGCGCCTGGGTCGTCCTGGAGCCCTAATCCTGCTCCCTCGTCCACTCCCAATCCCCTCTCTCTGTCCTGATGTGGAGGAAGCCGCCGCTGGACTTGGGGGTTTCCAGAATGAGGCCCCAAATAGGGCGACTCCAGAGCTAGTTGTAATTTAGCACTTAACTGGGCTCTTTGGGTAAACCTGGCCGCTTCCCAAAAAGCGTGCTTCTCCCCAAAACCCAGTCCTTTCCCTTTCCCTCTGCCCAGTGTCAGAGATCACAAGGGGGTCACCTGAGGCAGGAAGTAAATGGTCAGTTCTCTGCCGCAGCCACCCCATTGTTCACGTTTAAAACGCGGCTTGGACCCCTGCAGCAAGTATTAGAACTTGAAGGCAGTTTTATCATCTTGTATTATTCTGGTGATTTGGACTGACTTGGATCTGCAACTTGATGCTTCCACAGAGGAGATAAAAATCTGCCAGGGACTTTTTAAAACCCAAAGCAAAATACAGAAGAAAAAATATCAAATATATTTAGGATAAAGTTAAGAAGAATCTTTTTGGAAAAGGATGGAGGTGTTGGGGAAGGCAGCATTGGTCATTAGTGAGATCCCTTGCTAATGGCAGAAAGCCTCCCTATGAGTTAATGACTCTGCTTTGAAGTACAGAACTTGTCTAAATACCACTCACATGCAGAGTTCACTAGCGCACCGCACCCGTCTCTTTACTTAATACAAGAGATTTCAAAGTGAGATGTCACCGGTGGTTTTATCGTCCCTCCGGAGGATGAACAGACCATAAATCTCTCTTGAAACTCAGAGTTGGGCCAATTTAACTGTTTGCTCATTATTCGGTAATGCTGAGATTGGAGGGAGGAAAAAAAAAACCTTCAGAAAAATTTGGCAAAGAAGTTGAGTGATTGGCTGAATCACTGTGGTCAATTTCAGTAGCAAGTCTATGGCTCATGATTTTATTTTAGAAAGAAAGTGATTCTCAATTCCATTGTTAATTGTGTGCAGTAATAAAAGGCAGTTTGAGATTGCTTCTCAGACCCTCTCATTTTCAATATTATCTTTATTTCATCAATAACATGGAAGTCTGGATTAGTGAACCAGGAAATTTTGCCATTAGAGAAAGCATCTACATGTCTACTGTGGATTTGAGAATGCAAGGCTGTAGACAAAGTCACTTGCTTTTGTAAATGTAATCAGCATTCATTTAGGCACATTCCTGTGGCCTTAAACTTCATCATGTTGCTTTGGACCCAAAGCAAAGTCCAGGGGAGTATAATGGCAGAAAAGCAAAAATCTTTCTCACCAAGCTGTTCTACAATTAGTTTTAAGTTTGATTTCCACACCATTATGTGTCAACAAAGACCAAAAAAAAAAAAAAAAAAAAAACCCCACAAAAAAAAACAAACTTACTCACCAAAAAAAATCTTGGTCCTTTAAAAAAAAATCAAGGGGGGACGGGGGGCCTTGCTATATTCATAGGTCACAGAGTGGTTTTGTGTGGTTGGTCAAATGTGTCACTTTCCCAAGCAGGGTCTATGGGCCATAACAGGAGGATCCGCTGCACTTGAAAATGTTAAAACTGGACCTCAGAGGCCGAGATCCCTCTCCCTTCACCCAAACAGTATTGTAAACCTTAACATGAAGATGTTAATAAGGAGATGTGTTGTTACTTATATCAGGGTTAAAAATGAAACACAAGGCTGAGCAGGGTGGCTCATAGCTGTAATCCCACCACTTTGAGATGCAGTGGCAGAGGGAGGATCACCTGATCCCAGGGGTTCAAGACAAGCTTGGGCAACATAACAAGATGCCGTGTTTAAAAAAAAAATAGTCCGGGCGCTGTGGCTCACACCTGTAACCCCAGCACTTTGAGAGGCTGAGGCGGGTGGATCACAAGGTCAAGAGATCGAGACCATCCTGGTCAACATGGTGAAACCCCATCTCTACTAAAAAAATACAAAAAATTAGCTGGGCATGGTGGCGCGTGCCTGTAATCCCAGCTACTCAGGAGGCTGAGGCAGGAGAATTGCCTGAACCCAGGAGGCGGAGGTTGCGGTGAGCCGAGATCGCGCCATTGCACTCCAGCCTGGGTAACATGAGTAAAACTCCATCTCAAAAAAAAAGAAAAAAAAAAAATTACAACAATTAGCCAGACATGGTGGCGCACACCTGTTGTCCCAGCTACTCAGGAGGCTGAGGCAGGAGGATCACTTAAACCCAGGAGGTGGAGGTTGTGGTGAGCCAAGATTACGTGACTGCACTCCAGCCTGGACAACAGATCAAGACTCTGTCTCAACAAACAAAATAAAAATAAAAATAAATAGCAGGTGGTGACACACACCTGTAGTCCTAGTTACCTGAAGGACTGAGACAGAAGGATTGCTTGAGCCTAGGAGGTTGAGGCTGCAGTGAGCCGTGATTGTACCACTGCACTCCAGCTTAGTGAGACCTTGTCTCAGGGGGAAAAAAAACACGGAAGATTCACTAGCTCAGAGTTCTATTGTGAGAGGGAGTCATTCATTACCTTAAATGAGAGTGCTCCCTGCCGAATATGAGGATGTAGCAGTGCTGATGTAGACCCGGGTCCTGCTACAATGTACAGGGCCGAGGACACCCCCAGATCCCAGCACCAGACAAATTATTAGAATGGACAGCAGAGGAAGAAAGAATGAAGGATCTTGCTAATTGTTTCCTCTTGCACGGACAAGCTCTTCAAGCCCTGCCGATATTTAAAATCTAGTGATTTATAAACACATGTGGGCCAGGTGCAGTGGCTCACACCTGTAATCCCAGCACTTTGAGAGGCTGAGGCAGGCAGATCACCTGAGGTCAGGGATTCAAGGCCAGTTTGGTCAAAATGGTGAAATCCAATCGCTATTAAAAATACAAAAATTAGTTGGACATGGTGGCGGGCACCTGAAATTCCAGCTACTCAGCAGGCTGAAGCAGAAGAATCGCTTGAACCCGGGAGGTGGAAGTTGCATGAGCAGAGGTCGTGCCACTGTACTCCAGCCTGGGCAACAGAGCAAGACTCCATCTCAAAAAAAAAAAAAAAAAAAAATGTGGATGCCACCATGCCAATAGTAAACATGAACTGCTATCCAAAATAATGGTATCAGCAAACTGTCCGCCACGCCAGGAGAGGTGCAGAGAATAAAATAAGCCAAATTCATGTTCTTCGCCACTTGCCCAGAAAAGTCTCAGTGACTTTTTTTTTTTTTTGTAATTTTGACCATCATACTAATAAGAAATGGTATGAAGTCAGAAAGTGTCTTTCCACAATTCAAGCTCATTACCAGTAAGAGGTAGATAATGGTGTGTCTCCCCACCTCCCCACTCACCCACACTTTCCTTTTTGATTTCACACAATGGAAGATGACATTTGTACTGTTTTGAACATCTTGAGTTTTCAATTAATATTTTTTCACTGGATATCAACATTTAGACATTTAGTTAAGTCACAAATGGGAAGACATGATTTTTAAGGTGGGCTGTCTATGTGTTATCTGGCCCTGAAGCTTTCTGCAAACCTCCTTCACTCACTGTTCTTCCCTCCCTTCCTTTCTTTTCCCCCATAGAATGTAACTAAGTGTGGCACAATCCAAGTTAAAAATGTAATCAGGGAAAGTGCTTCTGTCAGGTGGTCAGCTGCTGATCACAGCCAGCGAGCCAACGCCAGGCTCCATCAAGCGTGATGACACATTTGGCATCTGTCTTGAATAGTGACGAAGAAAGAGCACAGGGAAGAAGAAAAAGGAAGTCTTCACTATTTCAGGCCATAAACGAACAAGCCAGAATTGTGCTGCTGTTAGTCCTTTGCTTTAATAAGTGATGACGCAGGGCAGGCAGGCGTACCTGGAGCACAGGTGATGGTTCACATTTTTTCTCTCCTTTGCATTCTTATACCCCGAGCTTCCGATTTCTTCCCTGGCCCACAAGCTGCCCAAATCGGACAACAGCTGTCTTTTGATACGTCAGAATTGATCAGCTTGGCCAGTTTTGCTCACATATCATTGGCCTTTTGGCCACATATCTTTGGTCAGTTTCCCTGTAACCCTCTGGTCTTGACAGGCAAGGTCAAACAGGATCAGATCTCCTTAGTGTAGAAACTCCAGTAGCTACAACACAACCATGAGTTTTTGCTTTCTCTTCTATCTTGACATCTTCCTCAGATGTCAGGAAGGTTATATTATCTTGAAATTACAGATTCAGCATTTCTTAGAAAAGTGTGGGGGGAGGACGAGGGGGTTTCCCACATCAAAAGTTCCTGTCTTCTCCCGCCACCCCACCCCCACCGCCCCGCTGCCACCGCCATCCTCCTACCTATTGCTGTCACTGAAAGAAAACCTAGTCCTGGGTCTCTCTTTGAAAATCACAGCAAAGAGACTGGGCAGCTTTTCAAAAATGACAGTTGGTCAAAGGGAGTAAATTGGCTGAAGTTTTTCTGGGGGATGCTTTGAGAAGATCCAGAAGCCAAGGCAGATAGAGGAGAAGGGGGAGAAGAAGTCAGGAGAGACGAAAAGGAATTCAGCTAGAAGTAAGAATTGCCTAATCTAGGAGCTTGGGGAAGGTAAGCTACTCCCTGCCCCAGCCCCCCACAGCATCTGTTGAAGGAAAAATACAACCTCTCCATTCTCACCCCCATCTTTTTATCTCTGTCCTGCTTATCTTGTGCTTGCCCTAGAACGCTCTGAACCTAGATTACTTGTGAACAGGCAGTTCAACCTGCAGGCTGGATGAAAATCCAGGTTCTTACTCATGGATGGTGGCCATTTGCTTCTCTATCAGAGTCAACAGGGCCTTGGCTCCTTGTCAGATTCTCCCGCCAACAATCCTAGGCTAAGACAGGAAGTGGCCTCCTGTGATTTGGAAGTGGATGTCCACCATGGCCCGTGTGTGGCTAGTAGAGGGGGTGAGGAGCCTGATTTCCATTTCCCATTTCTCCCAATTAGAGCCGTGCTGGACTAGTTTTGGAAAAGATATTATTTTAGTAGTTTCTGAATCCCTGAATTTGTAGCTAGAGGAAATCTCTCCACTCCTCTCAGAGTCAAAAGCTCCAAGCAGATGGTTTCTGAGATGGCCAGTCCAGAAGGCCATTGTCAAGTTTTTTTTCCCCTCATTCCAAAGCCCATCCTCACTGCTGTTGCCACAGCAAAAATCTAAATCAGGGAGAACATCGGCATCATTCATCCAAGAAAGACAGGCACTTCCTGCTTCATAATATATCAAAATGAAGCCCTTCAGCTGAGAACCAGAGGCTGTTCCATTGTTCCCAACAATATTCTTCTTTCATCCCAACCAAGTTCTCATCAATTCTGAGAACCCAAGTTGCTAATTTTTTACATGCAAATCCTTCTACCTGAAACATGCTTACTATGTGCCAGGCACATTACATACTTATTTTAGGTCTTATAACCTCTGTAGAAATAGATGCTTGTGGTAGATGGAATTCCAAGACAGCCTTCCAGGATTTCCAGCCCTGGCATACACACTTCTCCTAGTTCAGCCCACTGCTTATACAGGTATAGCTGTAAAGGGATTTTGCACATGTAATTAAAGCTCCATACCAGTTACCCTTGGAATATGGAGATTATCCCGTTAGCATGATTTAATCCGTGAACCATTTAAAGCAGAGAGTATTCCTGGGCTGATCAAAGGAGAGGAAGTGAGAGAGTCAAAGAGGAATAAGGATTTGATGAGCCATTGCTGACTGAAGATGGAGGGGCCACGTGGCAAGGGATAGGCACAACCTTTAGGCTAAGATTGGCCCCAGCTGACAGCCAGCAAGAAAGCAGGGACTACAGTCTGACAGCCACAAGGAAATGAATTCTGCCACCAACAAGAATGAGCATGGAAGCAGATTTTTTCACCAGAACCTCCAGATGAGAAATCAACCTAGCTACCACCTTAAATTCAGCTTTCTAAGTCCCTGTGCAAAAGGTATAGCCACACCAAGCTGGACATCTGACCTAAAAAACTGTGAGCTAATTAATGCATGTTGTTTTAAGTTACTAGGTTTGTGGTACTCTGTTATACAGCAATAGAAAACAAATACAGTGCTTCTGTTTATTTCGTTTTGTAGAGGAAACTGGAAATGAGAAGGTTATATAACCTGCCCAAAGTCAGGCAGCTGGAAAACCATGGGCGGCGTTTATACCCAAAGGGTCTGGCTTCAGAATCCATGCTCTTAACCACCAGCTTCACCACCCTATGTCCTCTGATGCCCAGACATCCCAGCTTTTCCTCCTTTGGGAAGGCTTTTCTGACTACCATTCCCCACTGTGGTTCCTCCCTGACTATATACATCCTCTCCGTGTATACCATATTATTTTTTGAGTGTCCACTATGCCCAGCTGTAACTTCATGGAAGCTGTCGGCGCTTCATGTGACAAAGAATGGTCACTTGCCCTTGACATGGAAAGCCCCCAGCTTGCCCTGGTCACTCTAATATAGCTGTTTCAGAGCCAGAGTAAATATCTGTGGAACAAATAATTGGAAACAGATGACACCAGGATTTGGGGGCTGTTAGTCCATGGCCTATTATTGTCTCTGAAAACAGCCTTGAACAAAAACAATTCCAACTGTAAAATCATCCCACTTGTCTACTGCTCCCTGTAGAAATCTAGAGCAAAACCACCCTGCTGTGACATTCTGAAATTTGGATGTGGAGTGCTCTTATTGCAGTAGCCTAAATAAAATCAAAGTCAAAAAAAACAGCCAAGAAGGAAAGTTGAGAAAGCATCATTTGCCAGGAAGAGGGAATTTCTTCAGCTTCCCGTGCTTTCTGAGGAAGAGCAGCCAAGAAATCTTGCATTAAAGAAAAATGGGAAACACAGAGACCTTGACTAAGCCAAAGCAATCCCTGCTCTGCCCCTCAGCAGGTGCTGACCTGTATTTTTTGTAATTATTCATTAAGCTAGAGGTTGATGAGAGCCTGTGGATTCTGCTGAAGAAGGCTTACATATGGCTAAAAGCCAAGTGAGGATAACATTCTAAACAGCTGCAGCTGTAGCAGAACAGAAGTTACTAGACATCAGTTCTTACCTGTTATTATAGGCAGGCACACACATATGCACTTAATGAAAACCACAGTACAGAAAAAAAGGCTTAGCTCTTTTTGTGCCCTGTCCCTTGGCAGAACGTCCTGTAGTGGAAATGTGAAATCAGGACAGATCTGAGTTTGAGTGCTGTGGAGATGGCAGCATCCATGACATTCAATCCCTGCTGCCTGGCTTTGGAGACCAAGCACTGGGGGCAGCCAGTAGGCTCAGGCTTGAGCAAGAGGCAAAGTCAGTTCCCAGGGAAATGCCTGTTTTATTGAATTCACTAGCAATAAGCCAGATAATAAATTTAAGAAGCCCCAGGGAATACAGAATAGTAAAGGAGTACAGTTCCTAAGAAGCCAAGAGCCTGTAATAAAATTCAGCAAAATATGGAAAGTAAAAGAGAAATTTAAGAAGCGTTGGCACAGGATACATGGACTGAGAAGCTGGATCATAAAAAACAAGGTGGCCTGGAAAGAGATGAGATTTTTAAAAGCTTGGGAGAGGTTGATGGGCTAGGAAAGACATCCACTGAAGAAAAACAGAGCTGCTCAGCCCTGGCAAGTTAAGTGCAGCTCTCAGATTGCAAATATGCCTTCAATTGTCAACGCCTGGGTCGAGCTCCATAGGTTGTAGGTAAATATTTTTGATGATACCAACCAAAATGACAGATATACGGAGGAGCAGATGGTCTCTCCTGGCCAATTTGAGTTTCCTTACAGGGTCTCAGTTTCACCAGTTGAAATGGAATTTGTATAATTCTTATTGATTTTCCTCAGTGGCTGAATAGTCATAAATCCCATAGGGAAAGTCTATCTATCTGCCTTCACAGCTGACTCATGCACTTTTTTTTAACCCCATTCATAGTTAATACATAGCTCAGAATTATGCACAACCAGTAGCTGCTTATTTTCACATTCCACGCAGCCCTAAGCACTCAGAGACAGGAGAAAAGTTAGATTGGCCAACCTCAATTCCAAAATCAAATCCAGCCCCTTGTTACCAAAGTTTCATTGCAGGAGTTTTGTAATGGGGGTCATTGGATCCCACTGAATTCAGGTGGTGAGGTCCGTTTTTCCCTTAAGTTTCATGCAAAATCTGCATCCTGTGCATATGTTCATTTCCTAGTGTTGCAGAATTTTCTCCTTACTTCAGCTAAAACCGGCTCTTGTCACACCACCAGGAAAGATGAGGCTCGCGCACACATAGAAGGGTGAGGAAACGGAATTTATTGGGCAAAAAGGAAAAAAGCTAACTCTCAGCAGAGTAAGAGTCCTACTAGCAAGTTTCCAACCTCACAGATTGAATCCTAGGTCACCACACAGGAACAGGAGAGGCCAGGCTCCTCCCCACTGCAAACCGGATGACCTTCCCAGGCTCCACCCCATTCTCCCAGTACGCAGGTGGGCATGATTCAGAAAGAATCAGTTGAGAAAAGGAGAGCTTCGTCTGGGACCACCAGTCCTGTTTTTCAGCTTTCAGGCTGTCTTAGACTTGAAGGTGGGATTTCGCCGGTGACCCTTGACTGTCTCCTGTCTCTATCACTAGCAAGTAAGTCATTTTTTAAGTATTCCCCATATTCATCAGGATTCTGCAGTTTCATGTGACAGAAACCCAATTCAAACTAGGAAATGTAGAGACTCGGTAACCAAACTTCAGTAAGGGCAGGAAGAACTGACTGCCTTCATAGCATTAAAGAGTCCTTGGACTCTGTGTCTTTGCTGCTACCCTCTCTTTCCATAGTTCATCTGCTTGTCTTCATCCCTTCCTGTGGTCCATGTCCCCAAAGCCTGTGGACTGGGGAGAAAAGGTTTCTCCGATTTCCAAAATGAAAGATTGTGGGCAAAGATGCTCATTGGCCAGGTCTGGGAATACAGCCCGGCTTTAGAGGGCTACGACTGGCCCAGATGGAGGCTGATGCCCACCCTCCAACCAATCACTGATGCCAGGGAGGCAGAGACATTGGAAACAAGTGGCTCAGGGTCAGGAAGAGCAGTTCCCCAAAACCAAGCTGGAAATGCAGACTGACAGGGTGGTGGAGGGGCTTTAGTGACTAACATGATACCAGAAAGTTTCTCAACTTACGTCTGCTACAGCCACTGACTGTATGGCTGTATGACTGTATGACTTATGGCTGCTGCTCTAAGGTTTTAATAAAACTTTTTAAAAGCAAATTCAATCATAAATTCACATGTGCAGACTTTTTATACCAGCTATTAAAATCCTCCCAAGGAAATAGGAATCTTTATTTGGGCATTCTCTTAAAGCAACTTTAGCCTTTTGGTGGGAGCATAAAAAAGAAATTAGCGGTGACCCAGCTCCTTCACAGGTTCATGTCTCTTTCTCCTGAAAAAAGGTATCTCAACTCAGAGTGAAGATACCTGTGTGTGAGTTCTAAGAAAAGTGCTTTCTTTCCCAAGCCTCAGCTCCTGCTTTTGAAAGGAAGATGGGGAGTCTGTGGCTCCTGAGGCCTCTTTGCCACTCTGTTTTCCAAGCTTTGCACATCTTCAACCAGGATCTCCTCCTCGAAGTCTACCCTAATGAAATATCGATTTTCCAAGTGTGCTTCATGAACTTCTGGGAGGTGCTTCACAGTTTCTGCAAATGATTGATCAAATTTTCACTTTGAAAACATATATTTTAAGATAATTTTTATATAATTTAAGAAAATCTACACCCAATTGTGTTATGCATTGTTATAATCCTGCCTCCAGTAACTGTGCTGACAGATGGCTTCTCCTCTCATCTTTGTTTAATTGAGAAGTATCCTGAGATTGCAAAGTGAGCTGTTTAACAGCTTTTAAAGCCGTTTCCTGCTGCCATTACTTACAGATGTTTATCAGGATATTCAATGCTCTGCTACCAAAATTATATATAGAAATTGATTGGTGCTAAACTAAGATTAGGCCTGTCTCCCTTACATCCAATTTTGAATGCTTGAGTTAATGATCCTATTATCCCTCTTGTTCTCATTGATTAATTTTTAAAATGATTTTATATATTTGACCATATAAGTTAGATTTATAGCAATAAATTACAAATTGTATCTATTTTATATGTTGGGGGTTCTTTATAAGATTTATTTTGAAAAGAATCTTCCACTTTTAGAAATTTTTTTTAAGTCACCGATTTGGAATATTTGAAAGTAGAGTAAACTTCCTCCCTGTCTCCAAAATTGATGTGCCCAAACCCAAGCCTCCTGACCCCCTTCCCCCCAACCCCAAGCTATCATCACTAGTAAGAGCATGGTCTCTGATAACTCCTTTCCATGGCTTCTCCCATGCTTCAACCCCTTATGCCTAAGAGAGTATCTTTTAGGCTCTGTGTACTGTTAGCTTTTGCTGTATGACAAACCATTCCAAAACTTAGTGACTTAAAACAAGAACCACTTTTTTAACCCCTGATTCTGCAGGTCAGCACTTTGGGCTAGGTTCAGTGGAATGGTTCTTCTGTTGGACTTACTCAGGCATCTGTAGTCAGCTACTACATTGGTTCTGCTGATCTTGGCTGTACTGCCTTCCATGTCTGGGTTCTAGGCTGGAATGGTGATCTTGGCTCCACATGGCCCTGGCGTCTCATTCTCCAGGAGGCTAATCCAGACTTGTTCATATGGTGGCAACAGGGTTCCACAAGAGCATAGAAGCCTCCACAGACTTTTGAAGTGCAGGCCAGAACCTATTAAATGTCATTTTTTGCCATACTCTGTTGACCAACATAGATCAAGGCCATCTGGAGAGATTAAGAATCTCTCATCAGGAATCCTTGCCATTGAAGAGAAGGTGGTCTACACAATTTAGTTATTTTCTACTGAGCAAAAGCTCAAGGGAAATCCCTTCTGCTGGCGAGTTGTCCAGCAGTGGGCAGACGGCTGACAGTGGTAAGACCCCTTCCCATATGTTGAAGTGAAAGAAATTGAATACAACTCTCCAAAAACCTAATGAGGCTGGTATAGACTGAATTGTGTCCCTCCAAATTCATACGTTGAAGTTCTTGTAAATAATTTGTAATCTTCTAGATAAAAGATTATTTAGTAGATTATACCTATGTCTATATCCAAGAGTTAATCTTTTAGATACATCACAAAATAATTTTGATATATCACAATATAAAATAGTTGAGAAAAGTGGGTCAAAGGAAAAAGAAGGATTCACAAGACCAGTGGGGCCAAGAGTGAGGAACTTCTCAGAACACTTGCCATGAGAACATTCCCACCAGAGTCAGCTCTGCTTGGTGGGGAGCCACCAATCATGCCTATCAGGTAAAAAACAGCTTGTGACCCAGGAAGAGCACAGTAATTCCTGGTAGTGACTAGGCAGAGAAATACCTTCCTTGTCCTTTTCAACTCACTTCCTTCAAGAGAGGACACCATGTGGTGTCAGGGCTAGTATCCTTCATCACATCCGTAGGGGAGTTACCCAGCGATGGCTCTTAGTGAGTCTCTCTGCTAGCACTGTGCCCCTCAGCAAATTCCAAAATCATGTCCCAGGCACTACCCCACCCATTCACAGTCATGGTGATGATCAAACCTACTGGCTTATCTCAATCTCAGGAGAGAATTTAAGTTGCTGAAGCTCCAGAGGAAAGGGCAGCAGGCATATTCTTTGGGCAGTCCTCCATGAACCTGGATTTTTTTTTTTTTTTAAGCAGGGCTTTTCATTGACTTTGAGTGGCAGTGCATTTAGGATAAAACTTTCAGAAGCACCTCAGGTGCAGTTTTTCAGGACTGTCATTAAGTACAGAGAAATATACTTACCAGTGAACTAAACTTGGAGGTAGGAACAAACGGCTTTTTATGAGGTCATGGAGTCAAACAGGATAGGCAAGCAAACTCAAAGTCACTGACCTCTGCCTACAGGGAAGCCACAGGTCAAAGGGCCAGCCTAGATTCCCCTCAGACAATACCTTTGACTCTGCTATGACAAGTGAGCCAGTGGGTAATCAATACCTCAAACCCACATGCCATGGAATGTGGCTGCAAAATTTTGGGCTGGAAAAATATTCCAAGAGACTGTAACCAAACACCCACTTCAGGTATTAAAAAACATCAATAAAGCAACCATTGAATGCCTAAATTAATCAGCGTAACTTACCAGTGGCCCCTCTGGGTTTAACTCGTTGCAAAATGTACACCCCAGGTAACTCAATGAGATGACATTCTGTTCTGTTATTAGCTATAAACTCATTAAAAGGCGGGGGAAGTCAGCCAAATATGATGAGCTAGAATTTATAGCAATTGGGCTGCAGCAGTTCTTTTTAGCAGTTGCAGAGAGACAGTGGTCTGTTAAGGCTGCTTGCAGTTTATGATATTAAAGCCATTTTATTTGCATATAGGAAAATGCGTCTTCCTCATTCTTCTGGCAGGAGATGCTATGCCAACTTATCCAGAACTATTGTTTACTCATTCAGGTAAACAAGAATTAATAAGCTGATGAACCAGAATGGTTTGACCCTGCTGAAGACGTGAAGATATCAGCTGGCTTCTTCTTGTCCTTTGGGTCCACTTTCAAAATGGCCCACTGAGAGAGAGCTTTCCTGTCCTGCTGACCCACAGGGGTCCCAGATGTTGTCTTAACCGAGCCCCGTTTTATTTTCAGCTGGGCTTTTAACATCCCCTAATGCCTTTCTGTGTATTGGTTTGCTTAGTGTATAGCCTCATTAGATCTGAAACTCTTTTATTTTGTGGCAGTGTGGGGGGTGGTGGGAGTTGTTTTCTGTTTTGTTTTGTTTTGTTGAGATGGAGGCTCATTCTAGGCTGGAGTACAGTGGCATGATCTTGGCTCACTGCAGCCTCCAACTCCTGGGTTCAAGCGATTCTCCTGCCTCAGCTTCCCAAGTAGCTGAGATTATGGGTGTGCACCACCATGCCCAAATAATTTTGATATTTTTAGTAGAGACAGGGTTTCACCATGTTGGCCACACTGGTCTCAAACTCCTGGCCTCAAGTGATCCACCCACCTCAGCCTCTTACAGTACTGAGATTATAGGCGTGAGCCACCGTACCCAGCCAGATCTTAAACTCTTCAAGGGTCGAATTGGGTTGAGTGGTAGCTCTATTTTGCATTCCCTAGGATGGCTCTTGGGTTAGGCTGAGTAATGGCTCCCCAAATGATATTCATGTCCTAATCCCCAGAACCTGTGACTATCATCTTATATAGTTAAAAAAAACCAGGTCTTTACAGATTTAATTAAGACTCTTGAGTTGAGGAGATCAACCTGACTTACCCAGTGACCCATAAGTTCCATGGCAAGTGTCCTTATATGAGGAAGGCAGAAGGAGATTACACATAGACAGAAGAGGAGGAGGCAATGTGACCGCAAAGACAGAGAGCAGAGTGAGGGGGTCACAGGCTGAGGAACACCAGTAGCCATCAGAAGACAGAAGCAGCAAACAGAGCTTTCTGCTAGAGTCCCCAGAAGGAGCACTGTCCTGTGATACCTTGATTTCAAACTCTCAGACTCCAGAACTGAGAGAATACTTTTTTTTGTTATTTAAGTCACTAAGTTTGTGGTCATTTGTTAGGGCGGCAACAGAAACCTAATAGAAGGATGGAGGCTTCTTTGTGTCTTCATCATTGTAACCTCAGTATCTAAAATGCTATTTGTATATAGTAGGCACTCAGTAAATGTTTGGTAAATGAATGGATAAGAGAGTGTTGGCAGTCAGGCAGCTCTGGGTTTAAATCCCGGCTCTTCCACATAAGCGCTATGTAGGGCCAAGGCTCATTTCCTCCAAGCCTCAGTTTCCTGGTTTATAAAGTGGGATGTAATATGTACCTCAAGAGGTGGCTGGGAGGATGGAGTCAGATCATGTACAGAATGGACTGAGCAGCGTGCCTGGTTCCCTACAGCACTGATCATAAAACAACTACTAGTTGATTATGCTTTAATATTCTTTACAGGTTATTTGATACTCGTCGGTATGCAGCCTTATCCATTTATGTTTGATGTTTGGGTCGATGATGATGGAGAAATGGCTTTTGTGGCCTCCTGTTGCCAGGGAAAGGCACCAGTGCTTCCAGCCCAGCCATCGCCCTCAGTTGACTTAGCTACATCTCATGCCTCTAGAGAGAGAAAACACACATATTGATCTCTCCTCTGTCACTTTGCCATCAATTACCTAATGCTTGCAAATGGGGAGAAAACACAGAATGTAATCAATCTACTTATTTTGGAAACTAGCCCCCCCTTCCCCTCATACACACATACACCCTTCTTGGTGCAAACTGCTGAGCTCATGTTTCTCAATGACTTTCCTTGAAATGACAGGAATTCTGCTGATTCTAGGAACAACTTCTTTTCTTTTACTAAAGCATTTATTAAACCAGTTAAACAGGCTAGTGTCTGCTCCCTGAAGACTTTCCCTTCAAACCATGCCTCTGGTGAATTTGTGACACTTTGATGGCAAGTATCACTTGTGCAGCACTTACTCTGTGTTAACCACAGTGCTGACCACGTTACACACCACACATTTAACCCCTGCGACAACCCCATAAGTAGGTACTGTCCTTATCCTCATTTTCAGATGAAGAAAGTGGCTTAGACAGGCTAGGTTACTCAAGAAACTGGATTTCAGAGACAGATTTTCGACTCCAGAGCTGAAACTCAACACTGTAACTTTCGTGTCTGAGCCCGGGTCCTGGAAACAAATTTGAGATGAGATTTGTGTCCAGGAGGCTTCATGGGCAGTGCTGTCACAGTACACCCCTTCGCATCCGGGCCCAGAGATGATCGAGACAGAATTACTCCCAATTTCCTGCTATGGAAGTATAGGTTGCTTTTGTGTTTCTGGAGGGCAAGTTGGCAAGAAGCATCAGATGTTTTAAAAATTATCCGACTCAACCATCCTTATGCACCATATTTCTTATGTGTATACCAGAAATTTTTTGGCTTTCCCAATTGGGGGAAAAATATTATTGGAGTGTCTTACCCATCTTCGGATTTCATACTTGGGTCTCATCACAATGCTGCTTCGTCCTAGCAGAGCCAGCTTGGAGGTGTCATTTGTGCTGCCTATATCTGGTTCCCATGTCTTTACATTGGAGGTAATAATAATAATACTGGCCTTATAAGGAGTTTCTATGGGGGTTAAATGAGTTAAAATGGCAAAGTGCTTAAAACTGGCCCCGTGTGAGTGCCATGTAAGGGGTAGGTAGCTATTTTTCTCATTCACACTGTAGGCCCATTTTGGGACAGTGGTTCCTCTTGAGTATGACTTTTGCTCACCAGGGCAGAAGTCCAAGTGGTTTCCACCCTGGGACAATCCATGATATGCTCCTTCTCATTCAAGTCCCCTCCAATTTGGGGCCACTCCAGCTCAGAAGCCCCATGGCCCTTTCTGGGCAGATTTGACTCAAGTGCTGAGCCAGGGCTGTGGTTCTATGAGGTCAGGATGGGATTACAGACCCAGTTAACTGGAGTGGAAACAAGAGGTTCATTGCAACATAGCGTAAAACCAGCTCCCAGAAGAGGAAGCAATTGTATTTTAACGAGAAGGGAATGAGTTTGTGTCAGGAAACCAGCCCATTTCGCAAAAATCTCAGTAAAATCTTGGTACAGTCATTGCTTTCTCAATAGCAAACAGTTAATCAGGTTCTGTGCCTTCCCCCACCCACCACCACCACCATCTTTAAGAAGGCTCCAAGGAAATTCAAATTAAATTCTTGACAAAGCATTTGTTCTCTGTAGCCGCTGTGAAGAGCAGAAAAAGTTCAGGTCACAACCCTGGCTTTTAGTCCTCCTTTCCACATATTATGTTGTTACTCCCACTTTGTGAACCTTAATTTCTTTAAGAGCTTCAGGGGAGGAGAATAAGATCATACATGGAAAGAACCAAAAATGCATTTAAAACGAGCTTTATGCAAATGCAAATTATTAATAGTATTCAATAAAAGACACATCCTATGTTCAATAAGTACCAGGAGGCTGTGGCAGAGACATTTACTGCTCACCAAAATCCACGTGTTCTCCCGTGTGTCCTCAGCTGCTGGCAATTAAGTGGGGTCAAGCCACTTGTCCTAGCCAGTGGGATGTCAGTTGATGTGACCTGTGTTGCTTCCTGCCAAAGCTCTGAAGAGCCGGCACTTAATCTTCCAGTTCCTCTCTTTTCTTGCCTGGGTGACTGTGAAGGCCATTTGTTGGGATCTTGGTGTGTTCATCAAGCTGGGCCCCTGAGTCATTCTGTGGAGCAGAATCCCAACTGACCTTCATGAGACAAGTGGCATGAGTGAGAAATAAGCTTTTGTTATGTTAAGCCACTCAGATTTCAGGATTAAGTTGTCACTCTGGCAGAACCTACCCTACTCTAACACAATAGGTAAATGAATACAGACGGATTTTGCTCTAGAAACTCAAAAGTGAAATTAAAATTGGTTTATTTTTCAAAAGTCCAGTCACCTTGGACTCTAGGCCCTCTCTTCTGTCTGGTTGGCTAGAAATTTAGTCTGAGTCATCACTGGAGCTCCTTGCCCCAAGCCTCTCGTGTTGGGTCAATATCCTTAGAGCCTCTGTTAGCACAACATTTTAGGAAGACCATAGTCCCAGTTCCATCACCTGGTCTCCTGCAGGTATGGCATTTTTGGTTCTGCATCAAGTTCAAGCACAGGATTATTGGCTGAGGCTGGGTTTCTGGTGCCTGAAATGAGTCTTTCTCTTTACACACCTAGCCATTGCCCAGCACATTGGGTCACCTCCAAGAAACAGGCCAGACACAAGACCCCAGGCAACTTTCTTTTGCTAACCTTGGAGTCTCTTCATGTCTCCCCAGAATTCTGTGCTTCTTTATGCACTTCCACATTCCCTGTTAAATCCCCTGCCTAGCAGATGCCTTCACTGAGCCTAGACGTTTTTTAAAAACCCAGGAAAGGAGTGGGAGAAGCCTGGCTACCTGTCTAAACTTCCACGTGGTCCTGGATCCTAAACGCCCTCTGAGGCAAGGAACACAAAAGCCCAGCTATCTTCTGAGAACAGGGGTGGGTAAAATTCCAGAAGAACAAAAAACACATTAATATCTCAATAAATTATCCTACCACATGGGTGACTGATCAGGCTGAGGAAGAAAGAAGCCAACATTTGCAGTCATTCTCTCAGTTTGCAAATCAGGTGGAAAAAATAATACCACGCAAATTAGCACCAGCTCACAGGCCAAGGACTTGAAAGAATTTAATCTGAGTGAGCCACAAGGAAATTTGCTTATGAACCATGAAAGTATGTGCCCCAACCCAACCCCCTATTGTACCCACCTATGTGCAGATTTCCCAACATTCAAATTTTTCTCTCTTTCAAATACCCATGCCTGTATGATAGGCAGTAAGGCAGAATTCAGACACTTTTGAAAATAAATATATTCTAGTAAATCCTTGATTATTAGAGGACCCAGTGGGTGGATTTTTACAGCTCTTGTTTTTTCTTTTTCTTTTTTTTTTTTTTTTGAGACAGAGAGTGTTGCTCTGTTGCCCAGGCTGGAGTGCAGTGGTGTGATCTCAGCTCACTGCAAACTCCACCCCACCGGGTTCAAGCAATTTTCCTGCCTCAGCCTCCTGAGTACCTGGGATTACAGGTGTGTGCCACCACGCCCCGCTAATTTTTGTATTTTTAGTAGAGAAGGGGTTTCACCATACTGGCCAGGCTGATTTCAAACTCTGGACCTCATGATACACCCATCTCAGCCTCCCAAAGTGCTGAGATTACTAGTTCCTGCTTTTTCTTGATCCACTCAGAGGATTGCCTTTACACCACGTTTCTGCTTTTTGCATTCAGGAAAATAGTAGAAGAAAGAGAGGACACATATCTATCTAATGTCACTTGCTAAGGGAGAGAGAGAGAGTGTGTGTGTGTGTGTGTGTGTGTGGTGTGAAATGTGTATTTCTTTATTTTAGGATTACACAGTTGGAAGATTGAAAAGAACCACATTTAAATGAATCAATATTGCATCTTTTGCAACTAACACGTGTGTTAGTGTTTTATCAATACACTCGTTAGGTTGGTAGAAGTCTGATGACTAAATGCTTGCTGACTCAAATGGGTTTTCTTTTTTTAAACAATTAAGCAACATTTTTTTAATTTTTTGCTGTGCAGAAGCTATAGAAGAAGTGGAGGAGGCTCTGAGGAACACTTTTATGCTGTCTATGGAAAATATTAAGTTACATAGAATCCCAAATCCATCATAGCAATTTTCAGGTCATCATCAGAGGACTAAGTGCTTTATTTGCTCATTATTCTATGGCTCTAGTCCAGGATTTCTAACCTCAGCATTACCAACGTTTGGGGCCAGATAATTTCCTCTTGTGCAGGACTGTCCTTTGCATTGGAAAATGTTTACAACAGCCCTCAGCACTCTCCCCACCAACTATGACAACGAAATATGTCTCCAAACATTGCCAGATGTTCCCTGAGGGGTAAAATGACCCCCAGTGGCGAACCACTGATCTATAGCAGGGAGGCAACAGTTCCGCATAAAGGAAGATTCTGCAGCTGTGAGGCCCCTGTGCTGTGAATCATCACATCACAATTAGGTTGAGGAGCTCCGCAGTCCAGCATTAATATTTCATGTTTCCCAAAATGTGTCATGTGCCATACAGAATAGAGGGGAATTTGTGTGTGCTAGGTAAGGAAATGATTTCAGAGATGCCCTCTGAGCAGGAGGCTTCATGGCAGGACTTCTGCAAGCTTTGACTGTCTTTCTGTACATGGTCACTCCCTCAGAGTGGATACAGTTTGCAGCTCTTTCCAAGTTTATTTGTGTGGAGCTAGATGTTTTAGATCTTAGCTCTGTAGCCAAAACAAGAATCTGGGAAATGTGGCCTGGCTAGAAAGTATTTGCTAATTCCCTGACTGGTCTCTGGGGACATCTTAAACAAGGGATCATTCTTTCATTCTTCTCCAGGGTGTCTGAAAGTTGTTGTGAGGGCAGAGAAGCAGATTTTTCACGAAGCCAGAATCCCAGCTCCTGGAATGTCCCTCCTGGCCTGCCCTAGGCAGCTAGCTCAGGCTGGGGTCATTTTGACTCAGATCTGTTAGGCTATCCAAAATCCACAGGGCTGAGCAAAATCAACAGGGCAAGTCTAGCTACTTTGATAAGGCCATGTAAAACAATCATATTTTGATTCCTAATTTTATCTGAGATTGCTTCATCAAGTCGCAAGTCTTGATTTCTTCATCAATTAAGCAAGTTGCTTTGTCCCGAGGTCCCCAACTACATGTAACTGACATTTTCTGTGATACCCCCACCAAGTGTCTGAAAAATGTCTACATTGAGGATCTCCCTGCCCAGACTGAGCACCCTCACAGCATTTATGGACCTCAAGTCTCTCTCCCTGGGGAAGAGACCTGGACAGTTAGAAGGGAGCCTTAAGCTCAGAGCTGCAACATGAGGAGCGTGCCAAATGGATTATGATGTGGTCGACATACAGGGTCATGATGAAGAGTGTGGCCTAGGAAGCCAGTTGGCCAGGTCCAAATCACTGCACTGTGCCTGCCACTCACCAGGCAGGTGACCTTGACCTTTCCTGACTTATGTCAATTTCCTCATCTGTAAAACGAGCTATCAATGGACCTGTCTTATGAAATTGTTGTAAAGAGTCATGAAATAGCACATGTGAATCTTCATAAAAGGTGCTGGCACAGAGCGAGGGCTCTAGATGGTGATGATTATTACATGAGGGTGTGGGAGGGGTGAAATCAAAGAGTGCTTAGGGCAGGTATGGGGGCAAGGTCTAGAAAGCCAGAGAGGAAGGGCACAGTAGCACAAATTTGGAGCTGGCTGAGCACTGGGCTTTTGTCCCATTGGCTGGTCAGACCCATTTAAAGAGCTCAGCATGCAGCCAAGTTTCAAAATTTGGGATGAGATGAAGAAGCAAGAACCTCTCTCCAGCCTAACACCATCCACTTCCAGGGCTACCTCCTGGGCAAGGGAAAGGCCATTCCTAGGGGGCACCCTTTGGACCCGGTTCTCAGAAACAGCAGTGCCTACACATCACACTCTGCCTCGTGGTTTCCATTGGTTCCATCAGCTGTAACTGCCAGTGGCTGATTGTATGTATTTACTATATACATAAAGTAAAGACAGGGTCTCTGTGTTGGCCAGGTTGGTCTTGAACTCTTGGCCTCAAGCAATCTTCCCCCCTTGGCCTCTCAAAGTGCTCGATTACAGGCATGAGCCATCATACCTGGTCTGCTTGTATACATGTAAAAGCCACCAAAACACATTACCAGAGACTGAGTGGCCTAAAACAATGTAAGTGTATTCTCTTACATTTCTGGAGGTCAGAAGTCCAAGCTCAAGATGTATGCAAGGCTGTGTTCCCTCCTGAGGCTCTAGGGGAGAATCCATTTCTTATCTCTTTCAGCTTCAGGTGACTCCAGGAATTTCTTTTTGGAGAAATTGATACATAATAATTGTACCTGTTGACTTGTGGCCACCTCGTGCCAGTCTCTGCCTCTGTGCTCACATGGCCTCGTTCCCTTCTCTCTGTCTTTGTTTTATAAGGGTTCTTGTAATTACACATAGGGCCCACCCAGATAACCCAGGATCATCTCCCCATGTCAAGATTCTTACTTTAATCATATCTGCCAGCCCATTTGGACATATAAGGTTCCCAGAGATTAAGACACAAATATCTCTTTGGGGGCACCATTATTCAGCCTACCCCAGAAATCATCATAGGGAATGCCAAATAGAGCTCTTGACTTCACCTTGGTAAGCAGAACTCAGGAAACTGGGAAATAAAACAGGAGTTGCAAATAATTCTTCACAGAGCTCCTTCCCCTTTGTGAAGTATAAAGTTACCAATATGGAGTCCCAGAAGTCATAGTAACAATAGCTCACAGGATGCTATGGTTTGAATGGTTGTCTTCTCTGAAATTCATGTTAAAACTTCATCTCCAGTGTGGCAATATTGAGCAGTGGGGTCCTTAAGATGTGATTGGGTTGTAAGAGCTCTACTATCATGAATGGATTAACCCATTTATGGATCCATGAACTAATAGGCTAATGGGTTATCATGGGAGGGTCTCGTGGTATTATAGGAAGAGGAAAGGAAATCTGAGCCAGCACACCCAGCCCCCTCGCCATGTGATGCCCTGTGCCACCTCAGAACTCTGCAGAGGATCACTTAAGCCTAAGAGTTTGAGACCAGCCATGGTGGCATACACCTGTGGTCCCAGCTACTTGGGAGGGTGAGGTGGGAGGATCACTTGGTCCTAGAAGGCTGAGGCTGCAATGAGTCATGATAGCACCACTGCACTCCAGCCTGGGTGACAGAGTGAGACCCTGTCTCAAGAAAACTCTAAGAGAGTTCCCACCAACAAGAAAACTCTCATCAGATGTGCTGCTTAACCTTGGACTTTCCAGCCTCTAAAACTGTAGGAAATAAATGTGGCCAGTGCAGTGGCTCACACCTATAATCCTAGCACTTTGGGAGGCTGAGGCAGATGGATCACCTGAAGTCAGGAGTTCGAGACCAGCCTGGCCAAGATAGCAAAAAACCATCTCCACTAAAAACACAAAAAAATTAGCTGGGCGTGGTGGTGTGCACCTGTAATCCCAGCTATTTAAGAGGCTGAGGCAGGAGAATCGCTTGAACCTGGGAGGCAGATGTTACAGCGAGCCAAGATTGTGCCACTGCACTCAAGCCTGGGTGAAAAGAATAAAACTCCACCAGGAAGGAAGGGAGGGAGGGAGGAAGGGAGGGAGGGAGGGAGGGAGGAAGGAAGGAAGGAAGGAAGGAAGGAAGGAAGGAAGGTTGGTTATTTATTATAAATTTCCCAGTTTCAAGTATTTTGTTATAAGCAACAAAAAACAGACTAAGCATAAACTTTAATTCATTAATCCTCACTAAAATTCTATAAGGTAGGTACATTTATTATCCTGACTTTTCACATGAGGTGAGGCACAGAGAGTTTAGATAACTTGCCCTAGGTCATGCAGCTGTAAGTGGCAAAGCCAGGACTCGGGATGAGGGATCTGCCTCTCCCACCCTTTCCCCTTTCTAGATTCACAAACCCACTACTGATGGTGACTCTGATTTACAGGTACACCAGCATTGCCACTTATCACCTGCTCCTTAAAATCAAGCCTTGATTCATGAGCTGGCTGAAGCAGATATTCTTTCAGGGCTGGAAGGACAGCCTCCAAAGGGTGGGTGCATTTCTGTTTGGGGAGGTGAAATGAGAAGCAGTTGGGAGCTCACTTTGGGGTCTAGCAGATCACTCAGCTCTGGCTTATTCACACTGCCTCAGAGCTTTGAGGCCCTTGGCCTCAAGGACACAGAGATAAATGGGTGACAAGGCAGATGAACAGAAAGGGAAGAAATGAGAAATGTGTTCTTTGAGCCCATGAGATGGAGCAGCAGGAAGATGTCAGTCAATAATTCTTCAGCCTGCTTATGATAAACCATAGAATTCTGATGATGAGTCAGCTAGTTCTACTGAAGATGCATTTTGGGGAGAGTTGATCGTTCTGCATAATTCTGTCATGAACACAGGCAGCCAGGACAAACGCAGTGCTGAGGTTTCAGAAATGAAGCTGTTCCAACAGTAAACACCAAAAAGCCATTTCCAAACGCCCATGCCCTTCTTGGCCCAATCACTCCTACTCAGTATTACTGCTCTGATATTTTCATACTCAGAAACTGGCTAGAAGAATCAAGAAAGTCCATTAGATATAAGTACCCAGACTTAATGTCTCTGACAGTGCTCAACAAATATGTCTGGATTGTGAATTGCACAATTGCCTGTCAGAGGCAGATACACCATGAAGCTGATGAAGCCTCAGCCCAGGGTCCCTCACTTCCCCTGTGGGTGCTGATGCTATAAAGTTGAGAAGGGAGCCATGTTACAATCAAACGATGTTTCTACATACCGCACAGTGGGCACTGTGGCTAACCCATGTAATTCCAGCACTTTGGGAGGCCAAGGCAGGCAGATAGCTTGAACCCAGGAGTTCAAAACCAGCCTGGGCAACATGGAAAAACCCTGTCTCTAAAAAAAAAAAAAAAATATATATATATATATATATATATATATATAATAGCCAGATGTGGTGGAATGCACCTATAGTCCCAGCTACCCATATATCTATGTGTATGTAGAAATATATATTACATATTATAGATTATACTTATATATATACTATATATAGTATATCCTGTATATTATATATAGAATATGTTATATATTTCTTATGTAGAAATATATATTATATATTAAGTAGTATATATATTATATATAGCATATTATATAATATAGTTTTTTATTGCATTTTAGGTTTTGCGGTACATGTGAAGAACATGCAAGATTGTTGCATACGTACACACATGACAGTGTGATTTGCTGCCTTCCTCCCCATCACCTATATCTGGCATTTCTCCCCATGCTATCTCTCCCCAACTCCCCACCCCCCACTGTCTCTCCCCTATTTCCCCCCAACAGACCCCAGTGTGTGATGCTTCCCTCCCTGTGTCCATGTGTTCTCATTGTTCAACATCCACCTATGAGTGAGAACATGCGGTGTTTGATTTTCTGTTCTTGTGTCATTTTGCTGAGAATGTTGGTTTCCAGATTCATCCATATCCCTTCAAAGGACACGAACTCATCGTTTTTTATGGCTACATTTCCATGGTGTATATGTGCCACATTTTCCCTGTCCAGTCTATCATTGATGGGCATTTGGGTTGGTTCCAAGTCTTTGCTATTGTAAACAGTGCTGCAGTGAACATTTGTGTGCATGTGTCCTTGTAGAAGAATGATTTATAATCCTTTGGATAAATACCCAGTAATGGGATTGCTGGGTCAAATGGAATTTCTATTTCTATGTCCTTGAGGAATTGCCACACTGTCTTCCACAATGGTTGAACTAATTTACACTCCCACCAACAGTGTTAAAGTGTTGCTATTTCTCCACATCCTCTCCAGCATCTGTTGTCTCCAGATTTTTTAATGATCGCCATTCTAACTGGCATGAGATGGTATTTCAGTGTAGTTTTGATTTGCATTTCTCTAATGATCAGTGATGATGAGCATTTTTTCATATGTTTGTTGGCCTCGTATATGTCGTCTTTTGTAAAGTGTCTGTTCATATCCTTCACTCCCTTTCGAATGGGATTTTTTTTTCTTGTAAATCTATTTTAGTTCTTTGTAGATTCTGGATATTACCCCTTTGTCAGATGGGTAGATTGCAAAAATTTTTTCCCATTCTGTTGGTTGCCGGTTCACTCTAATGATTGTTTCTTTTGCTGTGCAGAAGCTGTGGAGTTTGATTAGGTCCCATTTGTCTATTTTGGCTTTTGCTGCCAATGCTTTTGGTGTTTTGGCCATGACTATGCCTATGTCCTGAATGGTTTTACCTAGATTTCTTCTAGGGTTTTTATGGTGTTAGGTCTTATGTTTAAGTCTTTAATCCATCTGGAGTTAATTTTAGTGTAAGTTGTCAGAAAGGGGTCCAGTTTCTGCTTTCTGCACATGGCTAGCCAGTTTTCCCACCACCATTTATTAAACAGGGAATTCTTTCCTCATTGCTTGTTTTTGTCAGATTTGTCAAAGATCAGATGGTTTTAGATGTGTGTTGTTGCCTCCAAGGCCTCTGTTCTGTTCCATTAGTCTGTATATCTGTTTTGGTACCAGTACCGTGTGATTACTGTAGCCTTGTAGTATAGTTTGAAATCAGGTAGTGTGATGCCTCCAGCTTTGTTCTTCTTGCTTAGGATTGACTTGGCTATGCAGGCTCTCTTTTGGTTCCATATGAAGTTTAAGGTGGTTTTTTCCAGTTCTGTGAAGAAGGTCATTGGTAGCTTGATGGGGATAGCATTGAATCTGTAAATTACTTTGGGTAGTATGGCCATTTTCACGATATTGATTCTTCCTAACCATAAGCATGGAATATTTCTCCATTTGTTTGTGTCCTCTCTTATTTCATTGAGCAGTGGTTTGTAGTTCTCCTTGAAGAGGTCCTTTACATCCTATGTTAGTTGTATTCCTAGGTATTTTATTCTCTTTGTAGCAATTGTGAATGGCAGTTCGTTCTTGATTTGGCGTATAGGAATGCTTGTGATTTTTGCACATTGATTTTGTATCCTGAGACTTTGCTGAGGTTGCTTATCAGTTTCAGGATGTTATATAGTATATTAAGTTAGACATCTCAGAAGAAAGGGACCTAAGCCTTCAAGGCACCAGTAATTTTTTGATTCTTTTTTATTCTAAATAAATATTTACTCTCATATCTGGTTTTGTATTCATAATTTTGTGCTCTTAAAGATGATCCTTCAAATCATATTGCTTCAGGTCTCACAAAACCCAAACCCTTTCATGTCACAGAAGAAATAGGACAGTGTGAAGGAGGGTTCTCCCAAACTAATCACCGCCATGGGGAAAAAAAAGAAAAACAACCTTGAGAAATGTTCTTTCTAGGACCCACATCAAGGATAAGAACACTGAAAGAGACATATGGATCAAACAGATGCAATATTTAATTTAAAAGCCAAGTGCTATAGAAGTTCACTGTAATGCTTTTATAACTGTCTGTGTGACAGAGTACTCTTGGAAGTGTATTAAATGAGTAAGACCAACCTTTTGAACTCCATGGATAGAATTGAAGTGCAATTCCTGTGTTCAAGGGATTTTCTTCCCCAGGTTTTCATACTGGTGTTTTGGAGTATGATGGAGTGTTGGCAGCAGGAAATGGGTTGAAGCATCTAAGAATCAGCTATTCATAGAACATTTACTGTGTATGTAGCACTTCTGAGTACTCCTTCAAATACTGAGGAAGATGCAAAAGAAATTCAGGGCAGATCCTTGCCCTCAGGAAACTTAGAGCTTAATTGGGAAGAAAACATGTGGCTCCGGATCTTTCATTGTTCAGTTTCTCTTCTGATGGTGTAGCACAATGAACACTAAATTCAGTTTCCAACAAAGAGATTTTTCCTGAATGCCTGACAGCCCATTCTCATTTTCCTCTCACTGTTTGGAATCCCAGGCACCAATGACCAGGGCTTCATGAACCTCTGCAGGTCAACCATCCTAACCAAGGTGATGGGACTAGGGGGACCCCATCATAACTCTCCATCTGACACAATGCCTCCTAGAATTGCTCAAGAGTGAACAGCTCCAGGAAATGTGCAAGGGTTCAAATAATTACAAAATACTTAATGGATTATCACCAAATTCCTCCCCAGGAGACCTCAGTATGAGCTCTCAAAACAGAAAGAGTGCCATTTCTCATAACAGCTTGGTAACCAGTGAATTTAGCAAAATATAAATTCCGTGGCATGCAATTTAAATAGCTATACTTGAGAGGACTTGGCATCACTGCTTTTGGAGGAGAATGTGTGGCCAGATGCCAAAGGAAGACTAGTTATTTCAGCAGAAAGGACAGAAGTTATTTCTCGTTATCATTTCAGTTCATCCTGACTCAGGAAAGCCGGAAAATTTAAGAGATGACACAGTTGGAAAGAAAGAAAAATGGGAAATAGGATTTCTGGAAATTTTAAAATTATAGCAAACATATTATATCCAGAGAGCATGCAAATCAATTTCTCTTATACTGGGCTTCAGTAAGCTTGTGGTTCCCATTAGCTGTCTTTCCAGAAAAATACAGAAGATAGTTCTCCTAAAGCTGTCATCCACTAGGTGTGAGATAAGGAGCCCGTTAATTAATCCAACAGATATTTATTGAGTATCTGTTGACCAGGTGCGGTGGCTCATGCCTGTATTCCCAGCACTTTGGGAGGTAGAGGTAGGTAGATCATTTGAGGTCAGGGAGTTCAAGACCAGCCGACAAACATGGTGAAGCCTTGTCTCTACTAAAAATACAAAAATTAGCTAGGCATGGTGGCAAGCACCTGTAATCCCAGCTACTCAGGAGGTTGAGGCAGGAGAATCACTTAAACCTGGGAGGTAGAGGTTGCAGTGAGCTGAGGTCACACCACTGCACTCCAGCCTGAGTGACAAAATTAGACTCAGTCTCTCTATATAAAGACATATATATATGTATATATATATGATCTGTTACATGCTCAGGATGCTAAGGATTCAAATGCTAAAGATTCAAGGGTTAAGCAAAAACACAAATAGACTCTACCTTTGTGGTGTCTGGGGTGGATGAACACAAGCAGATGTGAAACTGTAAGTGCAGCATGGATAAAGGAGAGAGACACTGTGCAATGAAACACAGAAACAGAGACATGGGACCTGTCTAGAGGCCAGTGCAGACTTCCAAGGAATGAAGACCTGAACTGGTAGATGAATGAAAAGGATGTAAGGAGGCAAAGAGAGGGAAAGAGTGCCCCAGGCCAAGGAAACAGCCTGTTACAAGCATCCTTGGTAGATAGATCATTGCCTGTGTAGCTGGGATAGAAGAACACCGACCTAGACCAGTGAGTCCAATAGAACTTTGCACAATGATGAAAATGTTCTATCATCTGTGCTGTGCAAAAGGGTAGCCACTAGTTAGATGTGGCTACATAGCAATTAAAATGTGGCAGGTTTGGCTGGTGTGACTTTAATTTTTATTAGTTTAAATGTAATTAGTCACATGTGGCTAGTAGTTATTGCATTTGCAAGTGCAGAACTAAGAAAGCTTGTTTTTATTTAACATCAATAAAGAGACGTTGAGTGCCTCTAAGCAGGAGGCTAAAGGATTAGATTTGCATTTTGAAAAAGCAATCATTCTGGTTATGATTTGCATTTTGAAAAAGCAATCATTCTGGTTATACTTAGCACTGCTGATCAAAGGGAGTCTCAATGGAACTTCCAGTTAGGAGGTTATTGGAAAAGTCCAGGTGACTTAGACTGTGATGGTGGCAGAGATGAGGGGTGGACAGATTCAAGAGCTATTACAGGAGATAACATCTACACAATTTGGTGATACAGTGGACATTTTGGGGAAAGAGAGAGAAATTTCAAGGATAATTCCTGGAATTCTGGCTCAGATGCAGGTAGCTTCAGTATGCTTTGTGGCTAGTGGCTAAGACACTGACCTCACCCTTATAAAGATCTAGAAGTGCCTGAGAGTTTTATTCTGTTAGAAACTCCCTGCCTCTGCTCCCACCCCCACCCAAAAGATATCCATGCCAAATCACTGGAAGCCTTGAATGTTACCTTATATGGAAAAAGGACCTTTGCACATATGATTAAGTTAAAGATCTTAAGATGAAGAGATAATCCTGGATTATCTGGGTTAATACCTGCACAAGAATCCTCATAGGAGAGAATAAAGAGAAGAGGAATAAACAAGGTAACCACAGAGGCAGATATTAGAGTGATGCAGCCACAAGCCAAGGGATGCCTGGAACCATCATAAGCTAAGAGAAACAAGGAATGGATTCTCCCCTAGAGAGTGAAACTCCCCTAGAGTCTTCAGAAACATAAAGTCCTGAAAATACCTTTATTTTGGACTTCTGGCCTCCATAAGTGTGACAGAGTAAGTTTTTTTTTATTTTAAATGATCAAGTTTGTGGTCATGTGTTACGGCAGCCTCAGTAAGCTCAGACACTCCCCCTATTTTCTCTTTCCCCAAAAACAATCATTGCCAATGACTGACCAGAGTAACAGTATGTATTAGACTGTTTTTGCATTGCTATAAAGAAGTACCCAAGACTGGGCAATGCATGGAAAAGAGGTTTAACTGACTCACAGTTCCACATGGCTGGGGAGCCTCAGGAAACTTACAATCATGGCGGAGAGTGAAGGAGAAGCAGGCACCTTCTTCGCAAGGTAGCAGGAGGAAGTGAGTGCATGTATAAGGAAGTGCCACACTTTAAAACCATCAGCTCTCTTGAGAATTCACTCACTATCACTATCATGAGAACAGCATGGGGGAAACCTCCCCCATGATCCAATCATTTCCACCTGTCCCTCTATTGAATCATCACCTCCACCTGTCCCTCCAATCCAGGATGAGATTTGGGTGGAGACCCAGAGCCAAACCACATCAGAGTAGAAAGGCTCAGCTCCTTTGCTTCACTGCAGGACAGACTTTGAGGTATAACAAGCCCAGGAGCTCCCCAAAGAATTAGACCAAGACTAGGACTTCTTTGTCTGGCTTCTTCCTCCCCATGTCCTCACTTTCTTACCAGTTTCTCCAGGGAGCACCTTCATAATAAATCACCTGCTCCTAAACCCAAAGCCCAGGGCCAGCTTCAGGAAGAATCTGACCTATGACAGGTGGCCTTCATGGGGCACAACAGAAGTCACAACTGAGGCCTAGGCTTAGAGAGACAATCAAGAGTTTAGTTTTAAGCATGTTGAATTTAGATGCTTTTAAGGCAGAATTTGTGAAAGTGTGACCCACAGACCAAATGTGGCCCATGACCACCTGCTTTCATAAAAACAAGCAAAAAAGCAGCATTAGAACAGAGCTTTGCTTGTTCATTTGTAGATTGCCTAAGGCTCCTTTCATTGCAATAACAGCAGAGTTGAGCAGTTGAGACAGAGACCATATGGCCTACCAAGGCTAAAATATTTGCTATCTTGTCCATTACAGATATGAGCAGCTGGATTTATGAGTCTGTAGCTGAAAGACCAAGAAAAAAATTATGAGTCCTTTGCACACAAGTGATCATTGAAGCTAGGGAGGTGGATACAATCATGTCCAAAGCAAGGCTAGAGGGAGAAAGAAAAAGAGCCAGAATAGAAACTTCAGAATTCTAGTATTTCATGGTGGATCAAGGAAGACTGAAGAAGCGACACAGATGAAGTGGCCAAAGATGTAGATGTAAATCCAGGAAAGTTTCTTAAAATTTGAAAGATCAAAAAAACGTCTTTTATGTTGACCATTTATTTTTATGTCTGAAGACACTGAAAGCTTTTATTTTCTCCTGCAGAGCCAGCATTTAAAACTACCCATCAAAAGAACCGTGTTTTTTCCAGAGCAATCAAAATTATTTTCATTAAATTATTTGGGAGTTAGTTTGTCCCAATGCAACTAAAAAAAGAGAGAGAGATATTGTATACCTATGCCAACCCTTAGTTCTGAACGATCTAGTGATGTTCAAACTCAAAGTGTCTAATCGTGACTAACCCTTTTGCTATTTTCCCTCTTTGACCCTGCTGTACCATTGCCTAATTCCTGGGGAGTTCCTTTATTTAGAAAGCTTTCTTTGTACACAACTTGGAGTGAAATGCTCTGAGAAAGACCAGATTTGTCTTGGATTATAAACCATCAAATCCCTAAAATATTTTGCAGCCCACTAATACCAAAAATATACTCAGGTCATAGTAGCTGCATATGTCAGTACTAGTGGAGAGCTTCCTACTTTTTTTTACATTAAGTACTTTCTGTGCACAAGGTACTGTCCTAAGTTTTGGAAGGGGCACAAAGTTGAGTAAGACATTGTCTCTGCCCACCCTCAGAAGAAGTGAGAAATGTGCCCAAATCATTATTACTCAAAATATGGCAAGAGCAATAAAAGAAATTGGAGTTGGCTGGGTTTGGTGGCTCATGCCTGTAATCCCAGCAATGTAGGAGGCCGAGATGGGTGGATCACTTGAGGTCAGGAGTTTGACACCAGCCTGACCAACATGGAGAAACCACATCTCTACTAAAAATACAAAATTAGCCAGATGTGGTGGTGCATGCCTGTAATCCCAGCTACTTGGGAGGCCAAAGCAGGAGAATCCCTTGAACCCAGGAGGCGAAGTTTGCGGTGAGCCAAGATCAAGCCATTGCACTCCAGCCTGGGCAACAAGAGCAAAACTCCACCTCAAAGGAGAAAGAAAGAAAGAGAGAAAGACAGAGAGAGAGAGACAGAGACAGAGAGAGAGAGAGAGGGAGGGAGAGAGGGAGGGAGGGAAACTGGAGTTGGATGAAAATTTGAGGGAGTGAGAGAGAAAGCTCACATCTGGTTGTAGGACTAGAAAAGGAAGTTCCATGGGAGTTTGGCTGGGAGGGATTTCTGGAGATGAAAATGAAGAAGAAGGCATTCCAAGGTGATGGAACAGCATGAGGTGGGAGGAAAATACAGGAACACTAAACATAGAACTTAGGTAGGAGGGCAATGGGTGGGGAAGAAGATTTTAAAAAGTAAAAAATTTGGAGAAATGCTAAAGTAGGATGAGAGTTCATGGACAACGAGGACCTCCTGAAGGATTTTGTAGGAGGGAGATAAGTGCTTGAAGCTGGGCCCCGGACAGTGAATTTGGCAGTGATGGAGGCCTGGAGTGGAGAAGGGAAGAAGACTGAGGTCGTGCATATCAGTAAAGAGGCTATCCCAGGACCCAGATAAGAGGGTTGAGTTAAGGCACAGGCAACAGAAAAAAAAAAGGAAAAATTAAGAGGTAATGGTTGGCACTTTGGGAGGCTGAGGCAGGCAGATCACTTGAGGTAGGAGTTCAAAACCAGCCTGGGCAACATGGTGAAACCCAATCTCAACTAAAAACACAAAAATTAGCCATGCATGGTGGCACACACCTGTAATCCCAGCTATTTGGGAGACTGATGCAGGAGAATTGCTTGAACCTGGGAAGCAGAGGTTGCAGTGAGCCAAGACTGGGCCACTGCACTCCAGCCTAGGTGACAGAGCAAGACTCCATCTCAATAAACAAACAAACAAAGGGTAATGGAGGTTAAAAGCCAGGATTTAGAAATGACTGGGAAGAGAAAGGAACCAAAGATGTCTGTGCTTTGTAGCTAGGAGACCTTAGGAATGAACATCTAGCTCTGTAGTTGGGTGGGGGCGGAGGGGGGAATGGTAGTTTCTACTGTCCCACTTCTCTGCTGTAACACCCATTAGAGAGAATTGCTGTGTCTATATTTGCATGGTCTGGTATCAAAATTATTCCAAAGGGGCCTGACCTCAATCCACAAAGAACTGTTAAATATAACAGCCATAAACCTATGCCCTAAAACTAAGTTGGAGGTAGGGATCCAATCCTATTCCTTCTATTTCTTCAGTACAAGGAAATTTAGGCACTGAGGAAGATTTTCAGACCTGAAGCCATGTGGTTAATGACTAGGAGCATAGGGGGCTGCCCAGGCTTCTAAGAACCTTCCAAATCCTCCCTGAACCCTCTGAGTCACAGCCATCTCCCCTCCCTGCCTGGAGTACTCATAGCACCTCAGTGACTCTGCCCTCAGGGTCCCAGAAGAAAACCGGGTGCAGATTGGCACCCTCCTTTCGCCCTCGGCTCCCATATCCCAGGAAGCAAACGGACTCCAGGCTCCCACTTAGGCCACCTAAGCTCCATTTCCAGGCTTCCTGCCTTCCCCATGCCTGCAGACAGCTACCTCCTAAGGCCCAAGCCCAGACCTGCCTTGACTCTCCCTCTAATGCCTTGACAACCTGCCTATTGCTTAGTCTGCACACCAACAGACCGCAGAAAAGCTACAGCAGGATTCCAAGGTCCTTTGGATGATCTGCAGTCTCACACACATGCCAAGGCATGCAAATGATGGTGGTGTCTAATGCAAGTGTGACGTAGATGCCATTCCCTAGCTTATGGGATGTTCCAAGGGATTTTGCGGTGGTTTGCAAAACGGTTGTTTCTGGTTACCCAGTAGAACAGTGTTTTTGAAAACAAATCATCATCTACCTGGTCTCTCATCTTTATAATTGGTAAATCATACTTACATATAGCCACGATTCTTGGATGCCTACTCAATGGTTGAATATTACTGCACTTAATTCTGGTGGCATGCAAGGAGGCAGTATCAGCATTCCCCACTTTCTGCAACAGGTAAACTGAAGCTCAGAAGGCTTCAACTACTTTCTAAGCCTGTATCTTATCTTCAGTCTTCTCATTTGCAAATTGTGGATAAGAATATGTATCTCGTGGAGGGGCTGCAGGAGCACATAAGACATTGTGTTCATAGCAACAACACTAGCATTGACTGGTAAGAGGCAGAACCAGGTCCTTGTGACACAAACTCTGCATCCATTTCTGTTATCACACTACTGATCAGTTCTTGTTCAACTTGCTGTGCATTTCTATGACACTCTCACCTCATTACAGCGGGGATCAAACTATGTCATTGTCATCATTGTCACCAAAAGCCAGTGACACTAAAACAGCCTTATGTTCGGCCTTTGTGCTATTTATCCTTTATTTGGGAGAGTCAAAGAAAGGTTAATGCTAATAGATAGCGACATTTGAGATGGTCCTTGAAGGACTTCTGTGGATGAAGACTGATATTGAAATGGACTGAAATCTTGGAAGCATCCCATGGAAGAGATTTAGGAAGATTCAGAGAGGTTTAAAAAACAACAGTAGCTCTAAATTAGTGTGCAGATGAAACAAGGGCACTGGGTGATAATGAAGGTTATCGAGAAAGATACCTATCACGTTGACTCACCTATAAGATCATCTTAGGGAAGTGGTTTTGTTTGTTTAAGAAAAAAAAAGTCCCTAATAACTGTGGACATGGGGAACAAATTTCAGAGTCTCACATGGACATCATGGAGCAGATGAGGTCTGTCCTTCCAGGGTGTGGGCTGTGAAAAGTGGGAGTTGATAACCATCTCCCAGAGCCAGTGCAAGTGTGTGACACATCAGGAGGGGGTTTGCATCTTTCTTTTATTTGTTTGAGACTGAGTCTCACTCTTGTTGCCCAAGCTAGAGTACAGTGGCACGATCTTGGCTCACTGTAACCTCCACCTTCCAGGTTCAAGTGATTCTCCTGCCTCAGCCTCCTGTGTAGCTGGGATTACAGGCACCCACCACCAGGCCTGGCTAATTTTTGTATGTTTAGTAGAGACGAGGTTTCACCATGTTGGCCAGGCTGGTCTCAAATTCCTGACCTCAAGTGATCTGGCCACCTCAGCCTCCCAAAGTGCTGGGATTACAGGCGTGAGCCACTGCGCCTGTCTGTTTGCATCTTTCACAGGGCGACTTAAAAACCTGATCCTAGCTAGCTGGAGGAAAGGGATCCATTCTGTTCAGATAACTAAGTCCAAGAAGGATGACTGCATCCAGGTACTCAAACGATGCCATTGAGCAGCCTCTTGCCCTCTGTAACCCTCTGTAACTTTACTGTTTTCCTCAGTGGTGGCAATACCTGGCAGGCTTTCTGGTCACTGGCAGCTCTTCATGTACAGTCTTCTCATGGCTGAGAATCCCAGAAAAAGAGGACAGTTCTTCTCTGCTAGCCCTTGAAAAATCTTTAAGAATCCTCAGACTGAAAGAGATTGGGTCATTTGCACATGCCTGAATTAACCACAGGGACTCAAAGAGATGGGGTATAGTGATCTGAAATTGTGCGTCACAGATCACGCAAGTAAAAGGGGAATTTTTTTTTTTTTTTTTTTGGCCAGATCTGGGAAACGCAGTTCAAATGAGAAGATGCAATTCTTTAAAGAAAGGGGGATGGGGGATGGAAAAGGATGCTAGATGGGCAGACACAGAGAGGAATGATACCTTTGAAAGAGGTATGTAAAAACAACTTTTAGTGTAATTTGTTTAATTGCACAATTACAAAAATATATAAACCAAAAACGAAGCCACTCATCAATACCCACGAGGCGCACCATCGTTGAGTTTAGTATGTGTTCTTTTCATGCACACTAGATGTGTCTGTGTCTATATAAGCACCTGTAGATGATATTTTTAGCAAAAAGAAAAAGACCCACTCTACAACTGTTCTAAAGTTAGGCAGCCTTCTACGTCAGTACATACAGACATATCTCTTAAATGCCCCTGTCCTAGATATTTCTATTTTCTCCAATTTTTACAGTTACAAACAATACTTTAGTGAATATCTTTGAACATATTTTCTTGCAGTTGTGTAAATCATTCTACAGCATAAGTTGCTGAAGTAAAATTGCTAAGTCAAAGCGTAAACTCATTATATGTTTTAAAATGTACTGAGTGCCGGGCACGGTGGCTCATGCCTGTAATCCCAGCACTTTGGGAGGCCGAGGTGGGTGGATCACCTCAGGTCAGGAGTTCGAGATCAGCCTGGCCAACATGGCGAAACCCCATCTCTACTAAAAATACAGAAATTACCCAGGTGTGGTGGCACGTACCTGTAATCCCAGCTACTCAAGAGGCTGAGGTAGGACAATCACTTGAACCCAGGAGGTGGAGGTTGCAGCGAGTCGAGATGGCACTACTGCACTTTAGCCTGGACAACAGAGTGAGACTCTGTCCACAAAAAAAAAGAAGAAAAAAAAAAGGAAAGAAAAGGAGAAGAGAGGAGAGGAAAGGGGAGGGGAAGGGAGGGGAGAGGAGAAAAAAAGAAATGCACTGGGAAATTACCCTCTAGAGCAATGCACCAACTACATTCTCATCAATAATTCAAGAAGGCATTATAATAACACTACTTGATAAGCCTGTTTAAAACTTTTTAAGGTTTCCATGTTGAAAGGTTTTTATAATTGAAAACTCTTTAAAAAAAGAGAGAGAGAGAGAGAGAGCAGGCTGGGCCTGGTGGCTCACACCTGTAATCCCAGCACTTTGGGAGACCGAGGCAGGTGGGTCACAAGGTCAGGAGTTCAAGACCAGCCTGGTCAACATGGTAAAACCCCATCTCTACTAAACTACAAAAAATTAGCTGGGTGTGGTGGCATGCGCCTATAGACCCAGCTACTTGGGAGGCTGAGGCAGGGGAATCTTTTGAACCCGGGAGGTGGACGTTGCAGTGAGCTGAGATTGCACCACTGCATTCCAGCCTGGTAACAGAGCAAGACTTCATCTAAAAAAAAAAAGCAATCAAAAGGGTGGTGATTGCTCCCACCAGCTGTTAAAGTGTTTTATAAAGTTTAAAAAGTTCAACAGCATTGCCTTGGAATATGGCCAGACAGAACACGAAACAGAATGGAGCTTCCAGAAATAGACCCAAATATAAATGGAAATGTTTTGTGTGATAAAGATGACATTTCAAATCAGTGAAATTAAAAAATGAATTTGTTTAATAAATGATGGTTAGAGAACTAGCTAATCATCTTGGAGGGCAGAAAAAGATGAACCCATGCCTAACACTTTTTATCTAAATAAATTCTAGACCTCTCAGATGTTTAAATGGAATAAAAATGAAACCACAAAATACTAGAGGAAACCATGCTTTGATTTGTTTTCTTATTCTTGTAATTTCAAAGTGAGACTGGCTGAGGAATTGCACAGAAGTTGAAGGCGTGAATAAGTCGGTTGGTCATTTCAACCTTATAAAAAATCAACATTTTTGCATTTGAAAAAATCACCATAAATGAAGTCAAAAGATTGACAACAAACTGGGAGAAAAATGTCAATTACATCAGAAAAAGTGTAATTTTCTGAGTGTGTAAAATCAATAGGAAAAAGACAACTGAGTACAAACATAGGCAAATGCAATGCAAATGACTCTTGAACAGATGAAAAAATGTTCTACTTCCCTCATAACAAGATAGAGATGCAAATTCAAAATACACTATGATACCATTTTTCACCCATTAGATTGACAAGGATCAAGAAGTATAGCTACACTGTTGGCAAAGCTTCACGAATACAGCCTCATACAATGCTGAGGGCGAGGGGTTGGCCATATCTTACCTTGGCAGAGGGTACTTTGGCAATATCAGTAACAATTATAAATGCACCTACCCTGTGACCCATCAATAACACTTCTAGGAATTTATCATACAGATACGCTCTCACACATGGGGAACATCATATTTACAGGTTAAATGTCCCAGCATTGCTCAGCATAACAAAACATTACAGACAACCTAGACGTTTGCTAGTAGCTTATGTCTTCATCTAGTCAGACTGCTGTGACAAAATAACATAAACTGGGTCGCTTATAAACAACAGAAATTTATTTCTTGCAGTTCTAGAGGCTGGGAAGTCCAAGATTAAAGCACCAGCAGATTCAGTGTCCAGTGTGAGGACCTGCTTTCTGGCTCATAGATGAAGCCTTCTCTCTTCACACGGTGAGAAAGATGAGATAGCATTCCAGGATCTTTTATGAGGGCACTAATCCCACCCATGAAGGCTCTGCCCTCATGACCCAGTCACCTCCCAAAGGCCCCACGTCCTAATACTATCATAATGGGGATTAGGTTTCACCATGTAATGCAAACATTCAGACCGCAGCAGGTTAATTATGTGATTTCCATACGGTGGAATACTGTGTAACCTTAATAGAGAATGAGGAGCTTTCTGTGTCCTGAATTGGAAAAATCACCAGAATCTATTGACAGGAAAATAAAGCAAGTTTCAGGACAGCACAGATTTTATATTATCGTACCTATAAAAATAATTGTGGAAAAAAACAATGGGAAAAACACCAGCAACATTAGTAGCTTCTGGAGGGGCAAGGCGGGTTAACTGGCGGACAGGATGGAAGGAAAAGTTTTGACATTTAAAATGTTGAGCCATGTAAATGCGTTTGCTACTTAAAAATAAGTAAAATTAAACGTTCTAAAATGCTCTTTCTTCCTAAGGAAATACTGTTCTTTTTAGGAAACTATTTCCAAGGAAAATTCCAGTATTGCAGAGTCAGGAGCAAAGTGATTCCTACCACTCCCCTGAAGATCTGTGATTTGTAACTAAGGTTTTATTTTTATTGACAAAAGCAACAACCATTAAGACTTTGTGCTGAACAATTCTTTCTTTCTCCTAACTCATCTTCTGTGCTGCTCTAGATCAGGGTGACTAACATAGCGGAGGACTTATTGCCCTTTTCAGAAGACTCCCAGGAGAGTTTAGCAGTTACATAGCTTTAGCTTTAAGTAGCCTTGGGAACCAGAGCCTGGTTGGATTAAGATTTTAAAATAAAAATAAACGTTAGTAAAGTAAGGGAAAGCTGGCTGGAGACATACAGACTCGGTCAACAATTTGCCTTTCCCTTGGTTTTCATCAAATACTAGGTCTGAAGAGGCTTGAACATTTGTCGCTTTGGATAATTATACCAACAGTATAAATTGCTCCTTTGTTTTGAGGGAGTGGGATGGGGCGGTGGTCGCTGGACTCCTGAGCCTGCTGATGACCTTTAGGGGAGGAATAAGCTCCAGTCCCCTTCCTCCACCCCAAGCTGGAAGGCCGGCCGAGGGCTTTCTGTCTTGGGACAGAAGTCCCAGCCATCTTTCTACTGCTCTTGGAGACCAAAGTCTTAAAATAATAGGGTGTTTTAGCTGGGTGCAGCGGTTCATGCCTATAATCCCAGCACTGTTTTGTAAGGCCAAAACAGGAACATCAATTGAGTCTAGGAGTTCAAGATCAGCCTGGGCAACATATGGAGACCCCTGCCTACAAAAAAAATTAAAAAATTAACCAGGCATAAGGATACATGCCTTTAGTCCCAGCTACTCAGGAGACTGAGGTGGGAGGATTGCTTGAGCCCAGGAGGTTAAGGCTACAGTGATCTGTGATGGTGCCACTGCACCCCAGCCCGGGCAACAGAGCAAGAACTTGTCTCAAGTAATAATAATAATAATAATAATAATAATGTGTTCCTTCACTTTGCCTTGTCTCCTCTATTCATATACATCCCCAGAGTTATATGTGTGCCGCGGGTACTTAACATTGCCTCACATTGACCAGCTCGCTTCTACATTTGTGTTAACAGCACAGGGCAGAGAACACAAACTGGCTGCGAATTGCTGCTGCTGTTGTTGTGGTTGTTGTTGTTGTTGTTGTTGTTTGGCCCACACAGGATATTTTTTATTTTGTATCAAAACTTTTTCCTGAACTTCTATTTTAGAATCAGGGGTACACATGCAGACTGGTGCAAAGGTATGCCATGTGATGCCAAGGTGTATGAATGACTCTGTCACCCAGATAGTGAGCATAGCACCCAATAGGCAGTTTTTTTCAATCCACCCCCAACCTCCCTTCCTCCTCTAATAATTTTCAGTGTCTGACGTTCCCGTTTGTGCCTATGTTTACCCAATGGTTAGCTCCCACTTGTGAGACCATGCAACGTTTGGTTTTCTGTTTCTGCATTAGTTCACTTAGGATAATGGTTTCCAGCTGCACGCGTGTCCCTGCAAAGGACATGATTTCATTATTTTTATGGCCACGTAAAATGGTGTATATGTCCCACATTTTCTTTATCCAGTCCATTGTGGATGAGCACCTAGGTTGACTCCACGCCTTTGCTATTGTGAATAGTGCTGCGACGAAAACACAGGTGCATGTGTCCTTTTGGTAGAATGGTTTATTTTCCTTTGGGTATATGCCCAGTAGTGGGACTGCTGGGTTAAACGGTAGCTCAATGCTTCATTCTTGAGTCAACACTTAGAAGAATCCAAATCCTGATCAAAGTCTGGATTCTGCTTCTCTTGCAAACTCAGAATAAATTATTTCCCTGGAAATTATAAGTTTCATGAGAACAGAAACATTGTGGATTTGTACACAGCCCCAGCTCCAAAATATAAATCATTATCTAGTATCTCAACAAATAGTTGATAAATGAATGAATGGATGAATAAACAATGTCAGAACAAGTCTACAATCAGCTGAAACTTAGTAGCAACTGCTCCTCTTTCCATGGAGAGTGTGCTCTCTAGCTTGCCACACTCCCCACCCCTCCTTATTGCCTTCTGCCTACATTCTTCACTCATCTATACTGTCTGCCTGTTTCTCTAGGTATTTAAGTCTGTGGACCCACTTGCCATGATAGTTCTGCAGCCTGTTATCAGTTTTGTTAAGTGACCGTGGAGAACTCAGAAATGTATGTCCCATCTGAAAGCTGATTAACCACTTTAATGACAAAATGAAAATCTAAAACTTTACTTGGGGGCCAGGGGCAGTGGCTCACACATATAATCTTAAGAATTTGGGAGGCTGATGTGGGAGAATTGCTTGAGGCCAGGGGTTCAAGACCAGCCTGGGCAACAAAACAAGACTCTGACTCTTCAAAAAAAAATTTTTTTTAATTAGCTGGGCTTTGTGGTGCATGCCTGTAGTCCTAACTACTTGGGAGGCTGAGGCAGGAGAATTGCTCGCTCGAAACCAGGAGCTCAAGGCTGCCATGAGCTGTGATTGTGCCACTACACTCCAGCCTGAATGACAGAGCAAGATCCCCATCTCTAAAACAAAAACAAACAAAAGCACTTGTATGAATGTTTCTAGATCTAAGAAAAAATACTACTTTGGGTTATTTTTAAAAGAAATAAAAGCATATGCTTAAAATAAAAGCATTTAGCTTTTGAGCCTCTCTAAACAAAATATATATTCGTTTTTTGCTTCTGAGTACAAATTACCAAAAACTTAGACACTTAGGACAACACCCCATTTGTCGTATAGGTCAGAAGTCTGGGATGATGTTTCAGGCCATTTTTGTGTTGTTATGAAGAAGTAACTGGCCAGGTGCCGTGGCTCACGCCTATATTCCCAGCACTTTGGGAGGCCAAAGGTGGGTAGATCACCTGAGGTCAGGAGTTCAAGACCAGCCTGACCAACATGGTAAAACCCCATCTCTACTAAAAATACAAAATTAGCTGGACGTGGTGGTATGCACCTGTAATCTCAGCTCCTCAGGAGTCTGACGCAGGAGAACCACTTGAACCTGGGAGGTAGAAGTTGCAGTGAGCCGAGATTTCGCTATTGCACTCCAGCCTGGGCAACAAGAACAAAACTCTGTTTCAAAAGAGAGAAAGAAAGAAAAAGAAATACCTGAAGCTGGGTAATTTGTTTTAAAAAAAATTTAATTGGTTTATGGTTCTGCAGGTTGTACAGGAAGCATGCTGCTTCTGGTGAGAGCCTCAAAAAACTTACTGATGGCAGAAGGTGATACAGAACAGGCACATCACATGGCAGAGCAGGAGCATAAGAGAGTGAGCCGGGAGGGGCCGTATACTTTTAAACACCCAGATCTTACAGGAAGTCTGAGCAAGACCTCACTCATCACCTAGGAGGTGGTGCTAAGCCATTCATGGGGACCCACACCTCTGTTACAATTACCTCCCACCAGGCCCTGCCTTCAACAATGAGGAACCACATTTCAACATGAGATTTGGAGGGGACAAACATCCAAACCATATCAGATGGTATGACTCATTTTCTGCTAGGATCTCACAAGACTAAAATCAAGGTGTTGGTTGGCTGCATTCTCATCAGCAGCTCAGGGGTCCTCCTACAAGCTCATTCTCATTGTCGGTAGAATTCAGTTCCTTGCCCCCATTTCCTTGCTGGCTCCAGCCAGGAAGCATTCTCAGATACTCATGGCAGCTCTCTGGTCCTTCCACTTGACCCTCTCCATCTTCAAAGCCAGCAGCAGTATATCAAATCCTTCTGATGCTCTGGATCTTTTGGACTTCTGATAACAGCCAGAAAAAATCCTTTACTTTCCAGGACTCATGTGATTCAATCAGGCACACCTTGACAACCTCCCTACATTCAGCTTTGCCATGAACACAGCATAGTCATGGAGTGTGAGCTTTTTATAGTCACAGGTTCTGGAAATGAGGGCATGGAATCTTAGAGGCCAATTTTAGAATCCTGCTTACCATAAAATTGTATTTTCTTAGAGACATGTGACACGATTTCCCAAAGAAATCATGTCACATGTCTCTAAGAAAATACGATTGGTTTACATTCTTACAAGGAAACACCATGAAGGGGGTGGTGATTACCCTATTCTCCCCTGCACTGGGCAATTATGTCTTGGGATAGTACACTTCATTCTGGGTATAAAAAGTGGGAGAGAAATGGTGAAGCAAAACCACCTTAGTCCGTTTGGGGTACCATAATCAATACTATAAGCTGGGTGACTTGTAAACAACAGAAATGTCTCACAGTTCTGGAGGCTGAGGAGTCCAATATCAGGGTGCTGGCAGATTCCATTTCTGGTGAGGCCCCTCTTGCTAGTTCACAGATGCCATCTTCTTGCTATAATCTGACATGGCAGAAGGGATAAGGGATTTCTCTGAGGTCTCTTTTATGAGGGCACTAATCCCATTTATGAGGGCTACCCCTCATAACCTAATTCACTCCCCAGGGGCCCCAACTCTAATACCATCACCTTGGAAGTTAAAATTTCAACATATGAATTTGAAGGGAACATAAACATTCATTCCACTGCAATCACTAAGATCACAAGTGGAATCAAATCCCTGTGGTGTGTTTTGTTTCCTTCCCCATCATACGTCTATTTTTATTCTGATGAAAAGTAATTTTTGTTTTATTGAGTCAGAGCCTCACTCTGTCGCCCAGGCTGGAGTGCAGAGGCAAAATCTCAGCTCACTGCAACCTCCACCTCCCAAGTTCAAGTGATTCTCCTGCCTCAGCTTCTCAAGTCGCTGGGATTCCAGGAGTGCGCCACCATGCCAGGCTGATTTTTGTATTTTTAGTAGAGACAGGGCTTTGCCATGTTTTCCAGGCTGGTCTCTCTCAAACTCCTGACCCTAAGGTGATCTGCTTCAGCCTCCCAAAGCGGTAATTTTTGAAACTCTTGACCAATGAGAAAATTTGACACTCCCAGATCTGCCACGTTTGTTTTGTTTTGTTTTTCACCCCGCCCCGGATGCCAGAGGTTTACTATCACATTTGAGAAATAGGGATATATAGGAACTGCAAAACCCTGCCCCTGTAATCCCACCTATCTCTCACAGTCAACTTTTCCCAGCCAGATGACGTCATACGAATTTGCCTTCCCTTCCAGTCTGGAGGCCTCCGTCTTCTCATTCCACAGTCCATTTATTCAACCTGCCTCTCTCATCCCCAGGTACACCAGTTTCTTGCCTACCTGTCATAGTGCTCATGTGGTCTCCAATGCGGAAGTACCCTCCCTGTCCCCTTCAAGCCAAATACCCCCCATTCTTTAGTATCCAGCTGAAGTCTGCCTTCTTCACTCTGCTTGTCCTCAGACTACTGCATCCTAGATTCATCTTTCCCTTTTCCAAAATGTTAAGGCGGTTCCGTCTGAACCACGTGGTTAGCAGGTGATTTATAACAGCCGTGTATTTTGCTCTGGTTATTTCATAGACATACAACTTGTCTCCCGAATTACACTCTATGTCTCTAAATGGTAGCACCATCGTTTTTTATTTTTCTCTTTTTTTTTTTTTCCTGGCAGAAAAAGCTTCCCAAGCAGAACAAAAAGTAAATGTCTCGTTAATTCTTCTTTTCTTTTATGATGTATTGATTAACTCAGCTTCCAGCCCCACTTAAAGATCTTCACCCTCTCTTCTCTTTATTCTTACCAATTGCCTTCTCTCCTCTATCTTCTGATTCCTCGGAATATAAAATACTAGGAGATGTAAGATAGAGACTTTTAATGGGAAAGTGTGCAAAGAAGCCCACAGTCTTGCCCCGAAATCCCAGATTATTGAAGCCCCTAGTTTTACTCTTAGCAATCTGCCTTTTTTCCTTCCCACGATTTGTCATAGTTTGTAATTAAGTATTTGTGTATGATATTGTATAACTATTTGTGTGTTTCACTCACTAGAGTGTAAGCTCTCTGAGGGTAAGAAAGGACCCCACAGGTGCTTTGCTCCCCATGATATCCTAAGCACAGCTTAAAGCCTACCCCTCATTAGATGCTTAATACGCTTGTGTAATAAATGAAAGGATGAATAAAAAGTGCAGACAAGGTATCTTGGTGGCTCTTTGCATTCTTGTTCCTCTAATGAACAACTATCTGGCTCTTTTCCAGGCGACACAAGATGTACAGAGAGCAGATGAACCTCACCTCCCTGGACCCCCCAGTGCAGCTCCGACTCGAGGCCAGCTGGGTCCAATTCCACCTGGGTATTAACCGGCATGGGCTCTACTCCCAGTCCAATCCTATTGTCAGCAAACTTCTGCAAGATATGAGGCACTTTCCCACCATCAGTGCTGGTAAGGTTCATGGAATCAAGCAAGAGGGATTGACTTTCTCCCAGAGAGTCTGAGTGAAGCATCCCAGGCCAGGCTCCAGAGTGGAATACTAAAGGCTTGACACTGACCCCTGAGAGACAGAAGAACATAGGCATTGATCTTTTTCCTTCTGAAAGAGATCCTATAGCAATAATCTCATCCTGACCCTATAAGGGAGGCATATAGTAAGTATTCTTTTGTTTGTTACACCTAAAGGAAAGTGATCTCTACCATTTATTGAGTGCTTCGTTTGAAGCAGATGATGCATTCTCTTTCATCCAAAGACCTTATGGCATGGATATTACCATTGCCGTTTTACAGATAGGGAAACTGAGACTCAGAAAGGTTAAGTAACTTGGCCAAGGACCTAAAGGGTGGAGCTGGGATTCAAACACAGGCCTGCTAATACCAAGTCTGTGCTGTCAAGCACTAAAACAATCTAAATGAAACAGCAAATTATTAGCAGAGACAAAACCAGACTCAGTCTCCCAGCCAGGTATTGCTGGAGTACCAGCTGAAGGGCTAGAGAGCAGGGGTCTGTGACAGAGCAGAGAAGGAGGCTGCATTCTCCTGGGCTCAAGAGCTCTCTCATGAAATGGTCAAGGGCCACTGGCTACATTAGTCTCCCCTCTGGGGATCTGTACCAGAGTCAAGGGATCTTCATGTTGTAGCCTCTCCCAGGAACAAGACTGGAAGTTTCATGGCCCTTCTCCTTCTTTGCAGATTACAGTCAAGATGAGAAAGCCTTGCTTGGGGCATGTGACTGCACCCAGAGTAAGTGATCTGGCCCTGCCCCCACCCAGCCTCCTCACCCTCACAGCTGTGCAAACCCCAGAATCCACTCCAGTGGGCACTTTGGGCAAGAGTGGAAGGAGCATGGTTCTCTGCCTAACCTCTGAGAACTCAACATTTCCCTCCACCCACCCACAACAAGAAAAGGCACTTAAGAGGAAGGGCTCTGTAGGCCCCACTGGGCAATGCATGGCCCAGGAAAAGCATCATCAACATCACTGAGGAGCTCATCAGAAACGCAGAGTCTCACTCTCTTTCTGAATCAGAACCTGAATTTTAACAAAATCCTCAAGCGATTGGAGCACGCTTTCAAATTCAAGAAGCAAATGGTTCCCACTATTAACAAAATATTAGAATTGGCCAGGTGCAGTGGCTCACACCTGTAATCCCAGCACATTGGGAGTCAGGTGGATCACTTGAGGTCAGGAGTTCGAGACCAGCCTGGCCAACACAGTAAAATCCCATCTCTACCAAAAATATAAAAAGTTAGCTGGGTGTGGTAGCATGTGCCTGTAATCCCAGCTACTCAGGAGGCTGAGGCAGAAGAATCACTTGAACCTGGGAGGCGGAGGTTGCAGTGAGCCGAGATCGTACCACTGCACTCCAGCCTAGGCAACAGAGTGAGACTCTGTATCTCTGTCTGTCTGTCTGTCTGTCTGACTCTCTCTCTCTCCATATATATATATATATATATATATATATATATATACACACACACATATATAAATCACTGGGGGAGCTTTAAAAACTGTTCCTGCCCAGCCTCCAGCTCCAGGAATTTTGATTCAAGTGCAGACAGTGAGGCCTAGGTGATTCTAATGTAGCCAGGGCTGAGACTCACTAGGATAAGTGATTAATGGAATCGAAAAGCTAGGACTGAGAGTGGCGGAGCTCCCCTCCAGGAGTGCTGTGACCTGGTTATAGGTGGGTCTAGACCCTAAAGTCATTAGGCCTGTCATCACCAGCCATGAGCGGCCCCATCCCTTTACTTCAATGTGTGGAACACACATCAGAAATGTCTACATGTGACTACATCTGACAGGGCATGTCAAACTTTATTAGTCCATTTTAACACTACTGTAAAGACATGCCTGAGACTGGGTAATTTATAAAGGAAAGAGGTTTATTTGACTCACAGTTCTGCAGGCTTCACAGGAAGCATAGCTAGGAGGTCTCAGGAAACTTACAATCATGGTGGAAGGTGAAGGGGAAGCAAGGCACATCTCACATGGCAGCAGGAAAGAGAGGATGCAAAGGGGAAAGAGCCCTTTATAAAACCATGAGATCTTGTGAGACCTCACTATGACAAGAACAGCATAGGGGAAAACACCCCAAGGATCCAATTACCTCCTACAACATCCCTCCCTCAACAATTTGAGATGAGATTTGGGTGGGGACACAAAGCCTAACCGTATCACTAAGGTTTGAAAAACAAAGGTTTACACAACCCCAAGCTTCCCTTTTCTCCAGTTAAGCACCTGCCATCAACCATTTTCTAGAACACAAGGTGAGTGAGATATTGTCCTGATCCTCCAGGACCAGGGAGAGGGTAAGGCAAGTGAGGTGCCCAGGATGCAAAATTTAAGGAAGTAGCACTCCCTGCACCTAAGGAGCACTCATTTGCCAAGCCTTGGTCCCAGCCCAGGTGTACAGTCTTAAGTGGAAAGAGGCATAGATGAACAAACTAGTCTAATACAACAGATGGCATAAATAGAATCTACAAAGATGTAGTTGAAACACAAAGAGGAAAGGGTTCATTCTTCTTAGAAAAACATTCTTTAGGGTTTTCACTAAACGTCCTAATTGTATTTTTTGCTCTTTTCCCATCCCAGCAGAAAATGTCCTTTTTTTGTTTTTCAAGACGGGGTCCTCACTGTATTGCCCAGACAGGTCTCAAACTCCTGGGTTCGGGCGATCCTCCAGCCTTCACCTCCAAACGTAAAAAGTACTGTCTTGAACCCCTGGACAGAGTCACTATGGCCTGACACCATGGCATTTACCCTGCAGGCTACGATGACCACATCCTAGTCTTCAGGGTCTCATTGCATAAGACAAAAGAGAAGTTGGCTGGGCTTATTGAAGGAACAGTCACATGCCTGGGCTTAACCCACCCTTCTGCCTTTCACAGTTGTGAAACCCAGTGGGGTCCACCTCAAGCTGGTGCTGAGGTTCTCAGATTTCGGGAAGGCCATGTTCAAACCCATGAGGTAAGTGACTGCCTTCCTCCTTTCCACACCCTGTTGGGGCGGCCCTGGGAAAATTTGGACCAAAAACTCATAAAAGTGACCCAAAATCTTTCTGCCAGTTATTCAGAGATTCTCTAATCTGTCCAAGCATAGAACCGTTTTGGGTGATAATAATAACAATTGAAAATACCAAGAGCTTGTCGTTATCAGGACTATACTAGCATCTATGCCACACAATGGCCTAAATTGTGTCCTTGGATCATAGGTAAGATTATGAGTCAGGTACTCTTATAATGTCCACTTTATGGATAAAGATACTGATGCTGAAAGAGACCATCTCATCCCAATCATCCAGCTGCAAACAGCAGACCCAGATTCAAACCTAGGCAGCTGGATTGCTAAGATCACACTCCACCACTTCAATGGGTCCCCACTTTTTTTCCAGGGATAGCACCCTCTTTTTGACATCAAAAAGTTTACAGAGTTATATACAGCAATACTTGTTTCAATCGAAAAACTAGACAATCAAGAAAGGCTACTAGGAAGTCAATTACATGTTTACATTAATGTATATTTTATTCAAAACAACAGCAACTACATGCCTTGAGACTATTGTAAAACATACAGATGGGTGAAATAATATGTATTTAGTCCTTAGACAGAGCTTGGTGTGAGTTTGGTTTTCTGGTCCCCAAAGGATCTGCAGCCCACAGGTTGGGGTCTCCTAGAGTAAAAAGTCCTGGAGTAAGGCCCCAGTGCCTTAGCCCAAGGGAATGTTCCTCCTTGAGATGATGAGATGACATGCAGAAAAGAAAATCACCCCAAGAGGAGCCCCAATACCCAAGTCATGCTTTCCTCCAGAATGTGCTTCTTCCAGTGGAATGCAATTAGACTGGGAGATTCCAAACCTTCAGCCATTCAAGGGGAAGCCTATTGATTGGCCCGGCAGATGGTTCTTATTGGCAAGGCCTACTTGAATAAACATTGAATAAAGAGTTTTAGTCCAAATCGCTTTGGCAAAAGCACCTCCTTAAAGGAGGGGTTGGAGTGGCTCGGTTGCCTGTTACATTAACTTGAGAAGCCTTTACTACAAATCCTTATGCCTGAGTCCTACCCTCAGGGAGTCCCGTGGGCATGCTCAATGGGTTCTCCCTGTGATCCCAAGGCTCAGGCAACCTTGAGAACCACTGCTGTATAGAGTTCCTCTGCCAGGCACTGTGGCTCACACCTGTAATCCCAGCACTTTGGGAGGCCAAGGTGGTTGGATGATCTGAGGTCAGGAGTTCGAGACCAGCCTGGCCAATGTGGCGATATCCTATCTCTACAAAAAATACAAAAATTAACCAGGTGTGGTGGTGCACACCTATAGTCCCAGCTGCATGGGAGTCTGAGGCAGAAGAATCACTTGAGCCCAGAAGGAGGAGGTTGTGGTGAGCTAAGATTACACCACTGCACCCCAGCCTGGGCAACAGAGGGAGTCTCTATCTTAAAAAAAAAAAAATTTTTTTTTTAAAAGTTTCTCATTTTTCGTATGTGAAAGACCCAAAATCCTAGTTGTTAGATCAACTTAAAACTTTCCGGAAATGTACATGGAACAATTGAATCTATGCTTATATTTATATTGATTTTTAAATCCCATCATAAAAAACAGTATATTTATTTAGAAATATTGCTTTTTTTGACAAAGTTTTGACAAGTAAAATATAGATTTTACTTGTCAAAAAATTTGGGGCATTGTTTGTCATCATCACTTAGAGTCAAGTTGAGGGTGAACGTTAAATCAATATTAAATTATTTCCCCACTCCCCTCCCCCATCACCACCAATAAGCTGATGTGACCAGTTACACTAGGCAGTAAAACCACCACAAAGTCAAGTCATTCCAGGTTAATGTATCTGTCCCAAACAAAATAAAGTGATTGACTATGTCAGGGCTTGAATACAGAGACTCCTCTCCAAGGGACAATTTCAGGAGAGACCTTATCTTATATTCTGGCATAAAGAGTACATAAATAAATAAAATACATAAATAAATACATGTGATCCTTTGAAATGATCTGAACAGCCAATACACAGGGCAATTAGCAGAGGTTCCACAAGTAGACATGTGACTCTTTGGCACAACACTCAGCTGAACACAAGAGCCACCAGTGAGCTTCTGGTTGTTACGGAGTTTTAAATTATTGTTACTGTTAGTCAAGCACGCATAATATATATTCAACAGAGAGCACCAGTTAGAGAGAGGCAACATAAGGAACACTGACAGAGAAACATGAGACATTAACAAGAAGCATAAAAGTAATGACAAATCTGCAAATGCACCACAAATCACCAGGACCATAGAGTCTGTTCTCTGAGCAAAATTTGCATGTGGCACAATAGGATGTCTCTAATTTTTTTTCTTTGAGATGGAGTTCTGCTCTTGTGGCTCAGGCTGGAATACAGTGTTGCCATCTCGGCTCACTGCAACCTCGGCCTCCCAGGTTCAAGCAATTCTCCTGCCTCAGCCTCCTGAGCATCTGGGATTACAGGTGCATGCCACCCTGCCCAGCTAATTTTTGTATTTTTAGTAGAGACAAGGTTTCTCCATGTTGGCCAGGCTGATCTTGAACTCCTGACCTCAGGTGATTCCCCCGCCTTGGCCTCTCAAAGTGCTGGGATACAGGCGTAAGCCACCGCACCCAGCCAGATGTCTCTAATTTGTTTAAAATGGAAGCTAATATGCAGTGGATGAGCGCCACCCTTAGTTCTTTTGTATTGGGGAAGAAAAACTACTAGAACCCGTAGTGTTTCCTTTGCAGGAAAATAAAGTAACATAACTCACAGCCTAAAACTTCTTCTCTGCCTGGTCAGTTAAAACAAATTTCGCTGTATCTGCATTTCAGTTTATTGCACTTTGCAGATATTATGGTTTTTGTTTTACAAATTGAAGGCTTGTGCAACTCTGTATCAAGCAAATCTATCATGCTATTTTTTCCAACAGCATTTGCTCACTTCTTGTCTCTGGGTCACATTTGGCAATTCTGATAATATTTCAAACTTTTTTTTTTGAGACAGAGCCTCACTCTGCAACCCAGGCTGGAGTCCAATCGTGCGATCTCAGCTCCTACAATCTCTGCCTCCTGGGTTCAAGTGATTCTATTGCCTCGGCCTTCTGAGTAGCTGAGACTACAAGTGCCAGCCACCACACCTGGCTAATTTTTGCATTTTTAGTAGAAACAGGGTTTCACCATGTTGGCCAGGGTGGTCTCGAACTCCTGACCTCAGGTGATCCACCCACCTCCACTTCCCAAAGTGCTGGTATTACAGGCATCAGCCACTGCTCCTGGCCTTCAAACTCTTTTATTATTACATGTGTTATGGCAGTCTGTGATCTGTGATCTTTGATGTTAATTTTGAAATTGTTTTGAGGCACCACAAATCATGCCCATATAAGACAGTGAACTTAATAAACATCTTTTTTTCAAGACAGAGTCTCAGTCTGTTGCCCAGGGTGGAGTGCAGTAGCACGATCTCAGCTCACCTCCTGGGTTCAGGCAATTCTCATGCCTCAGCCTCCCGAGTAGCTGGGATTACAGGCGCCCACCACCACGCCCAGCTAATTTTTTCTATTTTTCGTAGAGAAGGGGTTTCATTGTGTTGGCCAGGCTGGTCTTGAACTTCTGCCCTCAAGTGATCGCCCACCTTGGTCTCCCAAAGTGCTAGGATTACAGGCATGAACCACTGTGCCTGGCCTAAATGTGTGTTGTGACTGCTCCAACAACTGCCTGTTCCCCCAGTCTCTCTCTCTCTCTTCAAGCCTCCCTATTCCCTGAGACACAATAATATTAAAATCAGGCCAGTTAGTAACACAAGGGCCTCTAAGTGTTCACAGGAAAGGAAGAGTGTCACATCTCTCACTTTAAATGGAAAGCTGGAAATGATTCGTGAGGCTAGTGAGGAGGCATGTTGAAAGCCAACAAGCAGAAAGCTAAGCTTTTTGTGCCAGTTAGCCAAGTTGTGAATTCAAACAAAAAGTTCTTGAAGGAAATTGAAAGCGCTGCTCCTGTGAACACACGAATGATAAGAAAGCAAAACAGCCTCATTGCTGATATGGAGCAAGTTTAAGTTATCTGGATAGAAGATTAAACCAGCCACAGCATTTCCTTAAGCCAAAGCTTAATCCATAGCAGGGTTCTAACGCTCCTCAGTGAAGGCTGAGACAGGTGAGAAAGCTGCAGAAGAAAATTTGGAAGATAACAGAGGTTGGTTAGTGAGGTTTAAGGAAAGAAGCCATCTCCATAACATAAAAGTGCAAGGTGAAGCAGCAAATGCTGATGGAGAAGCTGCAGCAAGTTATCCAGATCTCACTAAGATCATTGATGAACATAGCTACACTAACAATAGATTTTTAGTGTAGATGAAACAGCCTTCTTCTATTGGAAGAAGATACCATCTAGGACTTTCCTCATAGCTACAGAAGAAAAGTCAATGCCTGGTTTCAAAGATTCAAAGGACAGGCTGACTCTCATTAGGTGACAATGTTGCTGGTAGCTAAAGTTGAAGCCAATGCTCAATCGGCATTCAAAAAATCCTCAGGCTCTCAAGAATGATGCTAAATTTACTCTGCCTGTGCTCCATAAATGGAGCAACAAAGTCTGGATGACCACACATCTGTTAACAGCATGGTTTACTGAGTATTTTAAGTCTACTGTTGAGACCTTACTGCTCAGCAAAAAAAAAGAAAAAAAAATCCTTTCAAAATATTACCACTAGTTGGCGAAGCACCTAGTCACCCAAGAGCTCTGCTGGAGATGTCCAAGGAGATGAATATTGTTTTCATGCCTGCTAACACAACATTCATTCTGCAACCCATGGACCAACAAGTCATTCTTTCAAGTCTTACAATTTAAGAAAAACATTTTGTAAGGCTATAGCTGCCATAGTTAGTGATTCAGTTAGTGATTCCTCTGATCAACCTGAACAAGGTTATTTGAAAACCTTCTGGAAAGGATTCACCCTTCTAGATGCCATTAAGAAAATGCATGATTCATGGAAGGAAGTTAGAAATGTCAACATTAACAGGAGTTTAAAAGAAGATTGATTTCAATCCTCATAAATGACTTTGAAGTGTTCAAGACTTCAGTGGAGAAGATAACTGCAGACGAAGAAATCACAAGAGAACTGGAATGAGAAGTGGAGCCTGAAAATGTGACTGAATTGTTGCAATTGCATGATCAAGCTTGAAGAGACAAGGAGTTGCTTCTTATGGATAAGCAAAGATAGTGGTTTATTGAGATAGAATCTACTCCTGGTGAAGATGCTGTGAACATTGTTGAAATGGCCACAAAGGATTTAGAATATTATGCAAACTTAGCTGATAAAACAGCAGCAGGGTTTGAGAGGATTGACTTCAGTTTTGACAGAAGTTCTACTGTGCATAAAATGCTCTTAACATTGCATGCTACAGATAAATCTTTTGTGAATCGATGCAGAAAACTTTTTTTTTTTTTTTTGAGATGGAGTCTCACTCTGTCACCAGGCTGAAGTGTAGAGGCACGATCTTGGCTCACTGCAACCTCCGCCTCCTGGGTTCAAGGGATTCTCCTGCCTCAGCCTCTCAAGTAGCTGGGATTACAGGTGTACACCACCACACTCAGCTAATTTTTGTATTTTCAGTAGGGATGGGGTTTCACCATGCTGACCAGGATGGTCTCGATCTCCTGACCTCATGATCTGCCCACCTCAGCCTCCCAAAGTTCTGGGATTACAGGTGTTGTCTTATTTTTAAAGGTTGCCATAGCCACACAAACCTTCAGCAACCACCACCCGAGTCAGTCAGCAAAAAGACTATGACTTGCTGAATGCTCAGATGAGTGTTAGCATTTTTTAGCAATAAAGTGTTTTTCCATTAAAATGTATACATTTTTTAAACATAGTGCTATTGCACATTTAATAGACTCCAGCATAATAAAAACACAACTGTTATATTGATTGGGTGGGAAACCTAAACATCTGCATGAATGGCTTTATTGCTATTTGCGTCATTGCAGTGGTCTGGAACCAAACCTGCCATATCTCCAAGGGACGACGATACAAAAATTGTTCAAATTCACCAGCTTTTTCCCAACTATAATGCAAAAGCCTCCAACATTCAGTGATAGCGCCAATGTTACCTATTTTTATACCACAACACAGTGTAATCTACATTTTTATAAAATGTAGTCCAAAATCTAAAATAGTATCATTTTAAAATGTACTTCTTGAAAAATTACATTTTTTTCTGTAAGTAATTTCAGGCAAACACCTTTGTTTTCCTGATGAAAGACAGAACGTAGAAATTTATCTTTGGAAAACATACATTAGGAACATAAAGATTATATTCTTAAAATGTAATATATACAATATAATGTATAATGAAACATGCATCCTTGCTTCTCAAAGTATGAGAAGCATTGATAGAAAGTAAAAACAACCTTCGAATTTAAAATCACTTCTATCTTAGGTCATACAAAAATGAGAAAACGTTTTAGAGGATCCTAAAGGGTGTCTGAGAAATGCTGTGTTCCTATAGATGGGATCCAGGAATCAAAACGAGACTGGCAAGAGGGACTATGCTTTCTAGCCTAGATACCCAGCATCGATGATGAGAAGCTGGTCAGGCCTGAGCATGGAGGGCTGTGCTGTACATGTGGCTGCACCTTTTATAACAGAATCTCCACTTTTGGCAGCACCTCACTGTGGTTTCCAGGACTCACTTGTGGTTTTTGGCAAAATGTGCATCACGATTTGAATTGCCAGTGCTTCTTACTTACAGCTTTCTGCAACATTACGTTTGTTTACATTTAACATTACTTTGCAGTCATTTTAACAGTCCCACTCAGTGGATGATAAAATTATTCGAAGATCATCATTCTTCCATGTTTATTAGCATCATCGATGCAAAGTCAGCCTAAAGGCCAGAACTGACACCATGATACGCTTAATGATTAGCACTTTCCTGAATGTACACACCCAGCAGGCCCCACCACACTCAGGTAGCCTGGCACTTTTCAGAAATCCATTAGAGATTTTTTTTTAATGTGTATAAATCAATGTCCTCTGCACGAACCACCCTCAGCCCTCCTGATCCCGCTATGTGTCTCTGTGGGGATGATGGTCCACGTATTTCCCCCACATCCCCCTAAGACCCAGAACTTTTTTGTTCTTCAACCCTAGCATACTAAATTGCATTTCTGGGCCAGTTTTCCATTACCAATTCCTGGTTCCTACCCCACCTTTCTTCATCCTTGGGTGTCTGGGTCTGTACTCTACCTCTGGTTCTGCTAACCATTCCTGTGTCTTCTGCTTATATGCTCAGAAGAATGTCTGTTTCTTCCCTCTCAACTGCTGGGTTTTGAAAATAATCAGTCGCTGTCACCAAAGCTTCTTAAGTAGGAAAGTTGGTATTGGTGGTGCCTGCAGGACCATGTCTTGCCAGAAGCCTGCCTCCTCCCACTTTGCATGTCTTCTCCCGGCCAAGGGAGCCACAGGCCATTCCTGACTTGCCATGCCGTCGCCTGTGTGTACATGAAAGGCATAAAAGCCTGTTTTCCTTTCTCACTGGTCATGCTCATCAGCTCTCTTCTCAGGCTCCCAGCTGAAGTCTGAGTCCAGGGCGTGATTCCTTCCTTTCTTCCAGACAGCAGCGAGATGAAGAGACGCCCGTAGACTTCTTCTACTTCATTGACTTTCAGAGACACAATGCTGAGATCGCAGCTTTCCATCTGGACAGGTAGGGTCTGGCCCCACGGAGGTGACACTGCCTGTAAGTTGCAACCCTCTGGGAGGAGTGGCTGGACAGACCCTCAGGTGGGAACTCCCTGGCATTTCTTCTTTCTGGCTTTTTATCTTCTTCATGCTTCAGTGTGGTGTCTTTGAACCCAAAATGTCCCATGCAACCCACAGATGAAAAAACACAAGGCCTTTTAATGTATATAATGAAAAGAACAACCTACAAAGAACATGCTCCCTGCCATGCTGCCTGGGGCAGCTGCTCTAGTTTCCTGATCTGAGATAAGGAGAATGCACCCACTCCTATTTATCCAAGGAGTCCCACTGTTATGATATTAGGTGAAAGCACATTCCTCTATTTGCTCAGTCGTTGCTACCCAAAGTGCAGTCTGCAGCATCATCGGCATTTGCAATAAGCTTTTTAGAAATAAGGAATCTCAGCCCCACCCTAGAACCACTGAATCAGAGCCTGTATTTGAATAAGATTGCCAGATGACTCATAGGGACATTAAAATATGAGAAGCACTGAGCAAGAATGAAGTTGGGATGGTGGGAAGGTTTGCCCAGGAGGCTTGACGGAATAAGGATTCATTTTCTACGCCATCTCCCCTACTTTAGACATAAGTTTAAAGGCCCAGTGTTGACCTGGGCATTACCAGCTCAACACAACGGAGCCCCGCCTCACCGGCCACCCTCCTGGGCACACCAGCCAATTCCTAATGTGCACTGGCCAGGGGACAAAACCCCTCCTCCCCACTCCCTGATCATTGCTCAGATGGAACAGAGCTTCCTCTCTTGCAGGATTCTGGACTTCCGACGGGTGCCACCAACAGTGGGGAGGCTAGTGAATGTCACCAAGGAAATCCTAGAGGTCACCAAGAATGAAATCCTGCAGAGTGTTTTCTTTGTCTCTCCAGGTAGAGTGCTGGCTCGAGTGATATTCCGGGTCTAAGTACATAGTAAGCCAGAGTGCCCACCCCTGCATTCGGCAGGGGATTGACCCCCTGCTGCTAGCACTATCCATTCCTGGGAGGGGCGTATGAGGTTGTAAGACCCTCCCACCGTGGTCTGCTTGACCGTAACACACGAAGAACTGTGGATGGGAGAAGGTTGTGTGTGAGATGCTACCTCGTCCGTGTGGGCATTGACCCTACAATGCTGGCCTCCCCCGCACCACATGTCATCCACCCAGAGAGGGAAGAGTGTTCTATTCATAAGGATAGAATGGCGTGAGACTGGGACATTGGAAAGCAGGTACCCAGGAGGTTCAGCTTAGTAGCATTCACACCCTCACTTCTGGAAAAGTCAATGTTTCCTTCTTCTTCTTCCCTTCCCTCCCAGTGGACTTCCTAGGGCAGGAAGATGGCATGCCTCCAGAGCCCTCCTCTTACTCCTTCTCCTCTCTCCTCCCCATCCTCCAGCCAGCAACATGTGCTTCTTCGCCAAGTGTCCATACATGTGCAAGACGGAGTATGCTGTCTGTGGCAACCCACACCTGCTGGAGGGCTCCCTCTCCGCCTTCCTGCCGTCCCTCAACCTGGCCCCCAGGCTGTCTGTGCCCAACCCCTGGATCCGCTCCTACTCACTGGCAGGAAAAGAGGAGTGAGTTGGTCCCCAGGCCACACAGTCTAGTCCTTGACAGTAGCCACAGACCCTGTACCAGGCACTTATAGTTAGCTTGGTTGTTGAATCTAAAAAGCTGCCTCAATACGCCTTTGCCCCATTTCATATTGATCCTGAGATCAGCAGGCCTGGGTCTGTTTTCTCCCTTTAGCTCATTTATCCAGTTATAAAGAGCCTTCCATGTATCCAACACTAGGTGCTACCGGATACAGAAGTGGAAGACTCTGACTCTCCCTTTGAGAAGCTCCTTGGTCTAGTGGGGAGGACAGACATGTAGCCAGATCATGAAAATACACCACAGCACTTGCTATAAGTAACCAGGAAGCATACAAGACCCCATGGGAGGGACACCTGGTTCCCCTGAGCAAGACCTGGGAAGCCAAGGACCTCACTGCTGTATCCCTAGGACATAGCATCCTCCCTGGCACGTAGCAGGTACTCAACACTAACTGACTGAATCGATCCATCAGTCAAGCCATCGCAATCATAGTGGAAAGAGAAGTAACCAGGCAGAATGCCTGGAGGACATGGCAGATCCTAAGGGACTCTATGAAGGCAGAGAAGAGCCCTCAGGTGAAAATGGGCATTCGAGCATTGTAGGCAGAAAACCATGTGTGAGAGAGAAAGAGCAGGAACAGCCCATGGAGGGTCTATGAGTGGTGCAGGAGCCCTGGAGGGCCAGGGGCCTAGAGACTTGGTGAGAGGGAATGTGAAGGGAGGGACAAAGAAGCAGGTGAGGGTCATTGCCCCACCTTTCCTGCCTGCCTGACATCTCCACTCTGGCATGCAGTATCCCAGCCATGGGTTTAGTGTCCACCAGAGTTGAAGGACCCAGAACCTTCTCACCACATGGAATACGCAGCCTTATGTGTTCTTGCCCAGGGTCTTTCTGAATGTGAGAAGCTGCCACCAGCCCAGGGAAGGATCAGGGAGGCAGGGATTGGGGGGTGGAGGAGAGGTGTGGGGTGAGCCCCCAACACCCTGCCATCTTGGCTTTTCCAGCCCCAGGACTTCTTCTCCCCCTCAGGTGGGAGGTCAATCCCCTTTACTGTGACACAGTGAAACAGATCTACCCGTACAACAACAGCCAGCGGCTCCTCAATGTCATCGACATGGCCATCTTCGATTTCTTGATAGGTAGGTCTCCACGCCCAGGCCGCCAGCAGAAGTGGGCTCTGCTGTGTGGTGAGGGTTCCCTGTGACCTTGAGCACAGACTTACAAACTGGTTCATGAGGACTGAGTAACTCTGCACCTCCCACAGCCCCAGAAGTGGCAGAGGTCCCAGAGGACAGAAGGTAATGGGCTTCCCTGTCTTCAAAGAACTGGAAGAAGTTGAAGGAGTCGTCACTCATAAGGCAGGCATCCCACCCTGCCACAGGCCTGAGTGGGCATGAGATTGGAGGTTGTCTGTTCATATCAGCATGTGAGGGGAAACTAGGCAAAGAAAGTACACAACAAATATGTAGCAGGGAGGGCCTCAGGCAAGGCCACCGCACACAAGATAGTAATTCCACCTTCCAGGCCCACAGGGACTTCCAGGGAGAAAAGGAGACACTTAGGAAGGTGGCCATCACACAGGAGCTTAGGTCCGAAGCAGGTCAGACATCCGGCTCGTCATCACGCCTTTCAGGAAGCTTAGCTGTGTCTGTTTACTACAACCAGGCTCAGCTGAGGATCTCAGGGCTGAGGAAAGCCAATGTCAACATGGACACGAGGTGCAAAGGTAACTTTCTGCACATTCAAATCCCTGGCCAACAGCTGGCACAGGGGCAGAGGTGAAAGCCTTAGACTTGAAACAAGTTCATTTATGGTTTGCTTGTTTCGCTTCCTGCTTCATTCTCCCTCCTGCGGCTGCTTCACTGATGCCCTGGAGAGATGACATTGTGAGTCCCAGCTTCATTCAGGCCCCTGCCTCTGAAGTGATGACAGGCTTCCATTCCCTGGAGAGAACTCAGGTCAGGAGCACCTGTCCCCCTGGTCTGCTGGTCCCGGCTCTGAGTTCTCCCCTCCTTCACAGGAAATATGGACCGGCACCATTACGAGATGTTCACCAAGTTCGGGGACGATGGGTTCCTTATTCACCTTGACAATGCCAGAGGGTGAGTGTCCCTACGTGTGTCCAATGCTCCCCTCTCCCAGATGTGCTGCTGTGTGCAGCCAGACACTGATGCCCTGCAAACGGGCTCTACCATCATGTGCCTTGTCTCCTAGCCCTGCTTCTTCCATTTCCTTCTCTTTACCTTTGTATGTACCACTTGACCCTCCTCCAGCCTGAGAGCAGCACCTCGTGTGCCCTCTAGTGAAACAGGGTGAGGTTTTCGAGAGCAAGGTGTACTCTCAGTGACTGGCCCTCTGCAGCTAGTGAATGAATGAAGGAAAACAGGATTGCTTAGCTTTAACATCTTTGTACAGAGGTTATTGTGGTCTGACTGGGGTGAAACGGGCTGGAGAGGCAGCTGCCATGATCCCTGGCATTTTGCCACAATCTGTGATTCACAAAATGCTGAGAGGAGAGAGGAAACCTCCAGGGAATGAGAAGGATGCTACCAGCCACCCATAAAAGCCTGTTTCTCCTCCTAGGTTCGGACGACACTCCCATGATGAAATCTCCATCCTCTCGCCTCTCTCTCAGTGCTGCATGTAAGTTTTCCTGCAGCAGATCACAAGGGCAAGTAACAAGTAACAGTTGTGACCCTTCATGCTGCTTGCAGCCAAGGTCTGAAGGGCTTCATCAGTTTTCACTGGTCTAGGACATAGGTGGGTAGATGTCATGGATTACCTCATTTCTTAAACATCCATGCACTGCATAATGACATTTCAGCCACTGACAGATTGCATAGATGACGGTGGTCCCATAAGACTATGTTAATAATATGGTGTTTTTACTGCATTTTACAGTATTTTTTTACTGTATTTTGTTTCGATATGTTCATATACACAGATGCTCACCACTGTGTTGTAAAGGTTTGTAGCCAGCAGGCAACATCATATAGCCTAAGCGTGCAGAAGGCTACACCATCTAGGTTTGTGTGAGTACTCTGATGTTCACACCGTGACAAAGCTACCTAAGGATACATTCCTCAGAACATATCCCCATCAGTAAGCAATTCATGACTGTACTACAACTACCAAAATTTTCCCCACAACATGTCTTTTCATCCTTCCACATAGGATGAATTAGGATTTAATCCTTTAAACCTTTCAGTTGCCAACTTTAATCGTTGACCTACTTAGATAATCACCTATTTTTGCAGTCTGCTGGATTTTGATACTACTAACCAGACCTCTGCTTTGCCCAGAACTCATATCAGCTCATAAATATTACGATTTGTTCACCATCTAAGCAAAATCCTGATTAAAGTCCTATAAACCTGTGCCGACTAGAAGGCGGCACGAAGGCCCTTGCTTGGCCACCATTTCTCTAGAGAATATCTAACCTACTTCCATACTTCACTGGTGTTTCAGCCAGGCTTGTAAAATTGACCACCTGCTCAGCTGCAGTATCCACAGTTAATTATCAATATGATAGTCACACCTAGCAAAAACGTCTCGTTTCCAGCTGGAAAACTCAGAGCAGAGCATGAGTACTCTTCATCTACGTCTTAGGCTAATTTAAACAAGCTTCTGTCTGGCCTCCTTTCACTGCCTCCTGAGTAGGACTGGGTGAGCAGTACCTGCTTATGACAAAAGTCAATTAAGCTGCTTACGCATCAGAGTTCAAGTCGGATTCCCACATAAAAAGAAACTGAAATCCTGAAGATGGGTCCCACATTTTTATCTGTGATTTTAAAATCTGACACACAGAAATAAAGTTGGCAAGAAAGAAAGGCTGGCAGTACTGAGGGCTTTTGAGATGGCAAACTTCTCTCATTTCACCTACTTTTTTTTTTTTTTTGAGACAGTCTTACTCTGTCGCCAGGCTGGAGTGCAGTGGCACAATCTCGGCTCACTGCAACCTCTGCCTCCTGGGTTCGAGCAGTTCTCCTGCCTCAGCCTCCCGAGTATCTGGGACTACAGACACACACCACCACGCCCGGCTAATTTTTGTATTTTTAGTAGAGACGGGGTTTCACCACATTGGCCAGGATGATCTCCATCTCTTGACCTCGTGATCCGCCCGCCTCGGCCTCCCAAAGAGCTGGCATTACAGGCTTGAGCCACCACACCCGGCCTCATTTCACCTACTTTAAATCTCCTTGAAGGCTGGGCATGGTGGCTCATTCCTGTTAATCCCAGCACTTTGGGAGGCAGAGACCAGCCTGGCCAACGTAGTGAAACCCCGTCTCTACTGAAAATTCAAAAATTAGCTGGGTGCGATGGTGCGTGCCTGTAGTCCCAGCTACTCGGGAGGCAGAGGTTGCAATGAGCCAAGATTGCACCACACTGCACTCCAGCCTGGCGACACAGCGAGACTCTGTCTCAAAACAAAACAAAACAAACAAAACAAAACAAAACAAAACAAAACAAAACAAAAAACTCCTTGAAAAATTCTAAGTGTCATTTTGGTTTTGATTCCCTTAGCCTTGTCAGAGAAAATGCATATGGCCCCACATCACTGTTATTAGAGTACAAATGGCTATGCGGGCTTCTTGATCAAATGGCAATTGGGCAAAGGACTGCAAGATACTGGATTTTGCCTTCATTTATTCCTTTTTACCTGTTTTTCATTTAAATGTGCTTGAGAAGACTCTGGGGGAGAAGGGCCAAGACTATCAGCTACAACAGCTATTTGTGGAGAAAGCAGCAAGTTCAGGCAAGTTATTTTCTTTACATTTACTTATTTGGTTCCTATGACTTTGTCTTTTCAGGATAAAAAAGAAAACACTTTTGCACCTGCAGCTGCTGGCCCAAGCCGACTATAGACTCAGCGATGTGATGCGAGAGTCACTGCTAGAAGACCCGCTCAGCCCTGTACTCACTGAACCCCACCTCCTTGCCCTGGATCGAAGGCTCCAAACCATCCTAAGGACAGTAGAGGGGTGCATAGCGGCCCATGGAGAGCAGAGTGTCATAGCCGATGGCCCAGTGGAACAATTGGCTCCAGACTCTGGCCAGGCTAACTTGACAAGCTAAGGGCTAGAAGAGTCCAGTTTCAGAAAATACGCCTGGAGCCAGAGGAGCAGACTCAAGAGTGCAGACCCTGCTTCCTCACCTCCACTTGTTAATGCTGGAGGTCAAGTCAGCTAGGAAGGAAGCAGAGCATTTTCTGAAACAGCAAGTGGGGGGCCACAGAACTTGATCTTAACTCCTGGGTGCACTGCTTCTGTAGTGCATTGCCTTGCGCCATTTTTCCCAAAAAGCACTGGCTTCATCAGGGCCACAGATGACCTCCTCAGTGCACTGGGAAATCTGGATATGGGTCAGACTTGGCAGGTTTGGCAGCCTGGATCCCAGAAGAGTACTAACTGTAACAGGTCAAATAAAAGGACGCCAAGTGGATACCTGACTGTTCTCCAGGTCCTTATTCTGTCTACAAGTCAAAGATAACTCCAGGTCCAGACAAAATACCTGGCCTATCACAAGCTGACTAAAATCTGCAAATAGTAACTCTCAAACAGGTTCAAATTAGACCTCACACTTTCTACTCATATTCTAGTCACTGGCCCAATCAGAATCAGTAATCCCTGCTGCCCTGTCCAAGAGTAACTTCTTTATATTATTACAAGTGGCAAAAATAAAATAGGGATTTGCTCAGAATATCAGAAAAGCAGTGCTTCAATCTGAAGGGTATTAAATGACAATTGAAATAACATCAAATACGTCAAACTTAGCAGTCAGTAACAAAATAAGGAATTGTGATGAAGGGAAAAAAAGGAAAGTCTTCTAAGGTCAGGATGGCATGGGAAGAGACCTAGCAGGGACAAAAGCCTGGAGTAAGGCAGGAAAGAGCCATGGCTGACCACAGCCCACCAACCACAATCTTCTTCTGTAAGACCCCAGGATTGTCCTCGGCCCATCCCCAAAAGAAGAAAGGAGCTATGTGGAATGGTGAGGCCCTGTAGATTCCCCTCCCTGTGGCAGCTGGCTCAAAAAAGACTAAAAGTCAGGTTTTTTATTGAAGCCTCCCTTAAAAGTAAGTGTAGCCGGGCATGATGGCTCATTCCTGTAATCCCAGCACTTTGGTAGGCCAAGGTGAGTGGATCATGAGGTCAGGAGTTAGAGACCAGTCTGACCAACATGGTGCAACTGGATCTCTATTAAAAATACACAAATTAGCCCGGTGTGCTGGTGTGCACCTGTAATCCCAGCTAATCAGGAGGCTGAGGCAGGAGAATCACTTGAACCTGGGAGTCGCAAGTTACAGTGAGCCGAGATCGTGTCACTGCACTCCAGCCTGGACAACAGAGTGAGACTCCATCTCAAAAACATGAATAAATAAAAAGTAAGTGTAGTAGGGACTTTTGTCTCCTCTATCTTCTCCCTACTGACTTGTTGACATCTGAAACTCCTTTTAATAGGAGGCTTTGTTTCTCATTCCATAATGAATGACCAAAAACACAAAGGACAGGAAGGTCTTCATTCCATGGAGTGACTAGTCAACAAGTAAAAATGCCTTATTTCACATCAACTTTTCCAATAAAGGCCAGAGGTTCAAATACTGTAAGCATTAAGAGTAGAAAGGAGCTGTCGCTAAAGAGAGTACAAGGTAAAGAACTAGAAATGTCTCCAACACTTCAGTGCGAGCAAAGACAGCTTCAACAGGACAAGTAACACTTGTGACCCCTTGGTACATCCACATTACTAGTATGCTGCCCCTGAGCTTTGTGTCTCCATAGCATCACTACCATTCACTGAGATCTGACCACGTGAGGCGTTTCACCTGCGTTACAGAAGCAACACACAGGTAGGTGTCCAATCCTCTCAAATACAGATATAACCCCCTACCCTCCACTGCGCATGGAAGAACTTTAAGGCTCGGAGAGAGTAAAATCACACATTTAGTGGTTTAGACCTATCCCAAAGTGTTCTTTTCACTGTAACACAAAACCCAACAGTATCCCACCCAATTTATGAGGTTGTATTTGCTTAAAAAAAAACTCGGCTGGGCATAGTAGCTCACGCCTGTAATCTCAGCACTTTGGGCCAAGGCACTTCTTGCACTTAGGAACACTAGCCTGGGAACATGGTGAAACCCCGTCTCTACAAAAAATACACACAAATTTTTTTTTTAATCAACTCTTTAACAGAGAAACCTTAATCCCAAGATTTCCTTAACTGCTGTGGCCCTACTGCAGCACAGGGCTTCCCACCCCACCCACCGTCTCTCCTGCTTCGACTTGTTTCTTCCCTTTGGATGCAGAACCAGAAGATTACACACAGGAATGGGAAAATATCTGGGTAAAAACGTTCAAAGAACAGTATAAAATGGTTGTGACTTCCAAATAACAGACTCCCAAGAAAGTAGGCTCCACCTCAAACCCCTTCACCACCTATAATGAAGGACTGGTTTTCCCAATGGCCTATATACAAATTTTGCTGCGCTCTACAAACTGGAATAAGCTTGAATTTCACGATACATGGTATACCTGTATACCTACCTTATTATTCACTTTTCTTCACCATGAAATGTGGTATACCTGTACGCCTACCTTATTACTCACTTATCTTCACCATATGTGGTATACCTGTACGCCCACCTTATTATTCACTTATCTTCACCATGATATGTGGTATACCTGTACGCCCACCTTATTACTCACTTTTCTTCACCATATGTGGTATACCTGTACGCCTACCTTATTACTCACTTATCTTCACCATGATATGTGGTATACCTGTACGCCCACCTTATTATTCACTTATCTTCACCATGATATGTGGTATACCTGTACGCCTACCTTATTATTCACTTATCTTCACCATGATATGTGGTATACCTGTACGCCTACCTTATTACTCACTTATCTTCACCATATGTGGTATACCTGTACGCCCACCTTATTATTCACTTATCTTCACCATGATATGTGGTATACCTGTACGCCTACCTTATTACTCACTTATCTTCACCATGAAATGTGGTATACCTGTACGCCCACCTTATTATTCACTTATCTTCACCATGATATGTGGTATACCTGTACGCCCACCTTATTATTCACTTATCTTCACCATGATATGTGGTATGCCTGTACACCTACCTTATTATTCACTTAACTTTCACCTTATGTTGCTTTTTGACTAACAAAATTAACACTCGCTCATTTCTCAAAAATACCAGAAAACCAACCATTTCATTCTTAATCACGTTGTTCCAATGTGTTCATTTTGAACTGTTAACATCCCATGAAATAAAAATTCTCTAGACTATGTGAGAACTTTTCAAGTTACTACTGACAGCAAACTAAAAAATGAAAGGGAACTGTATAGTATATAAATTGACGGAAAGAGGCATTTGGAGGAATTCATTTTAGCCTTCTCACAAGTCAGGAAGACAATCTTAGTTTGAAAATTACAAAAAAAAATAGTCAATTACCTTACAAGTTAGTTTATGTTCTATAAAGTCACCACAAACACTGCACTGGCAAATATTGAACAATGCTCCTAGGGGAAATACAGGACTAGGTTGCTGGGAGTGTCTGGTTACATTTTCATCAACCAATCAATACATAATCTTGTTGTGTGTGCGCTTTACGTTAAGGCATGTTAAAGACAATTTAATATATACTGATTCATTAACATGTACTCATGGCTAACAGCACTGTAACCCACACCTAAAAGAAACATCAAATATACATATTTTCTACTACATACAGTACATCGCAGCCTTCTTGCACTTAGGAACACTAGTCAGCACTTCATCACTACACTTGGGGGCATTCTAAATAGCAAAATTGCCAACAAAAAAAACAAATAACGATAATGAAAAAAAAAAGGCACTAAAAAGACCAAGAGAAGGATACTTATTCACAGTATGAGAGATGAAACAAGGCTGAGCATCCCTTAGTTCCACCTCAGTGGGGAACATGCGTGTTAGGAAGCTCAAACTTTTCACTGCTCTGCTCATGTCTGCAAAAGCCCTGTGACTACTGATTTTGGGGGTTACAAATAAAGTTTAGCAAGCAGGCAAATTACAAATACAGAACCCACGAATGATGAGGATCAACAGTTAACTCATTTGAGATTAACAAGGATGAAAAAAAAAAAGCTCTCCATCTAGTGGCAACCTTTAAAATCACACAGCTATTTAAGCAAAATTGGCAGAACTTTCACAAAATAAAAAAAAAAAAAATCTTCCTCAGTGGTTTTGGTTTTAGGTACAGTCAGGATGAAGTCACAGCTCTGAACTTATGTCAAGAAACAAATTTTAGCGGTACATGTATATAACAACACTGCTTTCTTTCTATGTAAAAGTCCCAAAGCATAAGAAGGAAGAGATTTAAGAAATTCTCACAGGTACAGCCTTTACTGATGGCTATTATAATAAATACCTTTAGGGGCGGGCACGGTGGCTCACGCCTGTAATCCTAGCACTTTGGGAGGCCCAGGTGGGCAGACTGAGCTTAGGAGTTCAAGACCAGCCTGGGCAACAAGGCAAAAACCGCACCTCTACTAAAAATACAAAAAATTAGTTGCGCGTGATGCTACACATCTGCAGTCCCAGCTATTCCAGAGGCTGGGGGACAAGAATCACTTGAACCTGGGAGGCGCAGAGGCCACCGTGAGCTGAGATCATGACACTTCACTCCAGCCTGGGAGACAGAGTGAGACTGTCTCCAAAAATTAATTAAAAAGTACCTTTGGGAACAAATTAAATGGTTACCTAGCCATCGCTCCTTGATGTTGTCTTAGCCCAACTAAATATCCACTGCCAGGGCCTAACATAAGTAAAAACAGTCAGCTATTACTTGTGGTTGCGGATAAAGTAGTATTTAAAAAACTGACATGCTACTTCAACTTTTAAATGTATTTAATCATTAAAAAAAAAAAACAAAAAAAAGAGACTATATAGGCCACTGTTTAGAGAGAGAATTCAACTACAACCAGGACTATCAATCCAGAACAATTTTCTTTAGTTATATTCTATTGTGACTCTAAAGGTTTTAAAATCCAGATTAGGGGAAGGCATTACTCAATCTAGAAAAGGTACACATGTTCAAAGCAGCACAAATTAAAGAATGCTCTTCTAACATACAACATATCTCCAACTTCACTGAATGTGAAGAAATACCAATATACTAATGAATACAACTTAATCATCTCACTCCTCAGAAACCTAAGGAAAAAGCATCAGAAATTAAGGCTTTATATACGAAAAATGGAAAAGTATCCTTAAGTAGCATTAAATGTATATATTAAATTTAAGCCAAAGAGTATGCTAATACAGAAATGATGTTTCTCCATTAAGTCTGGGAAAATTCCAAGACCACAGAACCAATCTGTCTTCAATAAAAAGGAAATCTTTAGCTTTTGACTGAATTTTTTTTCCTTCCATGATTCAGTAAATAAATCTGCTACATCTCAATTACCCTTTAAGCAAGATTTTGAGATCCCCTCTTCGACAAACTGAAAAGCACTGAAAATAAACATAACTCTTTCAAAACACTGATCCCATAATTCACCTTCCCTTTTTATTTTTGCCCACCGGAGTAGACTTGTGGGGAAGGACAGAGAGAGGAAAGACGGAAAGGAGAAAGGGAAGAAAAACTGATTCAGTTAAGAATTTAAATTATTTCATCTCTTTTTATTACTTGACCTACCATTAAGACAATCTAAAACAAAAAGAGTATATTAGCACACATGGTATAATCAGACTGGTAATCAGGAAACAATACAAAACGGTCCTTTGGCCATCTATACTTTCTAGAGCAGTAAATCTCATAAATTCACTTACCAAGCCCAGAAATAATGACTTTTAAAGCTCTGAATAACTAAGACAAACTATGCCAATTGTGATTTCTCACATATATTTAGATTACACAAAGATAAAGCTTTAGATGTGATCATTGTTTAATGTAGACTTATCTTTAACTTTTATAATTAAAAACTACGGCAAGCCAAATGATTAAAGAGTAAAACTCATTTAGAAAGCATTATATGTATCTAAATATACATGAGCATGATTATATACACACATGAAACTGCAATTTTATGGCATTCTAAATAATTCACTTAAGTACATTTTGGCATTTAAACAAAGATCAAATCAAGCTTTACGCTTATAAGAACATAATTTTTAATTTTTTAAATGTAAAAAGGTAGCTAAACACAAAGTACAGATCAGAAAACCCTCATTTAATATAGATTTTGGAAATTAAAAAATTTGTAACACGGTGGCTTTCTTACCCACCCTAAAATGTAAATAAAACCTCTTCCCCAGATTTGTACTTCACACTTGGTAACAACCTAAAAGTTTTTCAAATCTATGAAAAAAAATCTACCCAACCAATTTAAATTACCTGGGAAAGGGCAGGAGAAGAGATCAATAATCAGAGTCAGTTGCACACAGATGGAAAAATGCTTGCAGTCACTCCCAAACATAACCCTACATTACCTTATATATAAATCACAATGAAAATAAAAGTGCCTACATTACAGAACTGTGAAATTTTGTTTAAAAAAATAGTAAAAATAAACTGTTGGGTATCATTGGAATAATGTAACACATAAGGCTGGAAAATGCTGAAAAATACAGTTAAGACTCAATACACAAGTTTAATTAAAAAAAAAAAAAAGAAAGAAAAGTTTGCCAGAGAAATAAATGCTAGATAGGAAAGCAGGACTTTCAGCAGGATAGCCTTTTAGGCCAATGTGAAATAACACAGACACATTATACCCTACCATCAACCCACCAGAAATTGTAGCTGAAATAAAAAGGAAGGAAAAAAAGACTAAACCAAAGTAAAAAAACTTCTTCCAAAATCTCATGCCCCAGTGAGTTTCACTGGGAAAATTCCCGACACTGAATTTTGTCCTCCTGGCATTTCTCCCTGTAGCAGCATCACCTGTTTCTCTGTTAGGACATTTGCTCCATCTGTATCTAGTCACAGCAAATCCAATCTCCAGGAATCAGTTTAATGAGCATAGGAGATTACACTGAAGTCAAGTGAAGGACATACTTTAACCAAAGCTCTAAATTAATAACCAAGGTTGTAGACCTCAAATTCTTATTCTCAATTCAGCATCTGATCAATATTTGGCACTAGCTGGATAAAGGTCTAATCCAAACTTGTAAGCCGAGGCAGATGTAGCCGAACACTAACCCAGTATTTATAGTCTGTGATTTAGTTTCAAACTTAAAAGGCAGGTATAGATAGCCACACCTAAAAGTATTTCAGAATTGGAGAAGAAACATTAATAACAAGATATAAATAAAACCAGGCAGATTAGCTTGGCAAACAAAAATTCTGGTTAAAAATGAAAAAAAAAAAAATTGAACCAATCATAACCCACTGATCAGCAAAAATGGGCATTTTTGCACCCTTAAATTAGTTTAATTACAGGCAGATGTCTTTCTACTATACTAAGATTTTCTATATCCATTTTCCCTAATCTTTAGAGCTTAATGAGAAACCATTTATTCTACAAAGAAATACAGCATATATGGCCACAGTCTATGCTTATAAGTGGAAAATTACGTCACTTAAAAAAAAAAATCTTGCACTGTTACATCATTACTCTATGGTAATTCAATAGGTGCTGGGATCTGCCCTCACCAAAAAGCATGGCACTCACTGCCCAGGTTGAATACTAACACTGCACAAAGAGAAGCAGTAACAGCAAAGTCTCCATAGTACTCTTTCTATTTATTTAACTGTGTATGAGCATTTAGTTAATGCTCCAAATTGAAAATGGTGCAATAAAAGCAACTTTCAATATATAAACAGACAGGAAGCTGCGATGCCAGTGGCCACTTGGCGCTGCAAGTAGGGAAAATAAAGCAGTCTGCATGAGTGAAGCATGGATTGGGGAGAGGAGAAAAGGGAGGCACAGGAGGCAGATTTCAGACAGACAGTGACACAAAACTGTTATACTGCTGGATGTTTCGTTTGAGGATGTCTGAGCATGGGCCAAGAACACGTTCAAATCTAGGTCGGTCCAGCTTAACGCACTTCAAGGGGCCACGAGCAACGACTGTGGCAGCACGAGGACGATTCATCAGTAGTGCGATTTCACCTGGAGAAAGGAAACGAGGAAGGGTAAGGACAGGCTAACTGCTATGAAAAACATTTCCTTAAAGCAGTGCACTTCTAAGAACAATTATTTATTTCTCTAATAACTTAGTACAGGGCACACTACATCTACACTTAAAAAACAAACTAGTAGATATGAGACAATCAATAATTTCATTAACTGAGTAAAGATCAAAAATCTCACACTGTATCTCTCAGAGCCAAAAGACACTGCAATTAAAAAATAAAATTGAGGAGAAGACAAGATTATGGAAGACTACAATATCTCACTAAGAGGTGATTTAAAGAAACCATGTATTTATTGTGAGGGAATTCATACATACCAAAATAATCAGAAGGCCCCAATCTTCCCACTTCAACAAACTCTTCATTTTCTGACCGACGTTGTAGCACAGCAGCTGACCCCTACGATAAAACCACCAAAAAGCTAAACAAACACTCTCAAACCCAAGGTGGCATCTTAAACATCTTATGCAATTTTAGCTACCTTGCAAAAATGGGGAGGGGGGGAGCAATTCAGTGGTCCTTTCAACTTATGTGCACATGAGATAAAAAAATAACTTTAAAGTTAGTCACCACATAAGCTTCAATTTCTATTTTACCAGCATCTCCTGCTAGCAAGGTTCTTCTTATTAAGGTGCTTAAAGGTTGCAGACTTGGGTTAGCAAACTGTAGAGGAAGGGCTAAATCCAAGCTCGCTGTCTCTTTTGCAAATAAAACTTTATTGGAATACCACATCCATTCATTTACATATTATTTGTGGCTGCTTTTGCACTATGGCAATGGGTCCACAAAGCTTAACTTACCACCTGGTCCTTTACAGTTTCCTGACCCCTGGTTTAAATAAAATCAATTAGCAACTATGGAGCCACATTCATAGAAATCTGTCACGTGGATCTGCTTGGCAAGCAAGAGTATCTGCTATACACTTTCATGGAATGTGGAGATAAAAAAATACAGGAATTTTTCAAATTTAAATAATTACCTTTAATCCTTATTTGCCAAATAGCCCAAATACTTGCATTTTAACAAGGATAGTACAGAATCAACACAGTATGTTAAATGGTTTTCAGAATTTGGCTATTCATGTCTAGGGCCCTTCAAGAATTCTGACTCAAACTCATTTAAAAATGTAGTGACCTAGCAGAAAACCAAACAACAGCATTTCAAAGTAAAAGATAATTTAAAAATAAAATTGTCACGTACTCTTAAAAACTAAAGCTGTAATTCAGAATTAGCCCATTCTTTCCCTCTTAGAGTGTACAACTTTTTAAAGTATCAAATTCCGAGTTCTTTACCTCCAAAATAATGAAGAATTCATCCCCCGGTTCTCCCTGCACCACAATCTTCTGCCCATCTTCAAACTGCACTGGTTCCAATGCATCAGCTACTGTAAGACGTTCCCACTTGTCCAGAGACTCTAAAAGACAAGAACCAAAAGAATTGCTCTGTATTATTTGGTGCCATTATAAAGGTAAAAAGAAAGTATAAACAGATTCAACCAAACAGCCATGTCCATTCAACATTCTAGTGGTGTCTCGGATTAAACATGGTACCTGTCTTCAATTACCTCTAGTCTGAGCAGGATTCTCATATTACCTGCAGATAGCCCTTAGATCCTTACTTCGGTAGTAGCCCAGTGGCCAGGTTAATTTATACCAACTGTACCCAATGGCAAAGGAGTAAGAAAATGTAATCATTAAGTATTCCTGAAGACTGCCATCAGTGCAAATCAAACCTACAACTACAATACTCAAATGTCATAGTTTCCCATCCATAGCATTCCAAAGTTTCGTCGAAATAATTTAATCTACTTAAATCCTCAGTTTACTTTATGAAACAAGAACTAGAAAATAACTTTTATTACCAAAGGCCAAACTAAGATCCAAACACAAAGTAAATGTAACCAATTCAAAGAAAAGACAAATGAGGTGGGAGGGGCAGTCAATTAACTGTAAGAAACAATGGGAAGCTTGTTACCTTATAAAAATCCCCATTCCCCCTTCGTGAACAACAGGTGCTAACAACACCTCCAAGTCCACATAACGAAATACACAAAAGAATATCTTCAATTAATCTGCTTTACTCTAAGTTTCAACAAACTTCTGGCATGTTTTCAGAGGATGCCAGCAAATGACACCTCATCTTTCCACAGAGGAAACGTATTCTTGGAAGTACTCACTTTTCTGAACCAATCAACTCAATGATAGAACAAGAGAGACAGAAGTCAGAGAGAAAATAACTGAATGTCCACAGTCTGAAGGACTTTCAGCCCTTCTTTCTCTTAAGGGGGAAGGAGTAGCAATGATACTTTCAGAAGGCTTTTCCCAAGTCCAACCAATTCTAATTCAGGGGTATTTCATATACTAGCAGTCAACACACTTTACAACTCACCTAAAATAGAGACTTTACTAAGGAATTCCTCATACATCTTCCGCTTTCTCAGTGTGCTTCCCTAAAAATAAAAACAAAAGTGATATTCCCAAGACGTGCAATTATCACCACATAATACTATGGAATAAATATTAAGTTTCATATAGATTTTAAAACCAGAAAGTCAAAGCTTGTTGCTGCTTTTTGTTAATGAAGAAAACTTAATTTTAACTAGTTCATTTTTATTTTACAGGTAATCAATGATATAAAATGACATTCTTGTGATTTATATTTTCTGCCAATATTATGGCCAATTCCCAGCATTTGTAACCAGTATGGAGACATATTTCACAAAGCATTTCCCAACTTCCAAATACAGTAGAAATACCGGTTTATGCCTGAGTGTATCACCCAAGATATTTTCCCACACACTTTATACCAATGCAGTTTCCACGTTTACTCTCAAACTGATTTTGCGCCACTGCCAACTCAATTTATCTCTGAAAATATTTTCTCACAAAATTGATCTAGGTCTTCCTTTATATCCCATTAATCCTAGTGTTCTTCCTGTTCAACACTGATATTTAGATGCAGATTCCTCCAATAGTTTTGGCTTCTTACCTATAAAACTGACATTTCTTTATTCTTAAAAAAAGGACCATACCCTCCCCTACCCAGATATATAGATACTTCACCCCATATCTACAGTCCCTAATTCCTGTCCACAAAGCCAATGCACCGTGAGGCCCTAACTACCTTTCAGGCCCACTATGAGAAAGTAAAATATTTTATTTCAAACCAATAGTTCTAGGTCCTACTCTTCTTTGGCAATGAGATAAAGCTGTAAACACTCTACATTTCCTTTTACTAACAGTATTCCTGCAGAGGAAATCAGAACTGTACGGTCAATTTCTTATTTAGTATGCTGTCACATCACTTCAAAACCAATCTTTCTAAAATTTAGACTTATCTTTGCCATAAGTTTTTTTTTTTTCCCTAAGCTCAGGGGTACATGTGTAGGTTATATAGATAAACTGGGTGTCACAGGGATTTGGTGTTCAGATAATTTTGTCACCCAGGTAATAAGCAAAGTACACAAGAGGTATTTTTCCTGATCTTCTCCCTCTTCCCACACTCCACCCTCAAGTAGGCCCCAGTGTCTGTTGTTCCTCATCTAGTATCCATTTGTTCACATTGTTTAGCTCCCACTTGTGAGAACACGTGGTTTGGTTTTCTGTTCCTGTGTTATTTTGCTTAGAAAAATAGTCTCTAGTTCTATCTGTGTTGCTGCAAAGGATAAGACTGTCTATCTAACCTAATATATATATATATATATATATCCCAAATGCAGAAAAATTTCAAAGTACATCAGACTGTACATTTTCAAATGGGCAGATGGACATTGCACAAATTTAAGAAAACCATTCAAAATGACCAATGCATTGGCTGGGACTTAAACATCCAAAGCTATTCTATAAATTTATCACAAAGTTCTCCAAAAGTCTGACTGTATCACCAGAATGTTCCAATTAGTTTGTTTATTCCTTTAACAAGCGGGGACGTGACATACATATGCATTACTGATAACCCACTTTCACAGGTTAGGGAAGCTGATTATGTCTGAATGGCCCCAAATAACTTTAGGCACTTAAAAGCAGCACCTATCAGGCTACCTGTTATGGGTAAAATTAGGTAAATTTAGAAGTGCCTACCAGCAAATGGATAGATTTCTATACATGAGCAGACCGGCACATATACACCAGATCTTGTTTCCCAAGCTTTTGTTCTAAAATATGTCTAAAATGGCATCATGAATAATGCTAAGCTGGGCTTAATGCAAAGTATTTTCTCATTATAAGAAATATTCTCATCTTAATTTGGTAACACTCAAACATGAGTTATACAGGTGAGAATTCTAAATCACGCTCTCCAACACTGTGGTCTCTTACCATGAGGATTCTTCTGTAGCTGTCTCGGTCGATGCCCCACAATTTCACATTTGTCTTTGCCTTGACAGTGGCTGCTCTAGGTGTTCCATAAATCAAAGCAAGTTCTCCAAAGCTCCCTCCTTCCCCAACACTGGTTGCCCATTCATTGTTGACATAGACCTAAAGTGCAAGTGACAGCAAAAAAGTTTTTTTCTAGATACACAAACACATAAATGTTAAAAACCCTCAAAGCTTTTTAAAAGATCACAATCTTGAACTTTGTTTTAAAAAACAGAATATATTATGTTTTCAGTATCCATCAGAGAATAATAATTGATTTCTGATGGGTTAAATAAGTGTCTCTATAATTTACCTGATTTAATTATCTGGTAAGAAGAAAGCACTCTGTAAGGATGTTGGCTCAGGGAAAAAGGTTGGCTCAGCACTAATACCAGTCATATATATTTAGAGAACTATGCTGAGCACTATGCTAAGCATTTTACTTGCATTTCCTGATAATGAATTTCCTAATAATCCTAAAAAAATCAATGCTATTAGTGTCCCCATTTCATTTGTGAATAAGAAACCTCTATTAGGCCAGGAGCAGTGGCTCATGTCTGTAATCTCAGCACTTTGGGAGGCCAAGGAGGGGGATATCACATGGTCAGGAGTTTGAGACAAGCCTGGCCAACATGGTGGAACCCCGTCTCTACCAAAAATACAAAACTTAGCCAGGTGTCATGGCAGGCACCTGTAATCCCAGCTACTTGGGAGGCTGGAGGAGGAGAATTGCTTGAACCTGGAAGGCAGAGGTTGCAGTGAGCCAAGATAACACCACTGCACTCTAGCCCAGGTGACAGAGCAAGACTCCGTCCAAAAAAAAAAAAAAAAGCTGTATTAAGTCTGCTAGCTAATGGCTGGGTCTACTCTCTTTTTTTTTTTTAAGACATGAGGTCTCACTTTGTTGCCCAGGCTGGTCTTGAACTCCTGGGCTTAAGCAATCCTCTTGCCTTGATCTCCTGAAGTGCTAGTATTATAGGCATGGGCCATTGAGCCCAGCTACACACACTTCTTAACCACTGCTCCAGCAAAAGTTCTGAACAAAAAATTTACTTTAAAAAGTTTCTCTGTGTCATAAAAATACTTGGCAAAGGGTATGAATAAAATCTGACATACAAGGGATATAATGATTCTTCCAAAACCCTATTCTTATTGCTCAGAAGCAATAAAAATCAATACACTGGCTTTTAAGATCAACATATTTTTGATATTATTAAATCTTACATCCATCTCTCCTTGATCAATCACATAGAAGTTATCTCCTTCATCACCTAAAAGAGGGTAAAAAAGTTAGGAGCATATTACAAATTAAAGAAACAAACTATCAAAATTTAAAAAAATAATAAACTTGTTTTATAGTGGTACTGTGAGAGAAGAGTGTGTTACAAACTAACAAAATCTCTCAAGGGAAAGAAAAGCAATATATTTTAAAAGTCATGGAACTAATCAAGTTTTTTTTAGTCATCTCATGGTGAAGAATACCTCTGAAAAGATGTTTAAGAGCATATGTGTACAAAGTTATTAACTGCTATGGCATCTATAACAAGGACATTAGAAACAACACAAATAGTTAAGAGCAAATTATCAGGTTGCCACAAAATGGGAATATATAACAACTCATAAAACATCAAGAATAAGAAAATAGAAAGAGGAAGATAGTCAAAAAGATCCAGGTTAGTCTATGCAGGCAAAAGAAAGAATCTATAGAAAACCTAGAACCTTTTTAATAGGACTATACAATGAAGAATGTAGGTGTTTCTTACTTTAAAAGTGATTAATAATCAATATAAAGGACAAGAGAGATATATATGATTCTCAAATTCTATACAACATTCAAAATAAAAAATGTAGACATTTCTTTTAATTATAAACAAAACTGTATCAAAAATATTAGTTCCCAATGAAGTGTTCTTTTCAGCTCAGAAAATTTTAATTTAAAAGAAGAAAGTAGAAAAATCCAATCGTGTAACAGAAAAAAAAAGTGGTTGGATCAAAGAAGAAAACAAATTTCAATAAAACAAAACCAAAAAAATCCTCCAGTCTTGCCTCCTCTCCCATAACAATACTGCATGCTACAGAAGCCCTTACCTTGCTGAATAACAGTCTCTCCTGCAATAAAGGAGACTGGAAACATGGCATCAAAAATATCACTGGAAGAGAGAGAAGGCCTCAAGTTACATTTCACATGCCTCATCCATGAATTTCAAACATTAAGCTTAGAATTAAAGACCTCTGAATGTCATCTGGTGAACAATAATTAAGAGCCCTAAAATTGCAACAAGTGTTGAAAATAATTTGGGATCACACGCTTCCTGGAAAAATAGTGTAAGAAAGAGCCTGTCCTACCTTCTCTCATTATCATCAAGATGTGAGAACAGCACGTTCTTTTCAATAGCTTTGGCTAAAGCAGCCATTGTCTTGTAATCTTTTGGTATAACCTAGAAAAGAATTGAAGGTCAAATGACAATTCCATAAACCAAAAACATTTCATGTTTGTAATCCGCTTTTCAATTAAATGTCAAACCACATTATGGTATTTAAACAAGACTGCTTTGAGTTAAATATTTTCACTATAACACACTTGTACTATCTTTGATCCATAAAATACTCAACAAATATTGACTAATTAATCCCCTTGCCTACAGCCAGGCCTAAACATAAAGTCTGGTACTTGGTTCCCCGTTCACAACTAAAGAAACAAACCAAACACCTTGACCAAGGTCATTATTCTGTGGCAAAACTAAGTATTTTATAATAATTAGTCATTTTTAAATCTGTGATCTATTAGTTTCACAAGCCTCAAGTGCCAGGACAATGCTGGTCCCCTTAAGGCTAATAGCCTAACTCAAAATAGCAGTCTAGCTCTAAGGAAGAGGAGAACATAGGAAAAATGCGGCTCACAGAATAAAATGTTAAAAGCTACAACATGACTTACAGGATAGCAAAAAATGGACACCATGATTCAAGAGAAAAAGAAATAATGCCCGCCTCTTCTACCGTAAAACAACAGCAAGGAAATAACAAACCCCAAAATGCAATTATTCACTAGTTTATAAACATAATTAGTTATTTCCTCTGACAGCATGCTATTACAGAAACCTGTTTTCCAGTATCCAAGAACTATACAGGATGGATGAAGTTCCATCTTGTTTTGTATTTTACAATTCATTCATCAAAGGACACTAGATGACCACCAAGTGGGTCCCAAGAGCATCTCCCCGATGTTCAAATATCAAAACTACCTTTCTAACATATGATGCGGCATCTTCCTCTGTATAGACCTCGGCGCTGATAGCACCTCGTCGCCTCCGACCTTTAACCACTGGGTTGGGTGGAGGAGGAGAGATTTCATCCTCCCTTGAGTCTGTACGAGTGCCTGCTTTCTGCAGGTTCTGAATCTGTTTCGCCTCCTCCTGAAAGAAATTATGAGTTTGCAAAATGAGATCCTTTAGAATGTAAAGCTGGTAGTCTCATATTCCAATGATAGTCACATCTCAGTCACTTCCAATCTCTTCTCCCATTACCAGTGTAAGTTAAGAGGAAAAGACTAATTCCTAATGGGGAAAAAAAAGAGAGTGACATTTGAAAAGAAACACTCTCAAGAGAATTTACCTCAGATGATAACAGATGCTATACTTTATTAACGAGCAAAAGCCATGAGTACAAGGACACATATATGTGAGTAACAAATTAGATATTCATTATATGTCTTGACAACAATGATTTGTGATACACACAACAGTAACACAATGCAAGACAAAATCCTGAAAATGGCGGTTTTTTGATGCTACTGGAGACAGCAAGAGACCCTCCCAGCGAAAAGAAATGTTATCCAGGAAAAACAATTCAAGCACAACATAGTGATCCAAGAATGTCTAGATAACAGAGTTATTTCATTAACTCAATAAGCATTTTCTGGTTCTGCCATGCCAAGTCCTATGCTAGGCAACAGGAATATAAAAACAAACAGGAGAGGGTCCTGAGCCTGTCCATTTCACATTGTGGTCTGATTTCAAATAAAAACAAATAATGAAAGGATGTGATGATAACCATGAATTGAAATAAGATCCTGTCTATAATACTTCTCCCAGCAGAGCTAGGATCATTCTTCATGACCAAGGTTTAAACATGAAGTTAAAAGAAAAAAAAAGAGTTTACTTGCTTTTAAAAACTACTCACTGAATCAATTCATATTAAACATTCTTTTTTTTCACCTCTAGAGTCTTAAAAACAAAGTCCTCTCAGATCTATACTAAAGAATTAGTTGTTATGCCTGAAGGAAAGGGAAAAAATAAAAATGTGTTACCGTCTACTTTCTCATTCATTTGACCCATTAGTTCCTTTTATATATAAATTTGTCTGTAAGTGCCCATATATTAATCTCCAGAACACTGGTAGCATTCAGGAAAAGCAATGGCGTGGGAGGGAGCCCTCTCATTATTATGCCCTTTTGTACCTGTACAACTTTGAAATATGTGAATATGTAATCTACTTTTTAAAATAACGGCTTTTAGAAAATTCATTTCATGTTAATTCTGGTTGTCCAGTAAGGTTTCCCATTTCATATTAACACAGAACTATAAAACTCAAGTCTCCCACAAGTTTAAAGTTTAAGAGTATATGACTGGGTACAGTGGCTCACACCTATAATCCCAACACTTTGGGAGGAAGAAGGGGGCAGATCACTTGAGCCCAGGAGTTTGAGACCCACCTGGGCAACATTATGAAGCCTAGTCTTTTA
>NW_022436988.1:14203612-14234284 GCF_009761245.1 Sapajus apella
AAAAAAAAAAAAAAAAAAAAAAAAAAAAAAAAAAACCATAAAAATTAGTTGGGCATGGTGGCAAGCACCTGTAATCCCACCTGAGCCCAGAAGGTAAAGACTACAGTGAGCCATGATAGCACCACTGCACTCAGGTCTGGACAACAGAGTGACATCCTGTCTCAAAAAAGTAAAACACACACACACACACACACACACACACACACACACACACACACAGTTTAAGAATATAAATAAAAACACAAATTTTTTCCCCGAGATTTGTCACTGACATTTCACAAAAATTTCAGGGAAAATTTCACAAATAACATCTCATTTGGGACTGTATTCTACTTCACTGAATTTTTAAGATTTTGAAGTAACACCACCATTTTGATTTTGGCATTGTCTCATGGATTCTAGCGAGCCTTTTCAAAACAGCAATCTGAATATAACCTGACGACTCAGAGCCATTACTCAGATCATCTATCAGTTTTCTAGCGTATACTACATTTTTATATCCTTTCTCTTGCTGTTGTCATCCTTCTGTCAGTCTCCTTCCTCCTCAGCTCTTTTTTAAGTGAAGTGATAAATAACCTAAATACCTTGACTTGATCATGACACATTCTATGCATGTAATAAAATATTACATGTACTCCATAAAAACATACAAATGTTATGTATCAATACAAATTAAAAATTAGAAAAAACCTCCCAGTTTACTTACTGGTTAATGATGCTCTTGACTCTGAAGTTCAAGTTCTGTGTCCACTACTGACTATGTTTTCATGATTATTTGTTCCCTCCCTGTTTCTGTCAGTCTTCCCTTGTGGGTAAAGCACACTTCCCACCCCAGTGACTTAGGCTTGGCTACAGGACTTGCTCTGGCCATGGAATATAAGTGGACATGCCATACCATGCTTGCCTGTGTGGTTTGGCTCTGTCCACCTTGAGCTTCTGCCCTCCCTCTGCTTTGAGAACAGCATGCCCTATATAGGGCTGCTCCTTCTGCTCAGACCCAGAACAAGATATGTGGTGTCAAGAACACAAGACAGGCTAAGCTGCACATGACTGGTCTGTGTAGTAACCATTGAAATTTAGGGGTTATATGTTGCTCCAGCAAAAGCTGACGACTACAGTGTAGACCACAGCCACGTTACTTTCTCTCAGTTTTACCTGCTATGTCTGTAAAATGCTGATCATCACCTACCTCATACATTTGAAATAACAAGGATGTATTTATATAAAGTGCTTCACATAATACCTGACACAGCAGACACAAGGTCACAGTTATTATTTAAGATTCTAATAAACATAAGAGTAAAAGAAGACTCAAATTCCAGATAACTGAATTAAAACGCAGAAGCTTTCAAAAGACCAACTGTCAGAGTTTTTGGTACATTTCTTATAGTGTAGTTGAAGGTAACAGAAACACAGCCCCCGGGTAATGAAGAAGAAGGTGATGAAAATGTGACTGTATTTTCAGACTGATATGGTTTGGCTGTGTCCCACCGAAATCTCATCTTGTAGTTCCCATAATCCCCATGTGACATGGGAGGGGCCTGGTGGGAGGTAATTTAATCACAGGAGTGGTTACCTCCATGCTGTTCTCATGATAGTGAGTTTTCTTGAGTTCTCTGATGGTTTTGAGGGGCTTTTCCCCCTTTTGCTTGACCCTTCCCCTTGCTGCTGCCATGGATTCATGTGTTTGCTTCCCCTTCCGCCATGATTGTATTTCCTAAGGCCTCCCCAACCATGCAGAACTGTGAGTCAAACTGCTTTCCTTTATAAATTACCCAGTCTTGGGTATGTCTTTATTAGGAGCATGAGAACAGACTAATACAGTAAACTGGTACCACAGAGAGTGGGGTGTTGCTATAAGGTTACCCAAAAATGTGGAAACAACTTTGGAACTGGGTAACAGGAAGAGGCTAGAACAGCTTGGAGGGCTCAGAAGACAGAAAGATGTGGGAGAGTTTGGAACTTCCTAGAAACTAGAAGGGTTCAGAAGACAGGAAGATGTGGGAAAGTTTGGAACTTCTAGAGACCTGTATGGCTTTGACCAAAATGCTGATACTGATATGGACAATGAAGTCCAGGCTAAGGTGGTCTCAGATGGAGATGAGGAACTTGCTGAGGACTGGAGTAAAGGTGACTCTTGCTATGCAGAGACTGGCAGCATTTTGGCCCTGCCCTAGAGATCTGTGGAACTTTGAACTTGAGAGAGATAATTTGGGGTATCTGGCAGAAGAAATTTCTAAGCAGCAAAGCATTCAAGAGGAAGCAGAGCATAGACGTTTGGAAAATTTGCAAGCTGACAATACAACAGAAAAGAAAACCTCATTTTCTAGGCAGAAATTCAAGCCTGCTGCAGAAATTTATGTAAGTAATGAGGAGCCAAATGTTAATCGCCAAGACAATGGGGAAAATGTCTCCAGGGCAAGTCAGAGACCTTCAGGACAGCCCCTCCCATCACAGGCCCAGAGGCCTAGGAGGGAAAAATGGTTTCCCAGACCATGCTCAGGGACTCCTGTACTATGCAGCCTCAGGACATGGTACCCTGCATCCCAGATGCTTCAGCTCCAGTCTTGGCTAAAATGGCCCTAGGTATAGCTCTGGCTATTGCTTGAGAGGGTGCAAGCCCCAAGCCTTGGCAGCTTACACATGGTGCTGGGCCTGTGGGTGCACACAAGTCAAGAACTGAGGTTTGGCAACCTCCGCCTAGATTTCAGAGGATGTATGGATGGATGTCCAGGCAGAAGTCTGCTACAGAGGCGTGGCCCTCAACCTCTGCTAGGGCAGTGCAGAAGGGAAATGTGGGGTCAGTGCCCCTACACAAGAGTCTCCACTGGGGCATTGCCTAACAAAGCTTGAGAAGAGGGCCACCATCCTCCAGATTCCATAATGTTAGATCCACCAACAGCTTGCACCACACACCTGGAAAAGCTACAGACACTCAATGGCAGCCCATGGAAGCAGCCAGGAGGCTGACTGTACCCTGCAAAGCCACAGGGGTGGAGCTGCTCAAAGCATGGGAGACCACCTCTTGCATCAGTGTGCCCTGGATATGAGACAAAGAGTCAATGGAGATCATTTTGGAACTTTAAGATTTAATTACTGCCTCGATGGATTTCAGATTTGCATGGGTTCTATAGCCCCTCTGTTTTGGCCAACTTCTCCCATTTGAAATGAGTGTATCTATCTAATGCCCCCAGGAAGTAACTAACTTGCTTTTGATTTTACAGGCTCATAGGTGGAAAGGACTTGCCTTGTCTCAGATGAAACTTTGGACTTGAAATTTTGAGTTAATGTTGGAATGAATTAAGACTTTGAGGGACTGGTGAAAAGACATGATTGTGTTTTCAAATGTGAAGACATAAGATTTGGGAGGGGCCGTGGTTGAATGATATGGTTTGGACGAGTCCACACATAAATCTCATCTTGAAGAGTAGTTCCCACTATCCCTATGTGTCGTGAAAGAGACCCCCTGGAGGTAATTTAATCATGGTTGGGGGGGTTACCCTCATGCTGTTCTCGTGATAGTGAGTCCTCATGAGATCTGATGGTATTATAAGGGACTTTTCCTCATTTCACTCAGCACACCTCCTTGCTGTTGCCCTGTGAACAGGACGTGTTTGTTCTGCCTTCTGCCAAGACTGTTAAGTTTTCCAAGGCTCCCCAGCCATGCTGAATTGTGAGTCAATTACACCTCTTTCCTTTATAAATTACCCAGCCTCAGTATGTCTTTATTAGCAGCATGAGATAGGACTAATAGACTAACATACAAATTAACACTTAATAAATAAAACAATAACCTGTGAAAAAGTTGAAAATCTAGTTATCTAAAGCTGCAGGTATCTATATTCAACCCTGGCTAAAGGAATATACACATGTCAACAAAGACCCTTGAATTACAGTAAAAAGTATGTTGAACTGTAACTTTAATTATTAAAAGGTAAAAAAACCAACACACATTAAATCTAAAAATCCCATCTGCAAAGAAAGCATTTTAATAACTATTTATTGCTTTCCTACCTTTGTAGTTTTTAACAGTACTGTGGCAACTACAAGCTTTGAAACTAGCACCACACATTCAACACTCCCTATAAAAAGATACACGCTTAATGTCTCACCAACTTAATCCCCTCATTTGATGGTTTCTATTGATGTCCAAAGAAGAGGGATCACCTTACAGTGACCCATTTCAAAACCAGATCTCCAGGAACACACTTGACTTCAAAACAAGGTACATCTATGGCTTGGCTCTACAATATTTCCATTATCTGGAAATTGCATATATAAGAGAAAGCCAGAATATCTATTATAATTCCAAGACAGCAAAGCAACATTCACAATGACTAGTTGTTGTTTTTTTTTTTATTATTCTGATCATGGTACTAAACACAAATTTTAACAATCAGTTTTTAAAGAAAATAGTAGAATAACCTGATCACTGAGCTACCCAAATACTTTTTAAATCTTAGTACAGATTCTTTTACTAATAAACTATGCTGATAAGAAACTGTAAAAACCAATGGAAAATAACACAAATATTTCTATTATACAATTAGATAATCATATATCAAAGAAATGTCCCTCAACTGATTCAAAATCATTTTGAACCACCTGAAAACTCCCACATCCACAATAAAATCTATAAGTTTATCCCACTGATTTACAGAAACAAATCACATAAACTATTCAAAACATTTGGTGATCCAGACATTTTAATTCATCATTTCTTGAGGGAAATGAATTGAAGCACTGCCCTTGATGTAAAATTATCATTTTACTTAGAAAATTAGAAAACCATATGCCACATATGTAGGTCACACTGACCTACATACAAGGACAAAGAGCAGCAAAGAATAAAAACTGCTTTAATTTTTTTCAAGGGGAAACAAGTCCTGACCAATAATATGGAGTAACATTTTTGAGGACCATCAATCTCACTATCTCTACAGTAATTCATCAGAGATATACTCTATATTAAAATGGACTTAATATAATTGAAAAATTCTGATACATCAGTCACAAGCTAGATTCAAATGTTTCATTATACTAGTTTTAAAAGTGGGATAAGATTTATTACCCTTACCTGCTTTGTTCAAAAAGGGAGAAGTATTAACTACTTTCAATTACTACAGAATTTCCTATTCATAGAACTGTTAGACTACTTTGATTAGTTTTATGCACTAATTTTAAAAGTTACAAAGAACTGTTTGGAAACCCTTCGTTACCCAAGTACAGTTAGCATACAGGTTCATTTTCTGATCAATTCTACTAATTAATAATTTTAGTTATTAAATGTAACAATGGTCACAATCATATCATCATCTCCCCACATTTATTTTTACCTTCTCCAACCTCTCAAAGTATTCCCTGAGGAATGCCATGGGTCTCTCAGGTCGAGCAGTGCACAACTGCACAATAGAATCTTTGAGCAGTGCTTGAATATTGTGCTTCTGGACGTACAGCTCACATTCTCGAAGGCTGCGTGCCTCCTCGCTGGCGGCAATATTGCCACACTCCATGATTCTCTGAGAGAAAAAACACACATATGCTTGTATAAACTATAAAGCAAAATGCCAGTCTGGCATTTGACTTGCTACATTCGTTAGGCAACTGATTCATAGGGATTTTTTTCTATGTCGATTTTGTTTTTAAACAAGGAGGTGGGGACTAAGGAACAAGATATGTACAGAATTAGCATTATTCCAAGTAAATGTTTCATTTGGTTACTGCTGCAGGATCTGTGCTCTGTACACAGCAGTGAGAGTCAATAACCTCAGCTCCTGGGAGGAAGTATGAGCCACTATCCTCTGCAGAGGCGGGTGCTGAAGTCAGGCCCTTAAGGGAATTTCATTCAGTTCTCCCTTGCAAAAAAAATCATGATGACGTGGGAAGCATGTAAACGGTAAACAGGACAGAGAATTACAAGGGCACACAAGTCAACTCTAAGTGAAAGCAAGTAAGCACAACGAAGAACATCTGACATTCTCTACATGTAACTTCTATCCCATGGGAGTGTCCTAATGCCGCAGAGCAAACCACTGGAGTGAGGATCTGATTAACCAACTACTAGCGTAATCAAAATTTTTAAAAACACACAAGAAAATTCACGAGTTTTAAAAGCAACCTTTTATTCCACAATCTGTTGCCAGATTCCAGCCCTAAATACTACTACACTAGCGGTAAAAGGAGAAAAATCCTTAGTTGGGGAGGGGAAAATCCTTACCAAGTAAACTGTAAAACATCTGGACAGAAAATTGTCAAAATGTTTTCTTCATCTGGACAGGAGAATGTTAAAACACCTAAGTTTCAAACTTGCATGAAGATTCAATAGATAAATTGCATTTATGAATTACATTTAATGGATAAATTGCATTTAATGGATTTTAGAGGATTCAAACTATGTCACCTTGATGTGAAGTTTAAAAAAAAAAAAACAGAGATAATAATGAGCAGCTAACCTTATCCTGAAATTAAAAAGTTTAGTAATTTAACAACAGGGTCACATACTGTTTTCCTTCCAACTCCTAATTACTAAGCATTTAAGTTTAGAAGATATGAGTGTGTTCCCCTCCACTAAGCAACTGAATTCAATAATAATCAGACTTTTCCAATTATAATGCATTGCAAACTATTGAGATGTAACTGTAAATTTAAAAGAATTTACAGAAAGAAATACCAGAGTAAAGAGCTATTCTAAAGTGCTACGCTGTTACACATTTTGTTTTGACAACTTTCATCATAAAGGTCAATAACAAGTAGACTAACAGACCATAAGAAACTTTGTGGTTCCAAGATAGACACATAAATTAGAAGCCATGGAAAAAGAATCATGCTGCTACTTTAGAAATAACCAGGCAAAAAAAGGCGCATTTACTTTATGACAGTTTTATACAAGCCACTTTTCCAGGTCAGGCAATCATATGATCTGAAAATCCACTTCAGTAGAATTGTCTGCATTTCAAACACTGGAGGCCACCAAGAATAATCATTATTCAGATCTTTCATGCTTCAAAACATTCAGTCATATTTCAAAAATATTTAAGTGATTAATCATTCTAAGATCAGGTCTTTGGCTGGTAGAGATGAGAGAACTAGGCCTAACGAGTGAAACTGTGTTGTTTGTTTGAAACAACTAATGTATTACAAAAACAGTACACGAACAGATATGTCCCAAGATTAATGCAGTCACCATGTAAATCCCTGAATAACCAAATTTTACAGCCTTAATATTTTTAATCGAGTTACCTGGATTAATTCTCTGCGTGTATGTATTTTTAAGAGCCCAATAACCTAGCCTTCCTTCCCCACACACAATTATTTAACTGCTTTAAAACTTTCACCGCATTGTCTCTATGCAAAAAAAACCACTCAGATTATCACTTTTGAAAATTCAGTTGTGAGAAAATTGTTTTGAGAGAATTATATTCTGGGAAATAAAAACACTGAGAAATGGTTCCTGATTCAGACCGCACCCCCTTAGATCTGCCAAGTTATGACTTCCTTGGGGTCATCTTGAGGAAGTGTTTGCTTTTCTTGCTCCACTGAGAAGACGGGATCTCCTGAGAATCTCGCAAGGAGTAAGAGGATTGTCACCACATACTCTGAGCTGAAGGGGTTAACAAGTACCGCGTATTTTCGAGGAAGGGCAGGAAAATGTCCTTCACTTCACGTAGGCCACGGTCATGACCACAAAATGAAGAAGGGAAGCCGACACCTCAAACTACGCCAGTCTGAAGGCCACAGTGAGTGGTGGCGAGGAGGCCTCAGGGCGGAAAATCGGGAAAGGGGGGTGGGTGACAGTGAACAAAAGGAAATTCCGGGGTCCAACTAAGACCGTCGTGTAGAGGGGGGAAGATCACCCCGCTATGGAGGGAAAAGGAGACTGCTAGCAATGACTAGGAGACAGAGCGGAGAGGAAAACTGCCGGCTTTCAAGAAGAGCCATCACCAGCTGGCGAAACGATGGCGGACCCCGGTAAAATAGAGCCGTTGTCCTTCAGGAAATGGGGGAGGGTGAGCGAGGAGGCCGCCGCGCGCGGGGGCGAAGGCGGCCGGGGAGGGCAGCGGAGGGTCCAGGGCCCCAGGCGCCGTGGGGTAGGGACAGCGCGAGCGAGCGGGGCGGCTGGGGATCCCCGCACCACAGAAGACGCCCAGACGGCCTTGGGGATGCAGACTCGGAGCCGGGGGCGTGAGGCCTGCGAGGAGGCGCCGGCCGGGCCTGGGAGGGGCAGGGGGGTGCGGCCGTCCCCCTGCAGGTCGCTCCCCGTGACGCCATCTTGGATCGGTCCAGCGCCCCCAAACGGGCGGCAAGGCGACAAAGCTCACCTCGCCTAAGCCCCCGGCCGACCCCACTCACCTGGGGACGGGCGGCGGCGGGCGGCGGCGGGCGCGAGGCTACGAGTGCGAGGCGGCGGCTTACAGAGCTCCCTTTGCGCTACGCTCCCAGTCCAGCTCCACTCTGCGATAGCGGCTAGGCGACGGCTCCACCGGAAACGGCCTGGCCGCAGCCAATCAGCGTTCGGCTGCTGACGTCAATGCGCCTCGCTCTGGCCAGAGCCGTCGCCTTGGCAACCTTAAGGGCGCAGAGCCCCCAGTTCCTCCCCCGTCGCTAGTGGAAGAACCGTCACTCTGCAATTGTTCGCCTTCCGCCATTCTTTCCATCTTACTCGTCGCTTATCCACAGCACTTTCCTCACTCCGGCCTCTTCTCCTTTCTGTACTCTCCCTGGCCCATTTCTCTCCTTCTTCCTACTCACCTTCCCCTCCTTACCTGTCCCTTTCTGGGTGTCCAGTCGCCTCTGTTCTTCCTTCTGCTCTTCGCTCCCTCTCCGCGAAGCTATCGTGCGCTTCCCTCTCGTCCCTCCTCTGTCCACCCCACTCTCTCTCCGGTCTCCCTCGACGCCTCCGCCTTTTCTCCCTCCTTTCCACCCCCTCCCCGGCCGACCCACGTGGGACGTCTCGGATGACTGGTGGGCGACTCCGCCCCACAGCCCCTGCAGGGTAGGACGCCGGGCAGGGGCGGGTAGATTCTGGCCGCTGCCAGCCCCCGGAGGAGGTGGCGGCCCCCGCGGATCTGCGGCAGCTGCGCCGCGGGGCCGAGCGCGGGCGGATGCCCGGGATGCGCTCTCCGGGCCGCGCATCCTGTGCCCGGCCAGCGCCGCCCTGGCCCCGGGCTCGGGCCCGTCATCCGGTCCAGGAAACCTGAGCCCTGCCGAGTCTCTGCTGGGCCGACTTGGCCCCTCTCCCCGCCTGGAGTGCTATCATCAGTGCAGCCCACACCGTCCCTGTGGAAAGCAGTCTCGGGAAAGGACTTTGCCAGGGTCCAAGAAGAGGCCCGAGACCCTCTAGAACCTGAAGTGCCCCCCCTCATCACTCCGACCTCAGAGAGGGAGAAGTGCAGAGCATGCAGATTGTTACAAACGCCCTGTCACCCTACAAGAAATCGCAGCTGTCCATACAAGCTACACTAATGAGGGAAATTCGGAGGAAAAGCGACTTTACTCTTTCAGCCTTTTTTTTTTTTAACCATCAGAGTATCTGTCTGAGGAGGTAGAAAAGGGAGGCAGGATACAGTTGTAGAAACATAACGTCTCTAAATGAATAAAGAAAGGCCAACGAGGACACATATCCAAGTGTTTGGCTGGGGGCTGCTGTATATATTGTATGCATTGTATATACTTCTAGTGCTATGTGCTTAAAATTCATAATGGATTCAACACAATACAAAAAAGCGAAGTACGCACATATGCAAGTGTCTAGGAGCTGCCATAGTAACACTGTGTATACTTCAAGGTCTGTGAATTTAATGAACGCAACAATACAAAAAAGTAGAAAAGTATCTCAGTGTTTATATTGACTCCAGATTGAAATAATATTTTTATATATTAGGTAAAATATTATTAAAGTTAATTTCACCTTTGTTTTTTAATTTTTTTTTTTTTTTTGAGACGGAGTTTCGCTTTTGTTACCCAGGCTGGAGTGCAATGGCGCGATCTCGGCTCACCGCAACCTCTGCCTCCCGGGTTCAGGCAATTCTCCTGCCCCAGCCTCCTGAGTCGCTGGGATTACAGGCATGCGCCACCATGCCCAGCAAATTTTTTGTATTTTTAGTAGAGACGGAGTTTCACCATGTTGACCAGGATGGTCTCGATCTCTTGACCTCGTGATCCACCCGCCTCGGCCTCCCACAGTGCTGGGATTACAGGCTTGAGCCACCGCGCCCGGCCTGTTTTTTAATTCTTAATGTAGCTATTAAAAATTTTAAAGTTACACAGATGGCCCCCATTATATTCCTATTGGACAGCACTGGCTTCGGAGACTGAGTGCTCCCCCAAATCCATCAGGCTCTAAGGGTACTGTCCATCAGATGATTTCTTTAGTTATGTCACTCACTGCCTTCTGATAGTCAGGGACACATAGGAGATATCAAAAGGGCAATCAGGCCTACAGGGGGAAATAACAGAGGGAAGTTTCTCCTTTCACTGACTTCCCCAATGTTGACCATTGGCCCTTCTCCAGGGATGAGAGGAATGGGGGATTAAAGACAAAGCCTCAGTCATATGGGATTTCACTCTTGTACAAAGAAGGATTGATAAACTGGACCCTGCACTGGCAAGCAGCAGAAGGAATTTGATAGCATTGAGCAGGCCCGGTCATGTTATGGGAAGAAAATATTGTAGTGAGATAAATCTGAGTTTGGCTTCAGGCTCTGCCATGTCCGGTAATTGGCTTAATCTCTATGAGCGTCAGTTTCCTCGGTCATAAAAGGATGAACATGACTGTGTTGAAGTTAACTAATAAGGGTAATAATGGCGAACACACGTATAGCACTTACTGTTTTCCAAGTACTGTTCTGAGGGCTTTACACATAATTAACTTAATCCTCATAATAACTCTTGACATAGGTAATATAGTTATTGGTACAGAAAAAAACATGAGACATGGAGAAGTTAAGTGACTTGCCCAAGGCCACACAGCCAGCATGCCTTAAACCCAAGCAGTGATCTTAATCACTCTCCTTTGCAGGATAGATAGAGCTCTCCCTTTGCAGCAGGATAGATCAATCTCTCTCTCTCTCTCTCTCTCTATATATATATATATGTGTGTGTGTGTGTGTGTGTGTGTGTGTGTGTGTGTGTGTGTATGTACATGTATAAAGTGTTCAGTACAGTGTGGGATATATTAAATGAATGTTAATTTACTTCCCACTTCTCCCTCTTCTTCCTACATAGCTACCCAAACAACAAGGTTAAGTCGGAATGACACTATGTCCCACCATTAGTGTTACCTTCCAAGTGCAGTTAAGATACTAAGAATAAGGAAACAAGCAAGCTGGTGACATTGAGCTGAGTGCTTTGAGTGACAGCTGCTTCCTTGCTGAGGCCTGGCCGTGTGTCCCCATTCAGCTGTATGCAGGCGCCAGTCCAGCCACGGGCCGTTTCCTGTGTCAGTCACACTTAACCTTGTTCTAGGTGCCAAATCCTCATATGCTGGGGCTTTAGAAGACATCAAGGGAAATGGGCAGTAGACAGTTGAGCCCGGGGAGAGTTCACTGAGACAGCTGTTCTGAAAAGCTAAATGGCCTCAGTGCTTTCCAAATGGTGCAAATGTTCTTTCAGTGCCACTGTGTTGCCGTGAGAATACCAACTTGTTGGTATTCATAAATTAAGTTTTGGAAATGACATTTGTTCCACCGTGGTTTCTGTATGATTTCTCTTCCCCAGAGCCCTTCTGATCTTGATTCAAAAATCTGTGCCCTTGAGAAAGTCAGTTTAAAGATACGTTTCTAGAGTAGTGGGATTATAAGTAAATTTCCTCTTCAAGTGGTGGCTGACATCTGTAATCCCAGCACTTTAGGAGGCCCAGGCTGGAGGATTGCTTGGGCCCAGAAGTTCCAGACTAGCCTGGGCAACATAGAGGGACTGCTGTGTATACAAAAAAATTTAAAAATTAGCCAGATGTGGTGACACATGCATGTACTGAGAGGATTGCTTTAGCGCAGGAGGTCAAGGCAGCAGTGAGCCATGGTCTCACCACTGCACTGTAGACTGGGACACAGAGCAAGACCTTGCCAATCAAAAAAAAAAAAAAAAAAAGAAAAAAGAAATTTCATAATTGCTGTTACAATGTTTGTGAAACAATACCAAAATAAAAGCAAAATAAATATGAATGGTAAGCAGAAATAGAACTAAGAAAGCTAAAACATGAAAGGAAGGAATACTTTAGTGGTCCATTTCTTGGTGGTTCTTATACCTAAAGTTTCCATTGGCAAACCACAGATCCACCTATTTCCAATTTCAAGTCCATTACCACCTACTTATGGTGTACAATGGCACTGAGTATTTATGCTTCCTAGGGGACCCAAAGTTGTCGTTTCAGACATAATCTAATTCCAGTAAACACCCAAATGCCAAAATGTCTTCCTAATTCTCTCTCTGGTGAATGTTCATTTAAACTAAGGAATGGTATTTTTCTTGAGCATTAATTGAAAATATTAACCAAGAAACCAGAAGGGTGGCAAACTTGGGCCTAACACTAAAGAGTGTTCTGAGTAAAAATATCTTAATCTAAAACATATCTTCATCAAAAATAGTATATTTATTTATTTATTCAACTCTTATTTTAGATTCAGGGGGTACATGTGCAGTTTTGTTACCTGGGTATATTGTGTGATGCTAAGGTTTTGGATACAAGTGATCCCATCACCCAGGTAATAAGGATAGTACCCAATACTTTTGAAATCCTTGCTCCCCTGACTCCCTCCCCCTTCTAGCAGTCCCAAGCGTCTATTGCTGCCAACTTTATGTCCTTGAGGAACCAATATTTAGCTCCCACTTATAAGTGAGAACATGCGATAGTTTTCTGTTCCTGTGTTAATTCACATAGGATAATGGCCTCCAGCTGCATCCATGTTGCTGCAAATGACATGATTTTATTCTTTTTATCACTACATAGTATTCGATGGTGTATATGTACCGCATTTTCTTTATTCAGTCTACCATTGATGGGCATTTAGGTTGATTCCATGTCTTTGCTATTATGAATAGTGCTGCAATGAACATAAGCACGCATGTGTCTTTCTTTGGGTATATACAGTCCAAAATCTGCAGGGCAGGGTGGCAGGCTAGAGCCAAGAAACAGTTGACATTGCAATCTCAAGTCCAAGGCAGAACTCCTTTTTCCTCAGGGAAACTCAGTCTTTTAACTGAGTGAGGCCCACACAGAGTAAAGAGGGCAATCTGCTTTACTCAATGTCTGCTGAATTAACTGATAATCACATGTAAAAAAAAATGCCTTCACAGCAACATCTAAACTTAAATTTGACCAATAACTGGGTAGCATGGCCTATCCAAGTTAACACAAAATTAACTATCACAAGCATGTGTTCAGTGAAGTCCAGATATTTGTATGAACCTCTTCTAAAATGTTCTTCCTTTGAATACTAATCTCCCAGGCCTAAGCTGTTTTTAAACAAGGCTGACCTTTTGTTATGAATTTGAGGCTTTAAAAAAAGTAGGGATGAATCAGTCACCCACACAGATCTTTTTTTTTTAATGTGAAAAGATAGTATTGTGGTTTTTTTTTTCAGATGTATGTATGCTTGGGTTTTTTTAAATTTAAGTTCTGGGATACATGTGCAGAAGAACATGCAGGTTTCTTATACAGCTAAATGTGTGCCATTGTGGTTTGCTGCACCTATCTGCCCATCACTTAGGTATTAGGCCCCACATGCATTAGCTACTTATCCTGATACTCCCCCTCCCTGCTGCCCCAACAGGCCCCAGTGTGTGTTGTTCCCTCCCTGTGTCCATGTGTTCTCATTGTTCAGCTCCCACTTATAAGTGAGAACATGAGGTGTTTAGTTTTCTGTTCCTGTGTTAGTTGGCTGAGGATGAGGCTTCCGGTTCCATCTACGTCCCTGCAAAGGACATGATCTCATTCCTTTTCATGGCTGCATAGTATTCCATGGTATATATGTACCACATTTTCTTTATCCAGTCTATCATTCATGGAGATTTGGGTTGATTCCATGTCTTTGCTATTGTCATACAGATCTTTGTGTCATGGGTGGTATGCTTGTTGAACTAGGATCAGTAACTTTCTTTGTTTTTGTCAATCTGTCAAAGTCAGCAAATCTTGTTAATTTATCTGGGTTCAATTTCTGGATCACATGGTAAAAGTACCTTTAGCTATGTAAAAAAAAAAAAAAATTGCCAAACTGGATTCTGAAGTCGCTGTACATTCTTGCATTCCTACCAGCAATAAATGAGTGCTCCTGTTACTCTACATCCTTGCCAGCATTTTGCATTGTCAGTGCTTTGGATTTTGGGCATTCTGTTAGATGTGTAGTGGTTTCTCCTTGTTTTAATTTACAATGCCCTAATGGCATGTGCTGTTAAGCATCTTTTTATGTGCTTGTTTGCCATCTGTGAGTCTTCTCTAAGGTGGTGTCTGTTTAGATCTTTTGGCCATTTTTTAAAATCCTAGACGATTTTATTATTTTTCACTTTCCCAAAACTTGTGAGCATGAATGCTTCTGAATCTGACCAATAAATTTTATATTTTGGTCCAATACATTATTAGACTGACTTGTATGATGAAGTCCAGCTTTAACTTCATAAATCATAGAAGTTAACAATTTACTCTGAGAATCTGTTGCTAATAAAGATAATGGATTTCCATTTTTTTCTTAGCTAAGAATTTACTCAACTTTAGCTCAGAACCAGATTCAAAATATCTTTTTTTTTTTTTAAGACAAAGTTTTGCTCTTGTTGCCCAGGCTGGAGTGCAATGGCATAATCTTGGCTCATTGCAACCTCTGCCTCCCAGGTTCAAGCAATTCTCCTGCCTCAGCATCCTGAATAGCTGGGATTACAGGTGCCTGCCACCACACCAGGCTAATTTTTTGTATTTTTAGTAGAGATGGGTTTTCACCATGTTGGCCAGGTTGGTCTCAAATTCCTGACCTCAGGCGATCCGCTCACCTCGGCCTCCCAAAGTACTGGGATTTCAGGTGTGAACCACTGCGCCTGGCCCCATTTTGGCCATTTTTAAAATTTAGTTGTTTGTTTTATTGTTGAGCTTAAGAGTTCTTTGTATATTTTGGATAAAGTCCATGTAATTTTCATGTGTTGCATTCTTTGATGTTTTTAAATAATTTAAAAATGTAAAAACTATTGTTAGCTTTCATGCTGCATAAAAACAGGTGATTCAACCCATGAGCCATAGTTTACCAACCCCTGCCTTAGAAGGTTAAATTTTCTTATAGCCATGGAGATTCACTGAATGGTCTCATGCAAGGAAGAGATGTGGTCAAGTCACACTTTAACATTTGGGTTCTAATGAAGCAAGGACAGGAGTAGGGACTGTGAGGGCTCTCTGGAACCTGGAGCCTGAACACTTCTCAGAAGTTTGTTGCAATGATCCAAGTAAGGGTTGGTGATAGCTAACACTGAATGATTTTGATGCAGGTGAATGAAGCTGGGCGGATTTGAGAAATATTAAGAAAATAAGAGAGAACCTAGAGAGTGATGTGAAGGATAAGGAGGAGACAGGAAAGACTCAAAGATGATATCTTGATTTCTAACTCAGATAATGAATTAATGCTGTTGCTATTCACTGATTCAGAGAACACAGGAGAAGAAGCAAGGATTCCATTTGGAATATGTTCAATTTGAAGAACTGTTGGACATCCACAAAGAGCAGTCCAGTTGCTTCCTTGCTGGTTGGAAATTTAAGAGTGCTGAGGTCTGGGCATGGTGGCTCATGTCTGTGATCCCAGCACTTTGAGAAGGTGAGGAGGGAGGATCACTTGAGGCTAGGAGTTTGAAACCAGCCTGGGAAACATAGTGAGATGCCCCCTCTACAGAAAAAAATTAAAAATTAGCCAGGCATGGTTATGCACACCTGTAGTCCTAGCTGCATGGGAGGCTGAGGTGGGAAGATGGCTTGAGCCCAGAAATTCAAGGCTGCAGTGTACCATGATTATACCACCGCACTCCAGCCTGGGCAACATAGCAAGAATGTGTCTCAAAAAGAGAGAGAAAGAGAGAGAGAGAAAGAGAGAGAGAGAGAGAATGCTGAGGGTTTTGAAATAATCAGCTTATTGATTACAAAGCCATAGGAGTGAATCCATCCCCTCCTCGTACAGGCTATTGAGAGAGAAGAACTGGGAAGAAGAAAGGCAGCTGAATATAGAACCGTGAGTAAGGCTAACAGTGAGAGGTTAAAAGGAGGAAGGGAGCCCAGAAGGAACATTTAGAAAGCAGGTGGCAAACCCAGAGAGGAAGGAGGTCACAGAAGCCAAGGGAAGCAAGTGTTCTGAGAAGCAGACAGATGCTGCAGAGAGTCAGAGTGAGAAATGGAAGAGTTGGGGCAATTCACAGCTCAGGCAGGATACTGGAAACCAAGATGACACTTCTGATCCACCATCAAGGAGGAGTATGCTCAGAGCTGTGTCTCCACGTGGATTTATGTGCATTGACCAACCAGTAAGAGATGAGCAAATAAATAATCAGGAAGCCATCATACTGCTAAATGTTCATTTGGAACTCGTATCAGAAGGCACAGGGAAAATATACAGAATATGAAGACTGCATTGTTTTCGTTAACTGCTTTTTTAGTCACATCTCAGAGAACGATTCCTCAATAGTGTCCTTACCTGAGCACTTTCACTGTGTGTGTATTTAATCCCAGCTACTCGGGAGGCTGAGGCAGGAGAATCTCTTGTACCTGTGAGGTGGAGGTTGCAGTGAGCCAAGATTGTGCCATTGCACTACAGCCTGGGCAACAAGAGTGTAACTCCATCTCAAAAAAAAAAAAAAAAAAAAAAAGAGACAAGACTTGGTGAAAGGAAAAGAAGTTTAATGGACTCACAGTTTCATGTGTCTGGGAGGCCTCAGAATCATGGCGGAAGGCAAAAGGCATGTCTTACACAGCAGCAGACAAGAGAGAAAATGAGAACAAAGCAATAAAAAGGGTTTTATTCCCCTTATAAAACCATCAGATCTTTTGAGACTTAATTACTATCTCAAGAACAGTATGGGGGAAACCACCCCAATGATTCAATTATCTCCCACCCGGTCCCTCCCACACACGTGGAAATTATGGGAGCTGCAATTCAAGATGAGATTTGGGTGGGGGCACAACCAAACCATATCAATGTGATTTTAAGAATGTTTCCAATTGGTACAGCCCCCAGGCCTTGTTCTCATGCCTCCTCAAAAGTTCTGTGAGTCATTCAGTATATAATCAATAAATTCCGATTCTACTTAGAACATCTAGGTTGTTTCTTTGTTTGCAAATAAGAACCCTGGGCCAGGTGCAGTGGCTCACACCTGTAATCCCAGCACTTTAAGAGGCCAATGCAGGCAGATCACAAAGTCCAGAGATTGAGGCCATCCTGGCCAACATATTAAAACCCTGTCTCTACTAAAAATACAAAAATTAGCTGAGAGTGGTGGCATACATCTGTAATACCAAGTACTCTGGAGGCTGAGGCAGGAGAATTGCTTGAACCTAGGAGGCGGAGGTTGCAGTAAGCCGAGATCGTACCATTGCACTCGAGCCTGGGCAACAGAGTGAGACTTCGTCTCAAAAAAAAAAAAAAACAAACTCTGGCTGATATAAGTTCTATATCCCATCCTAGAGAAGAATATTATAAAAATCTCTAGGTTCCTGTTTGGATGATTAGGAAGTGACCTGTTAGTTAATGTATGGTCTTCATGTCATCCAAGAAGGAATGCCATGATAGAGTGACTGTGGTCAGTTAGTCAAAAGTCATAACTGCATGGTGAGCCTGGGCTGGCTGGCCACACTTTGACCAACCCTGATTCACTCACACCACTGCCTAAGGTGTCAGCCCAGAGTAAGAAGCTGTGATCAGAGGCACCATTTACAACCTATTACTCTACAGTACAGTGGCTATCTCAACTGTAGAAGACCAACACAAACAATTCTCCTCCGTATACTGAAAAAAAAATTGTAGAAGAAATTCCAGCAACCACACTGAGAAGCCCAACATGCATTTTTTCCACCTTGAAATGAACATTTGACATGCAATGGTCTTACTAATGGTCACTGGTGAGCTGTAGTAAGCAACTCTGATGGATAGCCCATCTGGACGGAAGCCTAGCTTGCTGTCCCGACCCTGCCTGCTTGCTCCTGGATCTAGATTCTGGAATGCAATTCAGCACCCAATTTCTGAATATTTTCTCATCCCTCATTGCTGAGTTTGTCTTGCTTACTTACCTCTCTCTCTCTCTCCCTCCCTCCCTCTGTCTCTCTCTCTCTCTCTCTCTTCCTCCCTTCCTCACGTCCTTCCTCCCTTCTACCTCCATTACATCCCTGCTCTCTGATATAAGAAGAATGAGGAAGATTAGGTTAAGAGGGGAAAGGAACACTTTCTGGCAAAGGAAATGTGCAAAACACCCAAAGATGAGCAAATTCAGGCTGGAAGACATTTAGCAAACTGCAAGTAATTCTGTTGGATATGAAGCCAGAAACTGTGTGAGGGACATTGGCAAGAGGTGAGTCGGAAGAGCTCATGACATTGACAGTAACACATGGAGATCTTATGTTGTGCCAGGAACCACTGTCATGTTTCACATATATTTCCTCAGCCTGCCCTCACAACACCTTTTGAGGTAGGTACTATTATTATTCGTATTTTACAGATGAGGAAACTCAGGCATATAGAAGTTAAGTAACTTGCCCAAGTGATGTGGTGAGGAAGAGGCAGAGCTGGAGTGTGAACAAGGACCCTAAGCAAAGCTAGTGAACTTGGACTTCCACCTGAGAGCTACAGAAGACCTTTAAAGAGGTGAGGGATCTGATCAGCCTATACTTTGGAGAGGTTGTAGGATGACAGCGTGTCTCCTGATGCCAATAACAAGACTGAAACTGAGGATGTTTGGGAGTTAACACTCGAAGAAGATGCCAACAGACATCAGAGCCAGCACAGGAAGCAAGTGGGCAGTGGCATGGGATGGAACAAGGGTCAATTGCCAGGTTTCCAAGAACTGAGTGAGGAGCTTCCAGGATTGCAGCCAAGGCTGCAGGAGATAAGGGCATAGGGATGGCACGTAACTGGCTGAGGCTCTTTCTCAAAGGCAGGAGCATCTGCCAGCTTCCTTGACCCTGATGTACCCAGTACCTGACATCAACTTATCTTTTCAAACTTATCTCCCTGCGTTCACATCCTCCCGCAGCTGGAAACTATTCATTTCACAAAAGGACTCAGGAGCATTGCAAGAAATAAACATGTAATGAAATGATGTTAAAATAGGGATAAACACAAATATTAAGACCAGAGAAAACACACATTAGAGCAGAAATTGAGTTTTGGGGGAGGAAGGGAGAGGAAAGACACATATTCAAGCTGTGAGGTTCTCTGCTCTTGCTCAAGTTAAGCTCAAATTTGAAGCTAAACTTCCAGTCAGAGTGAAAAAGAAGGCAAGGGTCATTGGCATGGTTGTTATGGACAGAAAAGGGGAAGTGCAGCAGCTGCCAAGAACACTTGTGGCCCTTTGCTAGCGAAGGTCCAGCATGAATTTTCAAAGCAGACTGCTTTCCAATCCCTTAACCCCTCCTCTACTTCCCCCATCACACCTCTGTTCAGGTGGTTGCATCCACGTAGCTTACAGGTATATAAGTATCAGTCAAAATCCTGCCCCAATTTTTTTTTCTTTCTTGAGACGGAGTCTCACTCTGTCCCCCAGGCTGGAGTGCAGTGGTGCAACCTCAGCTCACTGCAACCTTTGCCTCACGGATTCAAGTGATTCTCCTGCCTCAGCGTCCCCACTAGCTGGGATTATAGGCACCCGCCACCATGCCGGGCTAATTTTTGTATTTTTAGTAGAGACGAGATTTCACCATGTTGGCCAGACTGGTCTCAAACTCCTGACCTCAGGTGATCTACCCGCCTCAGCCTCCCAAAGTGCTGGGATTACAGGAGTGAGCCACCACGCCCAGCCATCCTGCCAAATTTTAAAGTTCATCTTAAGTAGTCTGGCAACCATGAAGAAGGTGTCTTTTCCCTCCCTGGTCAGAAGTTTTTCCCCTTAATTGTTTATCTGCCTTGTTGTTGCTTCTTTCACAGCACTCATTACATTCTGTCACATGTTACAATTCAATGTCTATGTGTGTCTTTCATGAGGCAGCATAGACTAGTGGTTAGAGCAACACTCCAGAGTCAACCTACCTGGGTTCCAGCTTGCCCCTCTCTGGCTGTGTGACCTTGGGCAACATACTTGATCCATCTAAGCTTCCGTTTTTTGTTTTTGTTTTTGTTTTTTTTGTCTATCAAATGGGAATTATAAGAGTATCATCCTTGTTCTCTTAGCATGGCACCCGGCACATGGTAAATTATCACATTTTTATCAGATCTTTATAATCATCATCTCAACTCCTGGGGCTGTCCAGTACTATAGCCACTAGCCACAGGGAGCTCTTCAAATATAAATTAATTACAATCAAATAAGGCTTAAAAGTCATTTCCTTAGGGGTACCAGCCTCATTTCAAGTGCCTGCTGTAGTTAGTGGCTACCATATTGCACAGTCCGGATACAGCACATTCCCAGCATCACAGAAAGTTCTGTTCCCTCTAGAGCAGGGACTAGCAATTTTTTTCTGTCAAGGGTCAAATAAGTAATTATTTTAGACTTTGTGGCCATAAGGTCTTTGTTGCAATTACTCACCTTCACCACTATAGTGTGAAAGCAGCATAGACAACAAATAAATGAATGGGCACGGCTGTGTTCCAATAAAACTTTACTTATGGGCACTTTAAACTTCATCTAATTTTTATGTCACAAAATATCATTCTCCATTCAAGCTTGTTTAGCCACTGAAAAATACATAGCCAGGTGCAGTGACTCACGTCTGTAATCCCAGAAATTCGGGAGGCCTAGGCAGGCAGATCGCTTGAGCTCAGGAGTTCAAGACCAGCCTAGGCATCACAGTAAAACCCTGTCTCCAGAAAAAATACAAAAATGACCTAGGCATGGTGGTATGCACCTATAGTCCTAGCTATTTGTGGGGCTGAGGCAGGAGGATCGCTTGGGTCCGGGAGGCCAAGTGCAGTAAGCTGTGATTTTACCACTGCACTTTGTAGCCTGGGTGACAAAGTAAAACCCTGTCTCAAAAAAAAAAAAAAAATGTAAAAACTAAGCTTACAGACTGTACAAAAACAGGTGATAGATCAAAGTTTGTCGACCCCTTTTTTTAGAAAATAAACTCCATTTGAACAAATATGTCTTCCTCATACACTACATAGCATGCTTCTATTCTACATTCAAGGGGAGTGATACGTAGGTCACAGCATTTTTACCATAGGAACTCACAGACTGTGGTCAGCCAAATGATGACCTCTTACCAAGAATGTCCATGTCCTACTCCCCAAAACCTGTGAAAGTGTTATACTACATGGCAAATGGGAATTAATATTGTAGATGAATTTAAGCTTACTAATTAGATGATCTTAAAATAGAGTGATTGTCCTGGATTATCTGGATGTGCCCAGTGTAATCACAATGGCCCTTCCATGTGGAAGGGGAAGATAGAAAGCTCGTGTCGGAGTGATGCAGCATTAGGAAGATTCATCTGGCCGTTGCTGGCTTTGAAAACACAGAGAGACCAGGAGCCAAGAAATGCAGGCTGCCTCGAGAAGCCGTAAAAGGTAAGAAAACAGATTCTCCTCCAGAGCCTTCAGAAAAGGATGCAGCCCTGCTTTCAGCCTAATGAGACCCATTTAGGATTTCTAAGGTTCAGAATTCCAGATAATAAATTTGTATGGTTTTAAGGCACTAAGTGTTTTGTAATTTGTTATAGCAGCAAAAGGCTGCTCTAAAACTTGCCATGGTCTCTCCTCCTGCCTTATGCCCCTCAGTCAAACTCTTTCTTCTGAGGAGGCAAGAATTGAGGTTGTTGCAGACCTGTATGGATACAAATTCACCATCAGTAGCATCCTTTGGTGCTGTGTGACTTGGATATGTTCCCAAGTGCTAACATACTTTGGTGCTGCATGGCTCACATATGTTCCCTAGTGGTAAGAGACCTCTACACTTTCTTTGGCTGGAGGCGTTCAACCCCTGTACGCACTTTTCTTCTCCCTTCCACTCTCCTGCTCACTAACCAATGCCCAGAACAATTCCTCCCAGGCACAGCGGCTCTGCTCCCATGGCTGATTTCTCAGCTTGCCCTGACAGGAGGCTCACGGGGATGGGAAAAATCTTGGGGTATGCACCAAGTAGAACTAAGGCTCTAATGACCTTCCTGGACAAGAAGCTCATGAGAGTGGTAGAACTAAAGCCTCAAACCATGCAACATCAGGCGTATCCTCTGCTTTTTCAACTAAGATTGGCTCTTTCCCGAGGACCCATGCTGCCTCTTCTCCCGTTTTCTCTGCGTGTTCTGAAAAGAGGCCTTGAACACCTGCCGAACGAACCATCAGCTTCAGGGGCAAGTCTACCACTTGGCTTTCACTTCGAATGCCACATGACTTCTTAAACACACTCTCCCTGTTACTTGTGTGCCTGTGGCTTTTGCATGGCAGCAAAGACACCCAGGCTTCCTTGTGGATACCCCCTGAGATTTATACTTGTTTTAAACCTAACGGCTTGGATGATCTCCAGCCCTTCCCCTGTCTGCTGGCACATGGCTAGGACAGACACTAACTGGAACTCTGACTCTGCCAGCTCCTTACAATGTGCCATGTTTTTTGTTCCTGTTATGCCCCAGGGCCAGGTTTTCTGGTAGCTTTGGAAGTAGTTTGTCTGCCTGCATAGACCTGATTCTGGCCCTTTAAGGATCCCAACTACTGGCTTTTTTTTTTTTTTTTTTTTTTTTTGGAGTTAGCACCACTTTGGGAGGAGGGGAAATTCTGCCTTTGCCATTTGTGAGTTCTCGCCACAAGCCCCACGTCCTCCAGAGGTTGCTACTTTATGTCAAAAGGGCAAATGAATATTGAACACTGCCCTCTTGACTCCAAGGGCTCCTCTTTCTGCAAGCATATGAAGGCTTTCCATGAGCATGCCTCTCACTTCCACCCACTTCCTCCTGAAGCCGCCACTTCTCTAATTACTTCCACACCCTTCTCAACAAGCATAGAGATCTGCAAGGTCATATTCAAAGCTTGCAGGAAGGACAGTCCAGTCCCTTTTCGACAGTAAGCTGAAAAAGAGGCTTCCTGTCTACTTAAAGAACATGAGAACTGGCCATCTGAGAAAAGAAATAATCATTTTGGCTGGGTGCAGTGGCTCATGCCTGTAATCCCAGCACTTTGAGAGGCCAAGGCAGGCGGATCACCTGAGCTCAGGAGTTCAAGACCAGCCTGGCCAATGTGGCGAAACCCCATCTCTACTAAAAATACAAAAATTAGCTGAGCGTGGTGGCACATGCCTGTAATCCCAGCTACCCGGGAGGCTGAGGCAGGAGAATCTCTTGAACCCAGGAGATGGAGGTTGCAGTGAGCTGAGATCATGTCACTGCACTTCAGCCTGGGTGATCTCAAACAAAAAAATAATAAAAGAAAAGAAAAAGAAATAATCATTTTGTTGCTAAAATGCCCTGAGCGAGAGTCATTACAAGGTCTCGGAGACAAGGGCCTTCTAGTGGGCACCTGTAATCCCAGCTACCTGGGAGGCTGAGGCAGGAGAATGGCTGAAGCCAGGAGGTAGAGATTGCAGTAAGCTGTGATCGCGCCACTGCACTCCAGCCTGAGACAGAGTAATACTCCATCTCAAAAAAAAAAAAAAAAAAAAGAAAAAAAAAGAAATGTGGTTTTTTTGGTTATTTTGCACTCTCTTTGTGCCAGATAGTGTTCTAGGTATCAGAGGCACAACAGTGAACAGTAACAACAACAACAAAAAACCCCAAACAAACAAAATTGCACTCATGAAGCTTACATGTGTATGAAAAAGAGAGAGAGGGAATAAACGGACTAGTGATATACATATAATATGTCAGATCGTGATCAATATGGAGTACGGGGGAGTAGGGGTAACATGGGGAGAGCTGGAAATAAGGATATAGGCTGGTCCAAGGCCACAGGCGCAAAAGACCCACAGGACAGAGATGAAGGTTGATCCCAGGCTAACAGATTACCATTAGAACAGAGATGAATGCAAGACTAGAGGTACATGGTAAGAGACGGTGTTTCATGATGTAGGTCAGGCTGGTCTTGAACTCCTGACCTCAAGCAATCCACCTGCCTCGGCCTCCCAAAGTGCTGGGATTACAGGCATGAACCACCGTGCCCAGCCCAAAACCACTTTTCTTATAAGTAAATGATGAATGAATAAATACTAGAAAAATTATTAGCAGAGAAGAAAGTCAGGAAATGTTGGCTTAAATTATAACTATACACCTCTCACTATATACTATAGTTCTAGGCTAGGTAAATATTGATTAATTAATTTGGTAGCCTTTATTTGAAAACTCCAGAATTTAAAATTGTACCTGGAGGCAAAGTTTGTTTCCCAGTAGTTGAATTATAATGTTGATTATCTATATTTTTCCAATTTTTATTAATAAAACTGCATTTTGAGCTCTCCTTATGGCACTGTGCAATGTGTGTACATGAATGTCTTATTAAATCCATACAAGAGGTCGGGCACAGTGGCTTACACCTGTAATCCCAGCACTTTGGTACGACAAGGTGGGCAGATCATGAGGTCAGGAGTTCGAGACCATCCTGGCCAACATGATGAAACCCCATCTCTACTAAAAATACAAAAATTAGATGGGTGTGGTGGCAGGTGCCTGTAATCCCAGCTACTTGGGAAGCTGAGGCAGGAAACTCACTTGAACCTGGGAGGCGGAGGCTGCAATGAGCCAAGATCATACCACTGCACTCCAGCCTGGGTGACAGAGTAAGACTCTGTCTTGGGAAAAAAAAAATCCACACAACATCGACTTGGGAGGTAACTAGCATTAGTATACCCATTAACACTGGGGTACCTGAGCCACAGGCATATTAGATTAGTGACTTCTAATGCAGCTAGTTAGCATTGGAACCAGCTCAAGTTTCCTTCCAGAGCAAGAGCACATAGTCACACTATATTGTCACTTTCTACAATGAGCATGATTTATTTTTATAATAGAAAGAGGGAAGAGAAAGAAAAAGGAGGAGGGAGAGAAAAGAAGAAAGGGAGGAGGAAAAGAGAAGAGAGGGAAGAAGAGGAGGAGGAAGATGAGAAGGAAGAAGATGGAGCCTCAAGATAAGGAGCTTTTGCCTTTTGATGCTATGACAGACTTCAGCCCAATGACTTCATAGAACAGTCCCTGCAAAACTACGTATATGTCCAAGACTCCATAATTATGTAGACATTAAAAAAAAAAATCTCATGAGCTTTTCTCTTGGTCCAGGCACCAGTATGACCGATGTGAAATTGATTGCAAAGTGGCTGATTGCTGGGAAAATGTCTTCTTTCATTTTGATGAATCAACAGTTCACTGAATCACTAAACATGTTACGGACTGTGGGGGTCAGTCATGGAAACTTAGGAGCGATGGCACATGCCTGTAATCTCAGCACTTTAGGAGGCCAAGGTGGGCAGATCACTTGAGGTTAGGACCTTGAGACCAGCCTGGCCAACATGGTGGAACCCCATCTCTATTAAAAATACAAAAATTAACCAGGCATGGTGGCATGCACCTCTAAACCCCAGCTAGTTGGGAGGCTGACGCAGGAGAATCACTTGAACCCACAGGGTGAAGGCTGCAGTGAGCTGGGATTGCACCACTGCATTCCACCCTGGGTGACAGAGTGAGACTCCATTTCAAAAAAAAAGAAACTTAAAGTATGTTTTTTTTAGGATCAGTGGAATGACTCTAAATAAATTTTTAAATGAAAAAGTATAATTCTTTAGGCCTCTCAAGAATAATTGGAATGTTTTCTCCTTAATCACTTCAACCCCTTATCTCCAAAAGCTTTGGATGTAAAACGAAGTCTCTTCCTCTGTGGTACAGGCATCACCATCATTTTACAAACACAGGGAGGGAAGCAGAAGAGTTTCAAAGGTCCTGTTTCCAAAGCAAAAGATGAAAGGGTCAAAATAACAAGTGGCCACTGAAAGGGAAATATTTTTAGAAGACTTGACTCACTAGAGGTAACAGATGTCTTCTGCTTTTTTACTTTGCTCTTTCTCTCTTACAAAGCAAACCCACTGCTGCATGATCCGACACAATCCAAGGATAAAGGGGAACTCTCAGGTCTAGGACAATCTCCTTGCCCAGTATCGGCTCATTACTGTAGGGGTCACTCGGCACTCCGCTATTTGTGGAAGTGAAGTTGGCCTTTGTCCTCCACTCTCCATCTGTCTTGAGCTTACCTTCAATTCTAGACAAATAGTTCTATGTGCATAAACTACTGTTTTTGAGCATTTTTCCAAGATGGTTTGATGGGTAAAATCATTTAATTAGCAGAAAGGCAACCCACAGCCTGACCTTGAATCTAGCAAATTATAGAAGTTCAAGTTGTTCTTTTTAAAACATATAATATCTACAATATCTTAATATATTCTGTTTATCTCTTACCAACTAAACTGCTGATTTGTTAGTTCTTTGCCACTGTGGCAGAAAATACATTCACTTTAAAGTGAACAGAGAAAATTTAACTTTGCCTTGAACTATGAAAGTGAACAACATCCTGTGAATCCCCCACTTTTATATTCATGATAAATTTAGGGACATTTTCTTAATTTGGATTGTCTCCAGAATCTGACACTTCACACTCACTTGCTTTCTCTGTCAGAATGGAAAACGCTACTTTGTCAGCCTTTCTTGCTACGTTTGATAAGATTCCAAAACCGACCCAAACAGAGCTTTTTCAATTTGATGAAGGACATCTATGAAAAACCTGTAGCATTTTACTCAATGAGGAAAGACTGAATGCTTTCTAAGATCAGGATCAAGTCAAGGTCATCCACTCTCATCACTCTTATTTAACATGATAATGGGGGATCTAGTCAGTTCAACAAGGCAAAAGCAAGAAATAAAAGGCCCTCACATCAGAAAGGAAGAAGTAAAATTGTAGAAAACCCGATGGAATACAAAAAAGAAGATACCACAATAAGTGAGTTTAGCAAGGTGGTAGAATACAAAGTCAAAATAAAAAAAGTAATTGTATTTCTACATACTAACAATGAAAAGTTGAAAATTTAAAACTCCCATTTCTAATGGCATCAAAAATATAAAACATTTAAAGATAAGTCTGATCAATAGGCAAAACCAGTACACTGGACACCACAGCCACACACAGTACAGACAGAAATTTTTAAAGACCTAAATAAATAGGGAGATTTGATTTGTGAGCCAAAACAGTCAGTATTGCTAAGATGTCCATTCTCCGCATATTACTCTAGAGTTTCAGTCCAATCCCAATAAAAATACCTGCAGCTGTTTGTGGGGTTTTTTGTAGACATTGACAAGCTGATTCTAAAAATCATAAGGAAATGCACAAATACGTAGAATAACAAGAACAAAGTTGAAGGGCTGATGGTATCTAATTTCAAAAGTCATTATAAAGCCCCAGTAATAAAACAGCATGGCATTGGTATAAATATTGACAAATAGATCAATGAACTGAATGCAGTCCAGAAACAAACACATACATATATGGACAATTGATTTTTAACAAGGACGTGAAGGCATGAAGGCAATGCAGTGGAAAAGGACCACCTCCTCAACAAATGGTGATGAAGCAATCTTTTTTTTTAAGACAAAGTTTTGCTCTGTTGCCCAGACTGGGGGCACAATCTCAGCTCACAGCATGCAACCTCTGCCTCCCAGGTTCAAGTGATTCTTCTGCCTCAGCCTCCCAAATAACTGGGATTACAGGCGCCCGCCACCATGCCCAGTTTATTTTTGTATTTTTAGTAGAGATAGGGTTTCACCATAGTGGTCAGGCTGGTCTTGAACATCTGACCTCAGGTGATCTGCCCACCTCGGCCTCCCAAAGTGCTGGGATTACAGGCGTGAGCCACTGCTCCCAGCCCAGTGCTGGAGCATTATAATGATTTGTATGAACCAATACAAACTTGGGTCCGTGCACATCATAGACAAAAAAACTTAAACTAGATCACAGATGACAACGTAGAGCCTAAACTAACTAATATGTAGAAGACAACATAAGAATTTTTTTTGTGACTTTAGGTTAGGCAAAGATTTCCTGTATTTGACACCACAGCATGATTTGTTTAAAAAAAAAAAAAAAACTGATGAATTGGACTTCATCAAAACTAAGGACAAACAGCCACATCCAGATATGACCAGACATCAAGCTGGAATCATAAAGAAATATTTTCTGCCTGGAAAACTCATAGCTTGCTCCAGATCATCTGTCACCCCAGTGTGGGAATGGTTGATATATTTGCTTAGGGTAAATAGTTTGTATGCCGAAGGCAATCTGAGGACATCTGGCCCTTCCTTTGTCTACCGATTGACCTTAGTGAAAACAAATAAGGGAGTTGATGGATATACACACAAAGCCTCCTCCTCTGCCTATTCTTTTCACCTTTATTGTATTGACAATATTCGGTTTGATAGTGTCAAGCTTGATGCGCTACATAACCTTCACGCTGTGTCTAGGGCTATTGCCCCAGAGTGGAGGAAGTACAAACCATGAAAACAAAGAAGAATTTTTAAAACCTAATGCCGAGGCCGGGCGCAGTGGCTCACGCTTGTAATCCCAGCACTTTGGGAGGCCGAGGGGGGTGGATCACGAGGTCAAGAGATCGAGACCATCCTGGTCAACGCGGTGAAACCCCGTCTCTACTAAAACTACAAAAATTAGCTGGGCATGGTGGCGCACGCCTGTAGTCCCAGCTACTCGGGAGGCTGAGGCAGGAGAATTGCCTGAACCCAGGAGGCGGAGGTTGCGGTGAGCCGAGATCGCGCCATTGCACTCCAGCCTGGGTAACAAGAGCGAAACTCCCTCTCAAAAAAAAGAAAAAAAGAAAAAAAACCTAATGCCTTTGCCATTTAAAACATTTATATTTTCCTCTTGAAAAGCTAGTGAATGCTTCCTTATTACAGCACCATAAAAAAGTCCCAATAATTCTTGTTTCTATGTTACAGCATATAAATCAGATGAAACTGTATTTGAATTCCAGTTTCACCTCCCAATGGTTGTGTGCCATTAGGCAAGCAACTGAGCCTCAGTTTCCTTAACTGTCAAAGAGTAATAACATCTTCATAAGGTTTTTGTGAAGCTAAAATGAGGATCTGTGCAAACAGGCACCACTATGCCTGGCACATAGTAAATTGCCAATAAATACATGTTTTAAATTATATGCAGTCAAATCTGTCCATCTCTTTCCCTGTGATTTTATCCAACTAACCACTGCTCGTCATTCAAAATTCAACTTGCACGTCTCCTTGGAGACATCTTCTCTGACCTGCCCTGTCTTCTTGTTCCCCTGGCCACTGTGCATCCCCCCACTGGAACACACAGCACTGGCCACACTATCAATAACCATCTCCTAGTCTTTCTCTGGCTCCACCCACTGGATTATAAACTCTTTAAAGTCATTTCTTTCACTTTGTGCCCTAGCACCTAGAGCATTGCCTAGCATGTACCAAGCACTTGATACATGTCTGTCTCCTTTTCCTTAATCTACAAATGTCAGTTTAAGTTCCAGCCGAGAAGTGTTCCTTGTTAACTCAAGCTTCCAATGGCTTTTACATGTTCTATTCATCTGTATATATAGCCAGTGCCCAGCATACAATAGGTGTTTAAATAATATCACATGAAAAAAATGAATGAATGAGTTGATGGATGAGTAACTATCCCAGGGTTCCAGAAAAATGGAAGACTACAATAAAGAGAAAAATACTTAACTACCTGGAAACTCTGGATCAATTAATATGATGTTTTAATGCAGGGGTTAACCCAATCCTGGGCTAGGACCAGTGCTGTGAGGTCTGCCTTCTGTCAGATCAGCGGTGGCATTAGATTCCCATAAGAGCAGGAACCCTATTGTAAACTGTGCATGTGAGGGATCTAGGTTGTGCACTCCTTATAAGAATCTAAAGCCTGATTACCTGTCACTACCTCCCATCATCCCCAAATGGGACCATCTACTTGCAGGAAAATAAGCTTGGGGCTCTCACTGATTCTACATTATGGTAAGTTGTATAATTATTTCGTTATATATTACATATAATAATAATAGGAATAAGGTGCACAGTAAATGTAATGTGCTTGAATCATCCATCCCAAAACCATCCCACTTTACCCTGTTGATGGAAAAATTGTCTTCCATGAATCCAGTCTCTGGTGCCAAAAAGGTTGGGGACTGCTGTTTTAATGCATAACTAAGCTTTCAAAGAGGAAAGGGAAACTTCGGGGGCCAAACACATGCCACAGTCAAACAGAGAAGATAAAAAGCACAAACAAAAATGCTACTGGAAATACGACCCCCCTCGAGAGAGTGAGCTGTTGCTATAACTGGGTACGGAGATGCCTGTTAGGCCAGTGAGCTACACACTTGGATTTTATTACCTATAGAGATGAAGCTGTGGACCTGCATGAGGTAGAGAATTTAATCTAAGATTCCTGAATAAAACTGAGGACTTTGAAAGTCTACCACCAGGCTGGGCGCCGTGGCTCAAGCCTGTAATCCCAGCACTGTGGGAGGCCGAGGCGGGTGGATCACGAGGTCAAGAGATCGAGACCATCC
>NW_022436988.1:14234294-14374292 GCF_009761245.1 Sapajus apella
CCGGGTGCAGTGGCTCACACCTGTAATCCCAGCACTTTGGGAGGCCAAAGTGGGCAATCACGAGGTCAAGAGTTTGAGACCATCCTGGCCAATGTGGTGAAACCCCATCTCTACTAAAAATACAAAAATTAGTGGGGCATGGTGGCACGTGCCTGTAGTCCCAGCTACTCAGGAGGCTGAGGCACAAGAATCACTTGAACTCGGGAGGAGGAGGTTGCAGTGAGACGAAATTGCACCACTGCACACCAGCCTGGGCAACAGAATGAGACTCTGTCTCAAACAATAATAACAATAAATAAAAATAAAATGGCTAGGATGAAGCTATACAGAAGGACGTAGAGAGGAATTATTTCATGTTACACATACCCTTCTGTTGCTTGCTTACTTGCTTTGTTCAGTATTTTGTTTTATACCAGGGACTGTATTGAAATATGAAGATTTAATTCATCCATTTAACTACCATGTAGAAACAAAGGCACAGGTGTCCTTCCTGGTGCCAAGGAAATTCTTTCCATGTTTCCACAACAAGAATAGTATTTGCTAGAAGTTTTTGGTAGATATTTTTTGTTAGGTTAAGGAAATTCCCTTTTATGCACAGCTCGCTAAGAATTCGTATCAGGGATGGATTTGAAACATATCAACCCACTAAGAGATCTGTTGAGAGGGTTATATTTTTCCTCTTCATCCATTTATATGTTAAAATTGCATTAAATGTACTCATTGATTTTCAGACGTTGAGCTATTCCTTCACCACAAAAATAAATCCAACTTAGATTTTAGAATTTTAAATGACATTAAAAATTGTTTAAATTTACTTAAGTTAGCAAGTAGGAAAACTTGGGCATTTTGACTGTGATTTATTTTTTATTTTATTTTATTTTATTTTTGAGACAGTCTTGCTCTGTCACCCAGGCTGACGTGCAGTAGCATGATCTCAGCTTACTGCAACCTCCGCCTTCTGAGTTCAAGTGATTCTCCTGCCTCAGCCTCCAGAGTAGCTGGGATTGCCAGCATGTGCCACCACACCCAGCTAAGTTTTGTATTTTTAGTAGAAACAGAGTCTCACCGTGTTAGCCAGGATGGTCTTGATCTCCTGACCTTATGATCCGCCTGCCTTGGCCTCCCAGAGTGGTGGGATTACAGGCATGAGCCATCGTGCCCAGCCTATTTATTTATTTTTGATAAGCTGATTGAGAAACCCTCACAGAGAGCCGCCTGACACGGTGCACTGCTGACCACTCATCACGAGATCAACCCGAGGCTGCGCTGCCTTCCGGTTGCCAAACTTCTCACTATGTGTGACATCAGACAACCGGAGATCAAGCAGGCCCCCGGGGCACTGCTGTACCAGTCACACAAGCCTCAGACTCCTGTACATGCATGGGGAGTCCAGCGCAGGAAGTAACCTTCTGTTGGCATCCTCTTCATTCATTAGGAAGCACACTTCACCATTTTAAAAACAGCTGCAATGACAGCTGACTCCCTACCGTCCCAAAAACTTAGCCCCAGGGAAAAGCAGAGTTAATGTGACTTAATGCTCTGAATCTGGAAATTTTTTGGCTTAACATTTTTCAGCTGAATTGAAGACACCTAAACTATAGCTATGTATAGTATATGAACATTATAGCTGTGTATAATATAAATGAATGTAGAAATATGTTTGGTGGTTTTTAGAAAGATTAGCAAGAATCAAAACAGTATCAACGATCAACTGAGTTTGAAGACTTTAAGTCAACATGCCAACATGCATTTTTTTTTTCTTTAAGTGTTCCTTTCCTTGTTAACAAGGTTTTTTCGGTTTTGTTTTTTGTGGGTTTTTTTAACCTGGTTTCGCTCTTTCATCCAGGCTGGAGTGCAATGGTGTGATCTTGGCTCAAAGCAACCTCCACCCCACCCCCCTCCCCCAAGTTCAAGTGATTCCCCTGCCTCAGCCTCCTGAGTAGCTGGGACTATAGGCACATGCCACAATGCCCAACTAATTTTTGTATTTTTAGGAGAGACAGGGTTTCACCATTTTGGCCATGCTGGTCTCGAACTCCTGACCTTAGGTGATCCTCCTGCCTCCCAAAGTGCTAGGATTACAGGCATGAGCCAACACACTCCACCGTTAACAAGTTTTTAAATCAAACAATGAAAGCATGTGCATGTTTAAAAAGCCAAATAATAGGAAATTATAAAAATAAAGAATAAGATCTATCTCATTCCATTCTCCCAATTTTTAAGTTTTTGGGGAATGAGAAGAGACTTGGAAATCGCCTTTTCCAGTTTCTCTCCATCTTTCCAGAAATCAACAATCCGTATAAAATAGATAGGTCAATTGATTTACCAAATCAAGTATTTTCAGAGAGATCTGTAGCTAGATCAGTAGGTCCTTTCACGCTAATAAGTTCTGAGTGAGTCTAAGTGTATTTATTTATGTAATTTTTGTAGAGGTGAGGTCTCACTATGCTGCCCAGGCTGGTGTCCAACTCCTGGGCTCAAGTGATCCTCCCACTCAGCCTCCCATAGTGCTAGGATTACAGCTGTGAAGAGCCATTGTGCCCAGCCTTAATCTAAGTTTAAATGTAAATGTGTACAATGACACTCTAATATTTCCTCTGACATCTCCTGTAACTTGTGGAGGTTGTAACAAAAGCCAAAAGTTGCATCTACAGAATAATTTTTCTGAAAATTAAAAATTATTTGTGATCCAGCATTTGCTGAGAGAGGCTCGTATACCTTTCAATTATATCAATTAAAAATGAAGTTGCCGAAAGTATAAATGTTGATAACCTAGTGAATGAATTTGCAGAAAAATGTGCCAGAAAAACCTAACGATCATTCAAATACCACCTTAACAAATTATTATTTATTAAGTTACTTTTGATTTTGGAGACAGGGTCTCACTCTGTCGCCCAGGCTGGAGTGCAGTGGCGTGATCTTAGCTTCCTGCAACCTCCTCTTCCCAGGTTCAAGTGATTCTCATGCCTCAGACTCCCGGATAACTGGAATTACAGGGGCATGCCACCACACCCAACTAATTCTTATATTTTTAGTAGAGATGGGATTTCACTATGTTGGCCAGGCTGGTCTTGAACTCCTGGCCTCAAATGATCTGCCCACCTTCGCCTCCCAAAGTGCTAGGATTACAGGCATGAGCTACTGCACCCACCTGTTATGCAAAATTATGACACCAAAATGTTAAATTATTTGCAAGTTGTCAGTTAAGTGTGATGCTCATGCACCACTCTTATCCCTCATACATTTTATTTATAAACTAAATTTTTTAAAGAAAAGCTTTATGTTTTAGTTGTTTTTTTTTTTTTTTTTTTTTTTTTTTTTTTTTGGCTGATTGAGACGGTGTCTCAATCAGCCACCAGGCTGGAGTGCAGTGGCGCAATCTCGGCTCACTGCAACCTCCACTTTCCGGTTCAAGTGATTCTTCCACCTCAGCCTCCTGAGTAGCTGGGACCACAAGGGCACACCACCATGCCCAGCTAATTTTTTGTATTTTTTTTTAGTAGAAACGGGGTTTCACCATGTTGCTCAGGATGGTCTCGATCTCTTGACCTCGTGATCCGCCCACCTTGGCATCCCAAAGTGCTGGGATTACAGGCATGAGCCACCGCGCCTGCTGTTTTAGTGTCTTTAACAGCAGTCTCTCCTGTTTCTTGGACTAGGAACCCTACATTTCCATGTTGCACTGGGCTTTGCAAGTTAGGTAACTGGCCCTGACCGGAAGCCTGGTGGTGCAGTGAAGACTCACACGCCCAGGGGCAGGAAAGTTCTTGGGAGCTCCGCCTGGGTCCCCTGGAACATGGAGGGGAAATGTGAACATTTGAGTCTCGTTCCTGCTTCTGGCCAGCAGGGATGAGGAGATGGCAGCGGGGGGAGGACTTCTCCTGCCATGGCAAGGTGAGAGACCAAGAGCTTCAGGAGTCATTGAGGCTGGGGGAGTTAGCACGGTTGGAGCGGTCCTGAATGGCCTTACTTGCCACCTACCTGGGCCACAGAAGAAAGGGGCTGTGTGGGTGGGGCACTGGGGGATGGAGCTGAGCACAAGAAGTCTGCTGAGCCGCACTCCTCACTCCTATCAGAAACCAGGCAGTGCAGGCCCTGTGCAGTGGCTCACGCCTGTCATCCCAGCACTCTGGGAGGCTGAGGCAGGTGGATCACCTGAGGTCAGGAGTTCAAGACCAGCTGGGCAACATGATGAAACCCCTTCTCTACTAAAAATACAAAAATTCACTGGGTATGGTGGCAGGTGCCTATAATCCCAGCTACTCAGGAGGGTGAGGCAGGAGAATTGCTTGAACACAGGAGGCAGAGGTTGCAGTGAGCCTAGATTGTGCCACTGCACTCCAGCCTGGGCAACAAAGTGAGACTCTGTCCAAAAAGAAGAAGAAGGAGGAGGAGGAGGAGGAGGAGGAGGAGGAAAAGGAGGAGAAGGAGGGGGGAGGGGGAGGGGGAGGGGGAGAAGAGAAAAAGAAGAAGAAAAAGAAATGAAGCCATTCAGAGGGTCTCCCGGAAGCCCTCTGAATGACCACATGTGGAGCCTCTGAGGCAGCCAAGCATTTGCAGACATGTGGAGAGCTCCCTGTACTAGGGAAAGCATTAAACAAGAAAGTACTAGAGCAAGTCAGGCACAGGGGCTCACACCTGAAAACCCAGCACTTTGGGAGGCCCAGGCAGGCAGATCCTGAGGTCAGGAGTTTGAGACCAGCCTGGCCAACATGGTGAAACCTCGTCTCTAATAAAAATACAAAAATTAGCCAGGTGAGGTGGAGTGCATCTGTAATCCCAGCTACTCAGGAGGCTGAGGCAGGAGAATCGCTTGAACCTGGGAGGTGGAGTTTACAGTGAGCTGGGATCACACCACTGCACTCCAACCTGGGCAACAAAGCAAGACTCTGTCTAAAAGAAAAAAAAAAAAAAGGAAAGGAAAAAAGAAAAGAAAAAGAAAGTAGGCCATTCAGAGGGTCTCATGAGAGCCCGCTGAATGACCACAAGTGGGGTCTCTGAGACAGCCAGGCATTTGCAGACATCGGGAGAGCTGCCCTAGTAGAAAAGCATTAGGCAAGAAAGTACGACAGGGACATCCCTGACAAAGACTTAACCCTTCTCCCTGCATTGCCCTCTCCTGGCCCCAGCTCAGGTGGAGGGGGAGATGGAGTGGAGAGGAGGAGGTGGGGAAAGAATAGAGAGGGCTTAGCAGTTTTGAATTGGCTGTGAGAGTGACGTTTTGATGTTACACATGGCTGGATAGTTCTGCTCTCTGACAAGTTAGGGTTTCTGTCCATATCACACATCAAGGTCTATGTCTGGAGAAGAGATTACGGTTACAGAAAAATAAGCTGCCTCTTACTTGTCCCTTTACTGAATTCACAAAAGCAACCAGCTACCCAGTACATATCAATATACATTTTAAATACAAGTGACAGCGTACTGTAGAACTTGCACCACCTTATTTTTTCCCATCTTAGAGATAGTTCTATTTCAGTACCAATAGAGTGGCTTTGTTCTTTTTAATGACTGCATAGTATTCCATCCACAGGCATGCTGCAATTAATGCAACCACCCTGTCCCCTACTGGTGGACATTTATTTGTTTTTGAGTCTTCTGCTGTAGGTGTATTACTTTTCACATCAGAGGGAGAAAAATGAATTGACTTTTTAAATTTATCATCACTAATAGAAAAAAAGGAGTATGATTTTTTTATTCATTTATGCAAAACAATAAGGCTAATTTGTACAGTGAACTCTTCATTGTTTCTGAGTTTTTCTCTCCCATATTGTGGTAACATAGAATTTGATGGTCAAAGTGTCCTGCTTTTGGAGGAAAAGAGATTTGGGCATGGCAGTCACCACTCTATTACTTATTAGCTTGGCAATCTTTCAGATGTTATTTTGGTTTTCTGAGCCTCCATTTCTTTGCCTATGAAATGAAGCTGACAATTCCTGCCTGGAAATGTTTATATAATAATAGAGATAATCGGCCGGCCGTGGTGGCTCATGCCTGTAATCCAAGCACTTTGGAGGCCAAGGCAGGTGGATCACCTGAGGTTGGGAGTTCAAGACCAGCCTGACCAACATGGTGAAACTCCATCTTTAAAAAAAATTAAATTTAATTTAAAAATTAAAATTAAAAAATAGAGATAATCTTTGGAAAATATAGAACACATGATGCATGTTCCACAAAGGCACATGTTTTTATTGTTGTTTTTGTTTATATATGTATGTGTTTGTATAAACGCAACAAATAATTAATCTTTGGTTTGTTTTTCTATCACCCCTTCCTCACTATGCATCTTGTCCACCTTTGGCAATCCTGAGGAATGCAAATGTATTTTAATATCAAGCTAAGCAAAGGATATTAAAGAGAAAAGTACAGTGTTTAAGGATAATGTAGTTCAAAGACCAGGAATAATATTCCTCTCTGCAAATATCAATCTTTGGTTCTCAATGTGCTTCAGTGATCCCTGGGGCTACCCAAGAATCTCCTGGTGTATCTGTGAATTCAAAACTATTTGCAAAATAATCTAAGATGTTATTCGCCTTTTTTACTCGCATTCTCTCACAAGTGCACAGTGGGGTTTTTCAAAGGCTACCTGATGTTGTGATATCATGACACATTGAATACAGAAGCAGATATGAGAATTCAGCTGTCTTCTATTAAACCAGACATTAAAGAGATATGCAAAGATGTAAAATAATGCCTCAGTTCTCCCTGTTTTCTGTTTGTTTGGGGGAATAAAAAATAATACTAATGTTAACATGTAATGGGTTTGTTATTACTTTAATGCATTAATAAATATTTTAAATTCTCAGTTTTAATTTCTATTTCACTAAGTAATGATAGCTATAATCCATACAAACAAGCTCTTTGGGGTCCTCAATTATTTTTAAGAGTGTAAAGAGCATCCAAAAACTTGAGAGCCATTAATACAGTTAATTGGCATTTGTCAATAATGCTAGTTAAATAAGGACAACATCCTTACTCAAGAGAGGCCAAAAAAAAAAAAAAAGGACATTCATGATGGAAAGTGTTGTATGATATTTAAACAGCTGATTCTGTAAGCCAGTCACCCAACAAATATTTCATGGTCAGGCATTATTCTAGGTGCTGGGAGAAGACACATGAGACCCTATCCTCATGGAACTTACCTTTTAGATGGAGGAGATGGTAAACAGGTAAACCAAGAAATCGACAAGATAATTTCAGTTTTAATAACTGTTTTGGAGGAAATACACCAGCTAACATGATTTTTTTAAATCCTGGGAGTAGAAGAAATTGAGCTATGTGACTGTGGGAAATTATACACTTCAAAAAGACTTAAGAATCTATACTATGTTCATGGATTGGAAGAACAAGAGAAAAACAAAACAAAACAAAATGAAACACCCTACCTTGAAAATAGACAAGGCATAAAATGATGCAAAATGAGTGATTTCTGTTTTGGTGTGGGATAAATCTCTTTCTAAAAAAGTGACTCTCTCAACATTCCCTAGGAGTCACTGAAGCAGGACTCTTTCAACAATTCAGGAGAAAGAGTTGGCTCCCATCAGGAATGCCAGCAGAAGTGGGTGTTGATGTTTCCTGGGATGAAAGTCAGAGGCATATAGAGCATTCCAGAGTATAAGGTCAGACAAGGGTCACTTACAGATAGAGGCTGACTTAAGCCCCCATGTGTGAAAACAGATCCATGGAGAGGAAGTGGAGAAGAGCTGAGAGCCTAGGAATGGGCCACTTTAAATAATTTGAGATATGTCTTGTCTGCTTGATGTTTTTCCTAACAGCTTGTAAATAGTCTCTGGAACTGGCCCTTCCTGAAAACTTAGAAACCCACCAAAGGACATTTCTAACCTTAGAGAAATAGTGAAAAGCCCAATATGTACCCCCTTTAGATATGCATCAGTGAAAACATTCAATCATGTTTTTGGAAAGCAAACTGGCTTTTTATTCCTTGTGTGTATTTGCAATCAATAAGGAAAATAGGAGATCATGGACATAATAGGAACCAAAATAAACTGGTACATTCGGCTTTAGCCAATGAGCATTTGCCAGTTCACATTTCTATTTATAACAGAGGTTCTCACTCATCAGCAATGTGTGGTTTAGAGCTGCTGCAGCAGACTCAGCTCACAAGCTAGCCTCTTTTCTGATAGTGTTCCTAAAATTAAAGGAATACTCAAAACGTCAAACCAGGACATTTCATTCCAGCTCTTCACCAACTGACACATTTTTCATCACAGCCTGCCTCTTCTCACGGCTTCAGCTACTACATCTTCCACAGCGGCTCCTGGATCTCTCTCTCAATCCCACACATCTACCCTTAGCCCCAGCTACAGATATCAATACCTCCTAGACATACCCTCTTTGATGTCACACAGGATTTTCCTTGCAGTAAAAGGGACCAAAGTTTCTAGTCCTCTGTGTCTATTTTTCTGTATCATCTGTGTGATTGGCTCCATTCTCCATCCTAACAAGGACCTCCATCATAGCCTGGGTGACATGGCAAAGTAATATCTCTCCAAAAAAAAGGATTATACATATATATGTATATATAAGTTAGTGTATATATACATATATTAAAAAGTATATATATATAAGTATATATATATAAATAAATTAGTTGGGTGTGGTGGTATGTGCCTGTGGTCCCAGGTACTTGGAGGCCACAGTGGGAGGATCACTTGAGCCTGGGAAGGCAGTGCTGCAGTGAGCCATGATGGCACCACTGAGTGACAGAGCAAGGTCCTGTCTCAAAAAAAAAAAAAAAAAACAAAAACAAAACCCTGCATAGTAGAGATCCCTGGCTGAAGCTAAGCAGCTAAGTTTGGAGGCAATCATATCCCAGTGTACCTCAAGAGACGGTGGTATATCAAGAGGTTTTAGCTAGAATGAAAGATAAGATTGGACAGAACAGGCCAGGAAGGAAAGCCTGGGATCTACTTCAGATATTGAGCCCTTGACATAGTACCATGAACTCCCATTTGAGCTTCGTGAAGAGAGAGCTCCATGTTGAAATTTATTGCCCAGGTGTCAAGAGTGTTCCCAGAATGAGCATGGCGGTCTTAAGAATACAGCAGGGCTTTGACTCAGTGAGAATGCTGGGACACCTAGCACTACTTAATATGTCCCAAGGGTTTGCAGTTTGCAGGCATCTCATAAAACTTTAGTGTTCATGACACCCACAAGGATGGTTACAGTAATTTGGAAGATAAAAGCAAAAACAGAAAATAACAAGTGTTGGCAAGGATATGGCAAAATTGGAGCCCTTGTACGCTGCTATAGGAATGTAAAATGGTTCATCTGCTGTGAAAAACAGTTTGGCAGTTCCTCAAAAAGTTAGCCATAGAATTACCAGGTGACCCAACAATTCCACTCCCAGGAGTTCAGAGCATTCTCAAGAGAATTGAAAACAGGTACCAAATAAGTACATGTACACACATGTTCATAATATTCACAATAGCCAAAAGATGGGAAACAACCTAAATGTTCCTCAACTGATAAATGAATAAAATTGTGATATGCATATTCAAAGCAATATTATTCGGCCATAAAAAGAAATGAAATACTGACACATGCTACAACATGGATGAACCTTGAAAACATTCTGCTAAATAAAAGCCAGACACAAAAGACCACATACTGTGTGATTCTATTTATATGAAATATCCAGAATAGATAAATCCATAGAAACAGAAAGCTGACTGGCAGTTGCCACGGGTTTGGGGTACAGGGATAGGTAGTAACTGTTTAAGGGGTACAGGGTTTTCTTTCAGAGTGATAGGAATGTTTTGGAACTAGATAACGGAAGTGGATGCATAACATTGTGAATGTACAGTCACTGCATTGTTCACTTAAAAATGGTCAATTTTACGTATATTTCACCTCAATAAAAAATTACCTGATGTAGTTATCCACATTAACATAAAATAGGAGAAAACATGGTTGGGCATGGTGGCTCACGCCTGTAATCCCAGCACTTTGGAGGCCGAGGTGGCAGATCACTTGAGGCCAGGAGTTCAAAACAAGCCTGGTCAACATGGTAAGATCCCGTCTCTACTAAAAATACAAAAATTAGCCTGGCCTGGTGACGCTCGCCTGTAACTCCAGCTACCCGAGAGGCCGAGGCACGAGAATCGCTTGAACCCAGGAGGCAGAGGTTGCAGTTAGCTGAGATTGCACCACTGCACCCCAGCCTGGGTGACTGGGTGACAGAGTGAGACTCTGTCTCAAAAAAAAAAAAAAAAAGAGAGAGAGAGAGAGAGACAGAGAGAAAACATAAATAATCATTTCAATACAAGCAGAAAGAGTGTATGCATATTGCAATAAACACTTCGGTGTTGTTACAGTGGACCCCAGCAGGTGGCAGCAATGAGGCATCAATCACAAGGGTCTTCATCAGCAGAAACAAATGTCCCTATGGGCATGCCCAGAAGGGCAGTTTCGAGTACGTGCAAGGCATTTCTGGGGACTCCCAGTAATTAATAGGAAAGGCTTTGAAGGGAGTTGAGTATTCTATAAAAGGTAGAGGAAGGAGCCAGTGAAATTTGGGTAGCTGGTAACACAGGCCCATTTGCACGAAGAAGCCAGTAAGGTCAGAGGAAACCCAAGTCACACTGACCACCACTCTCTATGTTGATCTGCCTCTCCCCATTCCCTCATCTAATAAACCACTGATTCCTATAGATTCTACCTCCACTCCGCAAAGCACCTAAGTTCTGGTCTCTGACTTAAACTGACACACCAGCCTCTCACCTGTTCTCTGCCCCATCACCCACCCCTCTCCGACATCCTCTACTGCTCCTGCTGCAGGGAGCTTTCTAAGATGCAAATCTGCTTTTGTGGATCACCATTGCCTATACCATCACTACATCTCAAGAAAGCTGAGACACGCTGTGGGTGATGGCTCATGCCAGTCATCCCAGCACTTTGGGAGGCCCAGGTGGGTGGATCACCTGAGGTCAGGAGTTCAAGATCAGCCTGGCCAACATGGTGAAACCCTGTCTCTACTAAAAATACAAAAAAAAAATAGCCGGGAGTGGTCACACACGCCTGTAACCCCAGCTACTTGGAGGCTGAGGCATGAGAATTGCTTGAACCCCGAAGGTGGAGGTTACAGTGAGCTGAGGTCACACCACTGTACTCAAGCCTGGGCAACACAATGAGATTCCATCTTAAAAAAAAAAAAAAAAAAAAAATAGAAAGCTGAGACAATATCTTTTGTTTTGCCTAAAACCAATCTGTTCTGCCTCCAGACATCTGTGCATTGGCTGAGAAAGTCCAAGGAGGCTTCTGGCAGGAGAGAAGCGTATTAAATCTTCATCAGGCCAAGAGGTCCCATAGTACAAATGTTCAGCCAAAAATGTTAGCAGCAGAAGGGACCAGATAGACAAGGAACAACTTATAAAAATAATCCACACTTCCTATTTTTAAAATATTTAACAATACAGTCCTCATCCGCTTCATTCTTAAGATGCTGTCTTCAACTGGTACACAGGACAGTTTTGGGGGGTGCAATGTCTCATATTTAGACTCAGAATTTCATAACAGGAAGTAATTATTTTGTCCAGCTGTTCTAACACCTTGTTTTATGAAATGCTAGGCTCTGGTAACACCTACAGGTAGAGTAGAAGAGTGAACCTTGTCAATGTTAGTTTTATTAATTTCCTGCAGCAAGAGGGTGTTGTGCACATCAAGTGAACCATGAAGCTTCTCAGTAAGAGGCTGTGGGAAAGGCCTTTTTTGCCCATTTGTGTTAAGTGATGCTAAGGAAGGAAAGGTAGAAGAAACAGGAATCAGCTCAGGAATGGGTGTGTGGTGAAGTAGGGTGCTTTCATAATTGGGTAGCTCAGAAATTTTTCTTCAGCAAGTGGAGATATCGAGTGGGTCCGGGAGAGGCATTGATATGAAAGAATTAGACACTCCAGTGCCAGTAATTTTGCAGCTGTGGTGTGGCCTTGGGTTAAACCGTGTTTTTGCCTGGCCTTGTGCTGACCTTGTTGATGACTGTTGGGAACATTCCAGTCTGCTCATTCGAGCTGATTTCCATTTTCTCAGGTCTCACATGAAGTAGCGGGTATTCCTGGAAGACAGGGATCTATCTTTAAATAAGCTTGGAAAGTACTTGTGAAACGATGTTAAATACACATAATGCTGGGCTTTCTGGAGGCTTGAACATGCTAAATTGTGAATCTCCCAAGACATCGTCAATTTCTTTTCAACGCAGCTGCCTGAGTGATTCTATTCCGATGTAAGTCAGAACTTCCCGTGGTTTCCCAGGCCACTGTCACCTCTTTGTCTGCAGTTCTCCACACTCTCCGACGGCCCTGCCTCCTCACCGCTCTTTGAGCCTTTTCCCACATGACTGCATAACCTGCTCCCCTCTCTTCCAATTTCAAATGGAAATTTCTCCTCCCCACACCCCACACTCCCAAACACGCTTTCACTGTATGTTTCTTCTTAGCGCTTATCACCATCTAAGATACTATACATCTCGTTTTTCTTGTTGGTCTCTCTGCCCAGGTGAGCAGGGGTTTTTATTCATTTTGGACAGTTTCATATTCCTAGAATCTAGAACCATGGCTGGCACACGACAGGCACATGATAAAAATCGGTCAAATGAATGAATGGATGAATGAATGAATATACAAACTCCTTCCAAACTTAGGAAGTTTGGAGGAAGTAGTGGGGCAGGCTTCCATGTTTTCCATTTACAGACAGTAAAAAGGTTTTGGAAGAAAACACAATGGAGCCTCAGAGACTTTTCTTTTGGGGCTTTAGGACCCGGCTACCCATACCTTACCACTTCAAGCCAGTTTTTCCTGAGGTGTCCACCCAACCATCTTAGAACTAAATCATGCAGACCACTAGATGGCACTGTTCACCAAGAATCTCGGGATTCTTAGCCACTCCCCTCTCACCCCGATCCCAAAGCCTTTGAAGCCACCTTCTTCCCAGCGGGTGATGGATTCTAAGGAGTGGTTACCACTCCCTACACCACCGCTAGACTAGAAAGAAACCCAAAGTAGTACAGCACTTTCCAACAAGCCACGTCCACCCAGGAACACAGGCTAACTCTCTGCTTGGGAACAAAGAACATTTTTTTTTTTTTTTTTTTTTTTTTTTTTGAGATAGAGTATCACTCTGTCGCCCAGGCTGGAGTGCGGTGGCACCATCTCAGCTCACTGCAACCTCTGCCTGCCGGGTTCAAGCAATTCTGCCTCAGCCTCCCGAGTAGCTGGGACTACCAGCGGGCACCACCATTCTCGGCTAATTTTTTGTATTTTTAATAGAGATGGGGTTTCACCATGCTGGCCAGGTTGGTCTGGAACTCCTGACCTCGTGATCTGCTCACCTGGGCCTCCCAAAGTGCTGGGATTACAGGTGTGAGCCACCGTGCCCGGCCAAAAGACGCTTTTGAATATTTCTAGATATATCCTTGGTAAATGCAGGCAAAGAGTTGGTCACCTTTGAAGCGTTCAGGACTCCACGCTCTCGCCCTTGTACTTGGCCTGTGGCCCTCTTGGCACAATCCTGCCTCTATCTCTCCACCCCTTGCTTCTCTGTCCCTTCATAGGATGAAGCACAGGTCAAGGTGCCAATTCCATTTCCAGCCTTGAGCCAAAGCAGTCTGAGAGACAGCGTGGACTGGCAATCTGGGCATCCAGTGGAATGGACTGCGTACAAACTGCACCTCCATCTAAACTGTCTCAGAGCCTTTGGCAACTTACTCAATAGTCTCCGTTTTGGCTTATGCAGCTGCCCGATGGGGATCAACATTTCTCAACCAGACAGATGTGGTTAGTGTTAAATGAGAAGTTGTATGATGCTCCAAACCAAGCCTTCTATAAAGCTTGGTTTTCTATTTTCAGGTATCACCTATAATTATCCTCTAAAATTTAAGGCAGGGTGATTGGCTGACCTACTGAACCCGTCTCTGTATCCTTGGCCAGTCTGAAAATGCCTCGGTTTACAAAAACACCCTGATTGAACCTCTCTGCGCTGTCATGGGTGATAGACTCTCAGCTCAAAGGACATTGGCAAACACACTCCTAGAAAGCGACTGTCTTCCTGATCATCTGCCAATCAGAAAGCACTTATTGAAAACCTATGATTCACCTTGGTGTTTTAGGAAGGCTATTCTGGAGGCAAAAATAAGACAGATGAGGGAAGAGAATGAAGATTAAGACACCAATTCACTCTTTAGTGAAATAACATTTTTCCTGACTCGTGGGAAGAAATATATGTCAAGGAATATTAGAAGTGTCATTAATTTTTGCTCCCTGTCTCTCCCCCTTTTAATCAATATATCCAGAAATAATGGTTCCATATGGGGGGGCAAGGGCACTTGATAGGAACTCTTCATTCACTGCAGCCATGCTATCTCACACAAACTGTCTATAACTAGAAACAAAACACCCAGTTGCACCTGCTGCTCAGCCAGACCTCTAGCTGGGGATTTCCTTCTTGCCAATCAGATTGATCATCTCCTTTCCCAGAAATCGCCCTACAGCCCAACCCCTTCCCTTCTACTCTGGCAATATAGGGCTGACTCCTTGAGCTTCCTCCACGTACTCACATGTACTGACACCCACTCCCTTCCCTCCCTCTCCCTCTTGTCTCCATTGTCCCAAGGCCCTTCTTCCTTTACCCTTTTTTCAAAGGGCCATTATACACTGGCCCAGTAGGGTTCAACTCTTTTTCAGTTCACATTCTGAGTGTTGCCCCATAGCAGAAAAGAAGCAGATTATTCCCTGTAACTTGGTTTTATAAAAATAGAATGGACTTCACAAAAAGAAGAACAGGACAGGAGTGGTGTTTGTTCACCTAGTAGTTACTCTAATTATAGATGGTTGGGTGCAATGAACAGCCATATGGGGTGACAGGAGTGTTGCATCAGACAGGATGTCTCATTTCCAGCTTCCCCTGTTAATGCCCTGTACATGCCCTAATCAGCATTTTAAAATTACAACCTGATTATTACACAAATACGAATTCACTCCATTAGCTGAATGGTGGCCTGCAATTTTGTATTACCAAACATGTCTTTAATTCCCAGAGCCCAGCTTTATTCTCCCAGGTTTTGCTGATTGGTAAGTAACTTACTAGTTACTTACTAGTAAGTTTTCCTAGAAATAATGGAGTGTTCCCCCCAACACAAACACAGGGGAAAGATAGAAATTTGGGAATTTCAATTGGAAGGAGAAAAAGCCAAAATCTTGTTCCCATTGCAACAAAGCATTGTCCCCCACCCCACCTACCCCATTACCTTTTGCTGATGCTATTTAGTAGTGAAATTGCTGATGTAGGATGCCCATAAGCCCAACATTCAAATCAAGAGTACCCTCTCCCACAGAACCCAGAACTAGAATGGTAAAAAAGAAAAACCAGCCTGACATTAAATGAATTCAGCACCTGTTAAGTTATTTATAACTATGTCCTTGCTTTTTACATGAATGGACTTCTGGGAATTTTTTTGAGGGTGGAGCTCTTCAAAGTGGCTGCTTGCACCTCTAAAATAAAGCACAAACCAGCCCTCCACAAACCACACTCAGCCAGCTGATGTATTTAGTTTTGCTCACAAGGTACTTTTTGAAAATAAGAATTAGTTTTCATCACTTTTAAAATTTACCTAAAAATACAGGTTTTTAATAAAATAGGCATAGGTTTATATAAATGTAGATTTATATAAAAATATAGACATGTATTGTCTTGAGAAAAATGAAATCAGATGAGGCAGCTCTGGGATGTTATTTCCACATGGATGGTGGCATAATGGACCATTAAACTGGAAAGAAACATATACAGGGGACCATTCATAGGAAGGGTGAGGCTGGGAAGGTAGCAATTTTTCTCCTATCGCCATATCTCCAGATCCAAATCTTAATTCCATTAACCATGCAGTTCTGCTGCTAACGAAATGTGTCTGAAATGAAATACATCTTCCTGAATACCTGACTGAAGATCTAGTTTCAAAAAGCAACCAAATGGGCTTCCCTTTCCCAACCATGAAATCAGCTTTGACTCTTCCCTCTTCTTCTCTGCCTCTCCCCCTTCCCCATTAGTTGTCATGCCTGTCATTTAGTTCCTCAAGACTCCACTGAGAATAAAGTGGCCACCAGCTACATGAACACTTAAAATGTGGCTCGTGCGAACTGATATATGCTGTAAGTGAAAAATACACACCGGATTTAAAATATTTCATTCTTTAAAAAATTAAAATCTGAAATAACTGATTAGTAACTTTATATTGATTATCTTTACATTGAAATGATGTTTTTGACATATTGGATTAAATAAACAATATTGTTCAAATTAATTTGCCTATTTCTTTTTAACTTCCTAAATGTATCTTCTAGAAAATTGAAATTTACATGTAGAGTTCACATTTGGGGCTCACTTTATCTATTGGACAGCATTGCCTGAAAGCATCTCTATGCTTTGGTCTAATTTTCTGGCCTTGTTTTCATCCCTTTAGCCTAGTCTCTCCTGTCACTTCACTCCCAGAATTTCACATTCATCCCCTAAAGACTTCTAGGCCTTTTCCCATTTCTAATTTGTTTTGTACACCCTGGCCACGTTTATCTGACAAAGACACTGCTTTTATCATGAGACACTCCTGCTCAAAAAGTGACACCAGCCCCCACATCTACTCGGTAAAGTCCAAACTCTTAATAACAAACTGATAATAACAGCTTACACTTTAAATGCTTTATGGTACACTTCATGTTTCTAAACAGGACAGAAAGGACTGCAGCCTTTGACAGAGCTGGGGGGTGGGGGGAAGTAGCTTTGATAAGAAAGGTTACAAAAATTATGCAAAGTATCTAAACAGTATACTAAAAGTATACTGTTTATCCATTAGATACATTTGTACATATACAAAAATGGTACAAAGTATCTTTACTGTTTAGACACTCTGTACCGTTTTTGTATGTATACAAATGTACACACATGTATCTAATGGATACTAAAAGTATCCATACTAAAAGGATCCATTCACTCCTGACAGTTTATACAACACCTCACAATAGGCAGAAGAGCAATAACATCTGTGAATCTATGAGCTGAACTACTTTTACATCACTGGAGAGAAAAAATAATAAAGTTGAGAAAAGAAACTGTTATATTTGCATCTCAGAAAACACAAACCGAAAATCCGACCAGAAAGGTTTAGGTGAAATGTGCCCTTTGCTCGTCTAGTCTAGATCTAAGGCTAAATGTATATATGGCTTTGTCATAAACTAGGTATTAAAAGTAATGGCAAAAACCGTAATTACTTTTGCACCAACCTAATAAATTTGAATTATGCCGATTTGAGACACTGTCATGTAACAATAATTAAAACATCATCTCAACATTTGAGAAAAATGAATTAAAAATCCGTCAGCAATTATACAGTCCAAAGCTGGCAGAGCTCCCGATTCATAAACCGTACTGACAATAATTCCGCATGAAAACATGTACAGTACTTAGCCTGGAAAAAGAGATCCTTTGTTAAGGTTTATTTCGAATTACGTGAATTTTGAATTGTGCTATATCTTCAAGACGTCACCCCTTGCATAAACTACACTACCCTATACACACTTTCATTTTCTTCAGCCACGGATCAGATAGGCCTTGCCAAATAACTGTTTAGCAGTTATTCAGTGCACAGGTCTTGAAAGCAGACAAACACTTTCTACCATTTGTTGTTACTTTAGACAAATTGTTTAGCTTTCGTGCTTCAGTTGCCTCTTCTGTATACTGAACACAATCATATTTTCCGTACAAGTTTTATAAGAATTCAACATAATAACATACATAGTACGGCACTTGGCAAGTAGTGAAGGTTCTCAACCGCTCCGCAATAGATAAGATAACTTGCTACCTCTCTGGCTGAAGCAGCCCCATTTTAGGAGCTTCTCTAAATGCAGCTTGAGGACTCTGCAAAAGGGTGGGGCTTTGGAGTCTAACGCTCTCTACTAAACTCTGTAAGTTTAATAGGCTTACATTTGGCAAAGGGTTTGGGCGGGGTGGGAACTAGCGCGTCCTCCCGTCTTCCTAGTGGCGGCCCGGACGCAGATGCGGGACTGAAACCAGCAAGTCTCGCACCAGCCGTACTCATCCTTCCCTCTCCCTCCCAGCTGGGCGGCTCCGGCAATGAAAACACCACCACGTGGCCTGCTGCCATTGTGTCACGTGGCTTTATCCAATGGAAAGCCACGTTACGAAGCCAGGGGCGGGTCGCCAGTCAGGCGGGTCCGCCCACAGCAGCCGTGGATTGGCCAAGGGGGCAGTGTCCGCCCACCGCGGCTTGGGCTTGTGGCCAATGGTGGCCGGAGGCAGGAGCCCCGCCCTGTCAGCTGCTCGGGTCCTCGGGACCCGCTGGAAAGGCGAGGAGGGGCGGGGCGAAGCCCGAGCCAGGGCGAGGAAGGGGCGGGGAAGGGGCGGGCAGGACCCGCGGCCCGGCCCGTGGAGCCGGCGCCGGCGGGCTGCTGAGGTGGCTGTCGCCGGCTCCGAGCTGCAGCTTCCCGGGCCGAGCCCCCGATGGAGGCCGAGGCCGCGGGCTCTCCCCCGGGTGGGGTCGAGTCTGCGCTCAGCTGCTTCTCATTCAACCAGGACTGCACGTAAGCAGCGACGAGACCCCTGCTAGGGAGGTGGGGACAGAGTGTCAGGACCAGAGGGGTCGTCCTGAGCGCAGCTTGTGGCCTGCGCCTCGAGGGGGCCTCGGCGGGATGGCCGGTGGCTGCGGTGGACGCGTTGGGGTCAACTCTGTACCCCTGCAGTGGGGTTTGCCCCACCCCACCCCAAGTGTCCCCCGAGAGCCAGGAGCCTGGGCCAAGGGTGAAAGCAGGGGGTTCCCAAAGGGAGTTGGGCTGTGGAGGCCACGGAATACGCGGGGAGCAGGGCGGTGGGAAAGCCAGTGACCAAAGTGAGTGTCTGGGGAAGAGAGACAGTGGCCAAAACAAAGAGATGAGAAGGGAGAGGAAGTTGCAAGTTGACCCAGGACTCTGTAGTTGGGGCCCAGGAAGATGTGAGTACAGGAAAACTTTCCCATTTGTCCTTGAGCATCTCAACGTGGCATCTGGGCAGGGCCTCGGACAAAGAGGCAGCCTATCCCTGCGGCCAGGCCAGCCCCTGTCCCAGCCCAGGCACAGGGCATTTTGCCTGCCCGCTCTGGATGGAAGAAACCTTTGGATTTCTTTGGCTGTTTTCACATAGCCCACCCAGCCAGGCAGGACCTCCTTCTCGGAGTCCAAGAGTCCTTTCCAGGGCGCAGACTGCTTTCTCTCCAGGAAACAGGAGCTCCGCCCTGTTGTTTTTGAGTGGATTTTTAATGTTTTACTTTGATGTTCACATTTGGGCTTTGAGAGGGAGCTGGGACTTGCTAAAGTGTGTTTCAGGCATCTGCAGGATTCTGTGTCTTAGAGGCAAACGCCTGTTTCTTTCCTTTTTTCCCTGGAAGTGAGCCCCGGGAACCATATGGAATCATCTTTTTGGAATGTGCACCCTGAGCATCAGGCGGGGATGACCGCTTCCCAGTTTCCCACTTCCTGCTGTACCAGTTTCTGTGCCTTGGCTGCTGGTGACTGAGCAATGCTAATATTGATCCTTCAGTGGTGTAATTAAGGCCATCATGTACCATTAGCCACCCTGACTTCCATTCCCTTTGTGTTTCTGTTTAAAAACACCCAGTGCTGAACAATATGCCTTTGTTTGAAAAAACCGTATGTGTGATCATGTAATCGAGTAGCTCTACAGCTTGGTTATTTGAGTGACTTTCAAGTTTTTCTTGATGTTGCAATTTCTTATTGCTGTGGTTGTACATATTGTAACATTACCCAATACCCATAACACATATACTATTCACAAAATAGTGAATGTGTCTTTTTTTTCTAAGCTGCTTAGAAAAAGTGACTCACTGAATTGCCTTTTAGGATCCACTCATGAGTTGGGACCTGCAGTTTACAAAAATGCTGGTATAGATAAAATCCTGATGTTTTGTAAGAAACATTTTGCAAGTGGGTATGGCTGTTGAAATGCCTGGGTGATGTTTTCCTTCCCAATTGAACACAAGTTAAGAAGGAGAGTTAGTTTGCTTATAAGTAGTAAATGTTCTAAATTCTGCTTTGTAACATTACTAGATTTGAAAAAAAACGGGGGGGGGGGGTGTTAATTTATACTCTAGTCATTAAATTATGCAAAGTCCCAGGTTTCTACAGCAATTGAATAAGAATGTTATTTTCAAAACTGTAGGGTGCTTTGAAAGTTAATTTCCTTACTCCCTACTGTTAGTTTTATTTTCTTGGATGAAGGCTGTGCTGGGCAGCTCTGCCTTGCCTATAAATAAAATTTCTTGTCACAGTCAGTTGCTTTGAGCCACAGAGGGTATGACACTGGGTTTTAAAATAAGCCAAGCCTCTTGCTGAATACATTTAGGTGTATTGCTATGTCTTCTTCTATAAATGCAGGCTGAATTCAGGATCTAGTATTTCTGAAGAAGGTGGGTTAAAAACAGCAAACCCTTACCCATCTCCTACACTCATACTTCATGCTTGGCACTGTGCTATACACTTTGGGTACTTTTTTTTTTTTTTTTGGACAGAATCTCGGTGTCACCCAGGCTTGAGTGCAGTGGCACCATCTTGGCTCAGTGCAGCCTCTGCCTCCCAGGGTTCAAATGATTCTCCTGTCTCATCCTTGTGAGTAGCTGGGATTACAAACATGCACCACCATGCCCAGCTAATTTTTTTGTATTTTTTAGTAGAGACAGGGGCCTGCCAAGTTGCCCAGGCTGTTCTCAAACTCCTGGCCTCAAGTGATCTGCCCACTTCGGCCTCCCAAAATGCTGGGATTGCAGGCATGAGCCACCACACCCGGCCTACTTTGGGTACATTTTAAATTTGATTAGTGATAAGTATTTGTCCCAAACTCTGTTTCCATGAGTAGTGATTAGAATTTTGTTTCTACAGAAAGACTTTATGGGTGAAATAAGGTCTAAGTCTAACTCCCTTGATTCAGAGTATTTTGTGGCCACTGATCAATCATCTAAAACATCACATAAAACATCACTCTGTGATTTTCTCATATGTAGAATTCTTCTGGTCCAGGAGAAGGCTTATGTTTGAAAATTAAATTGCTATCATTTTGCGTTAATGTTATAAGACTCTAGTTACAGGATTTCTTTCCTTACTTGTAAGCTTTACAAACCTCAATTTGCAGCCAAACACATCTTTACTTACGTGAAGAGGTTTATGTGAAGAAAGTTTAAAAATAATAATCACTACAAAATACATTTTGAAGTTTTAAGATGTTCTGGGCTTACTTTTCCAGTTGCTGTTTGTCATCATTAATACCTCAGTCTAGCTACGAAATGCCAGTTCTAAGGGCACAGCTGCAAGTGTCTAACCCACCAATTTAGCTGCTTAGCAGGTTGGAGGGCTACGAGACATCACCAGCTACCTTGCTGATTAAAAGTTTACTGTAATTGCCCTATCCCTGAGTCTCAGGGAAGAAGAAATGTTTGGGTGGGGAAAAAAAAATTCCAGGGAAAATCATGTGACCTTCTCTTTTTTAGACTAGTGAAACAAGAGCCTCAGCCATCCAGGCTTGTAGCAGTAAGTTGCTTATTTTAGTATACACCTCCCTGTAAAGAATGAGTCTCACCTTGGCATGTATTTGTTTTAAATGAGGAGGGTGGACTAAACCATTTTAAGGTCCATTTCAGCTCTGACACCCCATTTTTTCCAAGGTGGGTTTCCAGGGAAGCACACTTCTGTGAGTGGGCTCCAGGTCAGATTCTGTTCATCACTTAGGTGTGGAGGGGAGGGCACAGCTGGAAAGAGCTGGGTGGGGATTCCCAGCTGCTGAACAAAGTTGACTTTGATGTTTACTTTCAATACAAGGCCAAGAAACTCAGGATTTACAACTTGTCTTTATCTCCTCATTGAAAAATGAAAAATTAAGAAAACCAGATTTTTTTAAAAGGCACTTTGATTGTCCCAGATAAATCTTTAGTTTTTATTTTGTTTGTTGGTTGTGATGATTGCTTTGTAGGACATAGTAGAAAGCAGAGTTCTCCAGCTTTGGCTGCTCATTCGAGTACTTGAACTTAAAATCCAATTAAACTTCCCAATTGAGTTTAATGTACATCCAGGAGTGAGAGCTACTGGTGTAAAGTATTGGAACAGTTTCCTGGAAACTGATGAAAGGAAGCATCTCTTAAATTTTACTTACTATGCCTACTATGAAAGTATATTTCTCAGGCTGGGCATGGTGGCTCACGCCTGTAATCCCAGCACTTTGGGAGGCCGAGGCAGGTGGATTACTTGAGGCCAGGAATTTGAGACCAGCCTGGTCAACATGGTGAAACCTGTTTCTACTAAAAATACAAAAATTATCCAGGTGTGGTGGTACACGCCTATAATCCCAGATGTTTGGGAGGCTGAGGCAGGAGGATCCCTTGAACTCAGGAGGCAGAAGTTGCAGTGAGCCATGATGGCACCACTGCACTCCAGCCCGAGTGACAGAGTGAGACTCCATCTCAAAAAAAAAGAAAACCGTATTTCTTCTTATAAGCAACAAACAAATACAGTTATGAAGGAAAGAAAAAATGATTTACCTGGTCAAATGTCTCTCAGACATCAAGAAGATACTCTCATTATGTTGGAAGTAAAGGTTTGAGCTATCATGAATATTCTTAAACATTCCATTTTTCCTATTATCTGCCCCGCTGGAAAAACATGTCTGGTAGATTTGACATTTTGTTGGATGACAGAGCTTATGTAATTTCATGTCCCTTGGCTATTTGACTTTTTTTTTTTAAGTTGCTTTTGACTTTTTTTTTTCTTTTCTTTTACTATTTCTGCCTGTCAAGGCATGTGTCACCATTTAGGATGTTATCAAGGATCTAAGCTCGTGCAGAGGCTAGTTTACCTGTACCCCTGAAGCTAGGGGGCAAAGGGTATCTATTTTCAGATAGATCTGCTGTTAGAATACCTATTGTCATTCCCACACTGTTATTATCCTCCACAGATCCCTAGCAATTGGAACTAAAGCCGGGTATAAGCTGTTTTCTCTGAGTTCTGTGGAGCATCTGGATCAAGTCCATGGAAGCAGTAAGTGTGTATGAGAGAGACCTCAGGATCTGCAGGAGAACCAGAGCCTCCCTCCTGACTTTAATCTGTGGTGCTACGAAGCTGCCTATTTTTCCCTTCCTTAACCATCAACCTCACGGAGTCAAGACTTTTCAGATTTAAATAGAAATCATTGCCACCACTTGCTTTAAAACCACAAGCACTTAGTAAGATCTGGCAATAGTTTAAGTAACATTTTCATTTTATATGAAGAAATTATTGTGTGAAATCATATGATTGAGACTTTTTCACATATATATGCACAGTTGTTAATTTTTATAATTGTCAAACCTGAAGGTCACTTGTGACTTTTTTTTTTTTTTTTTTTTTTTTTTGGAGACAGAGTCTTGCTGTGTCACCCAGGCTGGAATGCAGTAGCACAATCTTGGCTCTCTCCAACCTCCACCTCCTGAGTAGCTGGGATTACAGGTGTCCACCACCATACCTGGCTAATTTTTGTAGTTTTAGTAGAGACAAGGTTTCACCATTTTGTCCAGGCTTGTCTCCAACTCCTGACCTCATGTGATCTGCCCACTTTGACCTCCCAAAGTCCTGGGATTACAGGTGTGAGCCATCACACTCAGCCACTTGTGACTTATTTTTGCCATTATGTTGGCACTGTAAGATACTGATAACATTCATTCAGTCATGGAAGTATTTGTTTGAAGAAGGCAACACCATCCTGTTTACATAGTTCATGTCAATGGTGTTGAAGAACATCTAGTGAACATTGTAAATAATTTACTAAAAATGTGACTTCCTTATTTTCTCAGGGCGATAGTTTATGCCATCATAATAGTGAAAAATATACAACCTTTCGGTTTCCTGGAAAGAAAGTGGTTTAATAAATAATATTTTGGTCTCCTACTTTATTTGTCAGATTTTTTTTTTTTTTTTTGAGATAGAGTCTTGCTTCGTCACCTAGGCTGAAGTACAGGGGTGCAATCTCAGCTCACTGCAACCTCTGCCTCCCAGGGTCAAGCAATTCTCCTGCCTCAGCCTCCCAAGTAGCTGGGACTAGAGGTGCACATCGCTACACATGGCTCATTTATTTTCTATTTTAGTAGAGTTGAGATTTCACTGTGTTGCCCAGGCTGGTTTCAAACTCCTGAGCTCAGGCAATCCACCCACCTTGGCCTCCAAAAGTGCTAGGATTACAGGCGTGAGCCATTGTGCCCAGCCATAAGATGTTATTTTTATTATACCATTTTTGTGAATTTTTCGCTCTGTATCTGTCCCACATTGTTCCTTGTGGGCTTTGTCCAAGTGCAAGAAAGGCACACATTTGAAAAGAACATGCTCAGAAAGACACCAAGGCTGTAACCTTTGTGCTCAGGAGGGTCATTAGTTTGCTTCTTCCAGAGTACAGAAGTACTCTACTCATCATAATACTGATGTCCAGATTGTTGTCAGCAGGAAGGAGATCTGGGGAGCACAGCAAGATGGGGTGTGGGGAGGAATACAGATTTAACTCTGTTACTGTCCCCTCCCATATCCACACCCCTCTAGCAAGACTAGGAGAATTCTGAAGCAGAGATTCTCAACTGAGAAGTCACTCCTTGGAAGTCTCTCAGGGAAAGGGTAGATGAAGATTGTTCAAACCTTCCAAACATGTTTGACAGCAAACAGTGGAGCCCTAGGGTCTGGAGCGGAGATTCTTCCATGCAGACAGCATCAGAGGCAGCTCTGGAAACTCTGACTTTGCAGTCTAGCCACTAGTGTTTTCTTTTTCTTTTCTTGAGATGGAAACTCACTCTATTGCCCAGGCTGGAATGCAATGACATGATCTTGGCTCACTGCAACCGCCACCTCCTGGGCTCAGGTGATTCTCATACGTCAGCCTCCCAGGTAGCTGGGATTCTAGCTGTGCCCCGCCACACTTGGCTAATTTTTAAAATATTTTCAGTAAAGATAGGATTTTGCCATGTTGATCAGGCTGGTCTTGAACTCCTGGCCTCAACTGATTCTCCTCCCTCAGCTTCCCAAAGTGCTGGGATTATAGGAATGAGCCGCTGTGCCAGAACACTAGTGTGTTTTTGTTTTCGTTTTTGTTTTGAGATGGGAGTCTTGCTCTGTTGCCCAGGCTGGAGTGCAGTGGTATGATCTCGGCTCACTGCAACCTCCGCCTCCTGTGTTCAAGCAATTCTCCTGCCTCAGCCTTCTGTGTAGCTGGGACTACAGGCACGTGCCACCATGCCTGGCTAAATTTTTTGTTGTTGTTTTTTGGTTGTCTTTTTTTTTTTTTTTTTTTTTTTTTTTTTTTTTTTTTTTTTTTTTTTTGGTGGAGACAGGGTTTCACTGTGTTAACCAGGATGGTCTCAATCTCCTGACCTCGTGATCCACCCACCTCAGCCTCCCAAAGTGTTGGGATTACAGGCTTGAACCACCATGCTGGGATATGTTTACTTTAGATATTTGGAAAGGACTCTGAAAGTGCTCCCTGGGGAGAGGGTTAGAACTCGCCTGACAAGGTGAGGGGTATGGTGGATCACTGTAGATGCAAGCTCAGAGAGGGCACCTAGCCAGCAAGACCTGGAGAGCCTTTGGAACCTCCCAGCTGCTTTTCCTCCCAGATGAAATCCCAGACGTCTACATCGTGGAGCGCCTCTTCTCCAGCAGCCTGGTGGTGGTGGTCAGTCACACAAAACCCCGGCAAATGAACGTGTACCACTTCAAGAAAGGCACGGAGATCTGTAATTACAGCTACTCCAGCAACATCTTGTCCATAAGGCTGAACCGGCAAGTAAGTGGGGGGAAATCCCTCAGGGTTTCAAAGCTTCTGCTAATGGGAGCCAAAGAAAAAAATGAACACCTTCCAAGATCAATGTCTTTAAAACAAGCATCCAATTCTAAAGAGAATTTTAACGCTCAGGCCTGGTGTCCCAGGGGTATGGTAAGCAGAGTCTACTCCACGTGCTTGTTGCAGTGGGGTCTTCCTGGACCTCTGGCTCATGTTTCCAGAATGTTGGCCCCTGATGGGTAGGCTGCACCCTCTCCGTAGGGTGCAGATTAGGCATCACAGGGATGGGTCAGAGCTCTGGCTTGAACAGTTCCATGAGCCACTACAGGGCCCCTTAAACCAGAGGAGCAATTCTTCCAGTTTTGCCCTAGACAATGGCATTCATTGCAGATGGCAGCAATGCCACTGAGCAGGAGATGCCCGAGAGTGAAGTGGGGGCTCCCTGGGTCAGGAAAATGTCCCCTCTCCCACCACGTCCTCAGCTCTCCTGGAAGGCCCGCTATTAAGCCTTGGGTTCCATTTTTCTTTTTCTCAGCTAACCCTTGAAGACTTTTTTTGTTTTGTTTTGTTAGCATTTCTTTTGTTGAAGGATTAGTCCGATCTCAAATAGGCAATACGTTCTCTGTCTCTGTCTTTTTTTTGAGACACAGTCTTGCTTTGTTGCCCAGGCTAGAGTGCAGTGGCATGATCTCAGCTCACTGCAACCTGGGTTCAAGCAATTCTCCTGCCTCAGCCTTCTGAGTAGCTGGGACTACAGGCACATGCCACCACACCCAGCTAATTTTTGTATTTTTAGTAGAGATGGGGTTTCACCATGTTGGCCAGGATGGTCTCTGTCACCTGACTTTGTGATCCACCTGTCTTGGTCTCCCAAAGTGCTGGGATTACAGCTGGTAAGCCACCGCGCCCGGTCATATGTTCTCTTTTGAAATATAAACTCTTATTCAGTGAGTATTGGGGGTGTTAGCAGATTTCCTTTTGAATTACCAGGTTTTCGTTTTTGGTTGTTATTTTTCTTTTTGAGACAGGGTCTTGCTCTATTGCCCAGGCCGCAGTGCAGTGGCACAATCTTGGCTTACTGCAGTCTCCATCTCCCAGATTCAAACAATCCTCCCACCTCAATCTCCTGAGTAGCTGGGACTACAGGTGTGTACCACCATGCCCAGCTAATTTTTTTTTTTTGTATTTTTTTAAATAGCAACAGAGTATATTAGTCTATTCTCACCTTGCTGTGAAGAACTACCTGAGACTGGGTAATTTATAAAGAAAAGAGGTTGAATTGGGTCATGGTTCTGCAGGCTGTACAGGAAGCATGGCAGCATCTGCTTCCGGGGAGGCCCTCAGGGAGCTTTTACTCTTGGCAGAAGGCAAAGCGGGAGCAAGCATTTTACGTGGCCGGAGCAGGACCAAGAGATGGGTTGGCAGTAGGGGGGTGCTACCCACTTTTAAACAACCAGATCTTGTGAGAACTCACTCACTCTACAGTACCAAGGTGGGGGATGGTGCTAAACCATTCATAAGAACTCTACCCCCATCCAATTACCTCCCACCAGGCCTCTCCTCCAACATTGACGATTACAATTTGATGTGAGATTTGGGAAGTACCATAGATCTGAACCATATCACAGGCTTTCCCCATGTTGCCCAGTCTGATCTCAAACTCCTGGGCTCAAGGATCCTCCTTGGCCCCCCAGAGTGCTGGAAGTACAGGCATGAGCCACCAGGTCCAGCCGTATTACTGTGAGAGCAGGGACCGTGTTGGTAGATACATGATAGAGGACTGTGCTTGGTAGATACATGCTCATAAATATCTGTTTCCTGAGCAACTATTAACTAAGTAAATAAACAAAGAGATTCTTTGTGTGACCATGATTTATCTATTCAATTAAGTATTCCCAGAGAGGTTGCTGCATTCATTGAGGACAATGTTTTCTCCTGTCTTTGTTTCTAAACTCTTAAGTGCTAAATATGTTTTTTAAGCAGGTGAGACAAATGAAATGTTTTTTAAATTTATGAGAAGGGATTGTTTCTTTGAGTTGACCAACTCTTTCAAATGAAAATCCATTTAAGTCCATCTAAAGCAGTGCGGTGAAAAATAGCTAGAGAAAGAGCAGTGGGGACCTTTAAATGGGGAGTAGCAGGAGGAAGAGAGAAAAGAAACCTAAGTTCTTGGCAAAGGAGGGAAAGGCAGTTTGAGAGTTTTCTACTTGAAGGCTTTTAGGGGAAATTCTTGACTCAGGTGTTTTCTCTGAAATCTCTTGGTAGCAGATTAAGTTTCGCCACTAAACTTTTTATCCTTGCATATAGTAGTAATCAGTATACAAGTTGAAACATCTGTTTTTGGCACCTGATGATCTTTTTAAGATTGTTTAGGCAAATAATCTGTAAAGATCAGAACCCTCAAACAGCATCTATTGTATTTGCTTGTATGATTTCTCTCTTTCTGTCTGGTATATTTATTAACAAATGGGACAAGGAAGGGCTATTTGAGTGTCCGAGTCTGTTAACTTTTAGGCGCTAGCCTCTCCTTAATGTTATACTCATTAACTGTGAGGTTCTCCTCCCCCCACCTTCTAAAGAACATTGGTGCACTAAGAACTGTCAGCAATTCATGGCAAAGCCATGAACTAAGAGCTAACAGTTCTTGGAACCAAGATCCAACAGTTGCCCCTTCCTTTAGCGTTTCTTCTTCGACAAGAGTGACTTGAAACAGGTCTGGGAAGTATTGGGAGTTTGCTTTTCTTAAAACTTTCAGATTGGGGACTTAAATTTTAGTTTAAGCAACTCAGCTGCTGCAGCCTCTCTTGCCAGGTAGGGGTTCTGTGGTGCCCAGTGGGACTGCCCACTCTGGGAAATGAAAAAGGTGCAAGGGCAGTGTGTCCTGTTCTATAGCACTCACTCTGCTACTCCATCAGGTCTTCAGGCAGCACAGTTTAAAAAAAAACAAAAACAAAAACAGAACCCGGAGCAGTGGCTCACGCCTGTAATCCCAACACTTTAGGAGGCTGAAGTGGGCAGATCACAAGGTCAGGAGCTCAAGACCAGCCTGACCAACATGGTGAAACCCCTTCTCTACTAAAAATACAAAAATTAGTTGGGCATGGTGGTGTGTACCTGTAGTCCCAGCTACTCAAGAGGCTGAGGCAGTAGAATCACTTGAACTTGGGAGGAGGAAGTTGCAGTGAGCCAAGATCATGCTGTTTCACTCCAGCCTGGGTGACAGAGGGAGATTGTCTAAAAATAAATAAATAAAAATAAAAAAATTTAAAGATTTGTATAGGCCCAGCATTTCAGGAGGCCAAGGCAGGAGGACTGCTTGAGCCCAGGAGTTTGAGACCAGCCTGGGCAATATAATGGGATCTGTCTCTGCAAAGATAAAAATAAATTGCTGAGCACGCTGGTGCTTGCCCATGAGCCTAGCTACTTGGGAGGCTGAGGCAGGAGGATTGTTTAAGCCCAAGAGTTGAAGGCTGCGGTGAACTATGACCAAGCCACTGCACTCTAGCCTGGGTGACACAGCGAGACCCTGTCTCTATAAAATATAAAAATTTTTAAATTTTAAAAAGGAAAAACAGGAATTGTCACGTTTCATTTTTAGTTAATGTTATTTCTCTTCTGTTGAACTGAGGAAATATATTTTATGGAATAAAGACAATAAACCAGCTGTATGGCGTATTTAGATTTGCAAACTTTTGCAGTTCTTTTGCCATGTGCTCCGAGGGGCCCTTGCTATCCAGATGGTGGCTGATTGGATCGAATCCTCTGAGGCCAAATCTGTGGTGTTCTAGGGCAGCTGCTATAAATATTTCGTGATTGATAAAAGGAGTTATTACTTATAAAACCTAGAAAAGTAGATGAAAGTCAAAGCAGCAGACAAGGAGATGAGTTGAAGGCAAGGCCATGGTTCTGTGGGGGCTGAAAACTGATTGTTAAGAAAGCAATTAGCAGCATCGTGCGTACCCCAGAAGTGTGCTCTCACGGGAACTAAGACAGAGTGCCTCTTCGTTCCCTCTCAGTGTTTTCTCTCCGTTTCCCTCTGTGTTTAGTCTTATCTGCAGCCGGCACAGGGGTGACCTGAAATTCAGCTGAGTGGGCCACAGAGCAGATGGCGCTGTTAGAGCTCGTGGGAAATGAGGCCGATCAGATCAGACAGGCGAGATGTAGATGCCATTCCTGCGGGAGGCTTACGTCGAGGCCCCGCTATCCCCGGGACTGGGTGTGGGGCTGGGAGGGGACATGACTACATCAGAAACCTCAGAACAGAAACAGGCATAGAACCACATTGCTCAAACCACGGCACGTGCTGGAAAAAGGTACAGTGATTGGATAAGTCAGAGCATATTTCATGGAGGAATGCTCATATTTGTCACCAATTTTGAGACCCTGTTAGAATTTTTTTTTAACCCTCAGGCCCCAGTCTCAGATGTATAACAAAGCCTTAGGTAAAACTGTGAAAGGGTCAGGCGTAGTGGCTCACACTTGTAATCCCAGCACTTTGGGAGGCTGAGACAGGAGGACCTCTTGAGTTCAGGAGGTAGAGAGCAGCCTGGACAACATAGTAAAACCCCGGTCTCTACAAAAAAATACCAAAAAAGTGGGCCGGGCGCGGTGGCTCAAGCCTGTAATCCCAGCACTTTGGGAGGCCGAGGCGGGTGGATCACGAGGTCAAGAGATCCAGACCATCCTGGTCAACATGGTGAAACCCCGTCTCTACTAAAAAAATACAAAAAAATGAGCTGGGCATGGTGGCACGTGCCTGTAATCCCAGCTACTCAGGAGGCTGAGGCAGGAGAATTGCCTGAACCCAGGAGGTGGAGGTTGCGGTGAGCCGAGATCGCGCCATTGCCCCCCAGCCTGGGTAAAAAGAGTGAAACCCCCCCCCAAAAAAAAAAAAAAAAAAAACCAAAAAGCTAGCCAGGCATGGTGGCACACACCTGTAGTCCCAGCTACCCCAGAAGCTGGAGTGGGAAAATGGATTGAGCCCTGGAGGTCGAGGCTACAGTGAGCTGTAATCCTACCACTGAACTCCAGTCTGGGTGACAGAACAAGACCCTGTCTCAAAAAAAAAATTGAGAAATGTGTTTAAATGTTATTTTTCTGCTTGGTTAACACTGATGACCTTCATCATTCTGAGCCATGGAGAGTCCTCCTGGGAGAACAGCAGGGCAGGCTTTTCCCAGGAGCAGAGCCTGCCTCTTTTGTGTGGTATTTTTTAGCACCTTCCCTTCCAGTGGGTGTTCCCTGAAATAAAGGGAGCTGGCCTGAGAGCAGTGGTTCTCAAGCCCCAGTGCATGCCACAATCACCTGGGAATTAGTCTAAAAACTTGCCAAACCAGAATCTCCAAGGGGCGTCCAGGGCTTGCTCCTGGGCAGTTCTGGTGCCCATCCAGGTCTGAGAAACACTGGCCTGGGGGAAGCCACGTCAGCCATGTGCAGGGGTGGTCAGCAGCTGATCAGATGTGGAAGGAGCTGCCTGACCAGAAACACCTTCCTGATACCTCCTCCCCAGCACCGACGTCTGCCCTTGTACTGGGCTATTCATTATATTCCTTTCAACACCCAACACATCAACCCTGTGGCCTGCTTTCACTTAGCCGAGAGCACAGCCATTGGGAAGAGGCTCTGAACCTGACAAGCTTTCATTTGGGGAGGAAGAGAAGGGCCTGACAGCAGTGGGGAGAGCAGCACCAGAGAGAGGAGCCCAGGGGGCCAAAGGGGATGTGGGATGCTGGGGTGTTCACATGAGGGCTGAAGCCCTTCTGTTCCCTTTGCCAGGGCTGTAGATAGCAGCCCAAGAGTGGGCCTGGAGGAGTGTCTGAGTAGCAAGAAGTTAGAGCTGGTAATTATTCGGAAAGGGGTAACAGCTAAGATTTGGTGATGGAGAGAAAGCAAAGAAACCTACGTTTGTATAGGAAGGAGAACTCTAGTATAAAGATGGAAAGGCAGCCTGTCAGATGGCAATGAAAACCAGAGAGGGTACGTGAAATTGTCTTACATGGCACAGGGGGGCTGATCAGAAAATGTTCAGAAATCCTGCCAGGTGCAGTGGCTCAGGCCTGTAATCTCAGCACTTTGGGAGGCTGAGGTGGGTGGATCCCTTGAAGTCAGGAGTTCGAGACCAGCCTGGCCAACATGGTGAAATCCCATCTCTACTAAAAATATTTTAAAAATTAGCCAGGCATGGTGGTGCATGGATGTAGTCCCAGCTACTCAGGAGGCTGACCCAGGAGAATCGCTTGAACCCAGGAGGTGGAGGTTGCAGTGGGCTGAGATTGTGCCACTGCACTCCAGCCTGCAGAACAGAGTGAGACTGTCTCAAAAAAAAGGAGGGAGGGATTCAGGAATGCCTGTTCTAAGGAGAGAGGAGAAGGAAGGGAGGGGGGAGGAAGGGAGGGAGGGAAGAAAGAAAGAAAAATAAAAACAATTTCTAATAAAATTTCTTAAGATCTTGCATTCCATGCCTCTGTTCAGGTGGATAATGATGTGTGTCTGTGCATGCATCCATAACACAGTCTTCAAAATGCCTCATCAAAATTCTCCTTTAGGCTTAGGATCAAGTTAGGACTCATATGAAAGATGAGTGATTGGGATTTGGTCAGTGCCTCTGTAAGGAGCGGTTCGGTAGACTGACAAGTCTGTGTGATTCCAGAGGCTGCTGGTCTGCCTAGAAGAGTCTATTTATATTCACAACATTAAGGACATGAAGCTGTTGAAGACTCTCCTGGATGTTCCTGCAAACCCAACAGGTGAGCCCCACGAATGGAACAGATGGCCCTCAAATCAATCTCATGTCCAGGTGCTTCTTTCCCAAGCTCTATTTTCCTCTAAAGGGCAAACCTGAAGCAGCGTTCTTCCTTTTTGAGTCTTAGTGAGGTCTGTCTTGAGGCTTCGTCTTAATGGTGGCAGATTCAAATCATGTCAGGCCATGAGCCCTGCAAGGGGGCCGTGTGGCCTTCATTGCAGTCTAAGAGTAATAACACCCTTCGTCTGGGACCCATATCAGCAAATGTGTCAAGGCACGTAAGGTAGACATGTAAAAGATTTCAAGCATCTGATGTTGAAAGGTGTTTATCCCTAATTGTTTTTTGTGGTTCGTTCAGTACAGAGTAGGTGTAATAATTAGAAGCAGGTTTCAACTTGGTGTGTCTTCAGAGCCAGCAGGAAGACAATCTGAACCATAGATAATGTGTTTTATTACATTACAAAGAAATCTCTCTACTTCGGTGATATGCTAGGATATTAAACCTTACTGAATTCTCAGAATTTAACACCATTCAATACGTTCCTGGTGTATAAGAAGAAGAATGGTTTGGATTTGCTATATTGAAATGGCAGATGATATTATATGAATTCACTGAGCTAGGAGCAAGCAAGAAAGAATTCCTTTGTTGTGTGGCGGGTTGAGGAGTTATCACACAGGAACAATTTGTGCATTTAATGAGTCCAGATTAATATTTGCAGATTATATTCCAGTTTCGTATCATTGAGCAACTGCTTCTATTTACTGTTTCTTAGTTCTTTGCCTTTCACTGAGTTTCAAGATCTATGTGGGTGCCACTCAAGTCACCTAGACTTTTTGAACCTTGGTTCCCTTATCTGTAAAATGGAATGATACCCATCTCCCACGACTGGCTGGAAATTAAGCAAATTAATGTTTGTGAAAGTGACCAGCACAGGAAATGCCATGCACAAAATACTTCCTATGTCTTCTCTTCATTTCAATTCTATAAATGGCTTTTGGCTGTTGATTTCAGTGCTTTAACATTTCAGCCATGGGAAAGGATATTTTAAAAGAACAAAGCCAGCCAGATGTAGTGGCTCACATCTGTAATCCCAGCACTTTGGGAGGCCAAGGTGGGCGGATCACCTGAGGTCAGGAGTTCAAGACCAGCCTGACCAACATGGAGAAACCCCACCTCTACTAAAAAAACACAAAAATTAGCTGGGTATGGTGGGGAGCGCCTATAACCCCAGCCACTTGGGAGACTGAGACAGGAGAATTGCTTGAACCCGGGAGGCAGAGGTTCCACTAAGCTGAGATCGCAGTCCAACCTGAGCAACAGAGTGAGACTCCATCTCAAAAAACAATAAATAAACTAAAAATAAATAAAGAACCAGGTCACTGAGGCTGTTAAGGAGTTCTGTGAGATAATGACTTTGAAGCATATTTTCCAAAATGGGAGATGGTACATGAAGAAGCCGTGGGTGGTAAGTTTTTCCTTTAGACAGGAGAGGCTGAAACCATCTGGACAAGTATCTATTGCAGACATTCTTTGTGCCTGGCACCACAGTAGGCACTGTTAGGCAACCACATACCAGGAGCCCAAAATCTACTTGTCACGAGTTCCCTCAGTCTGTTCTGGGATGGTCTGAGACCGGTGCACCAGCAGCCTTTGGCAGGAGTGGAACCATGTTTAACTCTGGGCTGCGGACACCGTTGAAGGGAGCATGCGCTCTTCTGATAGGGAATGAGAGGCCCCTGCATCTGTGCAGAGCATGAGGCTGGCAGGGCCTGAGCTGGGCCTTCAGGGATTTGGGGAGGAACGTCAGACATGCAGATAGCTACAAGCTGCCTGTGGCTCTCAGCTTCTCTGAAGAGAGGGGAGTTGGACACAGTAAATGCCACTTACTCCTCACACCTGTAGCACACTTGACCCCCAAGGAACAGGGTTACTTCTGGACCGAGCACCCTCCCTTGCAAACACGTGTTCTTCCATTTACTCTTCTGTTTTTTGAGACAGAGTCTCATTCTGTTGCCCAGGCTGGAGTGGGGTGGCACGATCTCAGCTCACTGCAACCTCTGCCTCCCAGGTTCAAGCGATTCTCATGCCTCAACCTCCCAAGTAGCTGGGACTACAGGCACCACCACCACACCTGGCTAATTTTTTGTATTTTTAGTAGAGATGCGGTTTCACCGTGTTGGTCAGGCTGGTCTCGAACTCTTGTCCTCAAGAGATCTGCCCGGCTCGTCTTCCCAAACTGTTGGGATTACAGGCGTAAGCCACCATGCCCAGCCACCATTTACTCTTATTATTATTATTATTATTATTTAGCAAATATAGTTGTTTTTCTGTCATTCAGAAAACTCACTGGTTGCCTTACTTCAGCTTAAACAGAGAGAAAATAAGTACAGGGCTATTTGTGTTCCATGTATACTGTTTGTAAAGAGAATCACTTTTATCTCAAGAAAAATTAGAAACGATGGCAGGTATTTTTTTCTGTCTCAGATAAAAGGATGTCTCCTTATGAAAGGATCCAGGGTTAAATCGAGCATTTCTTCTGAAAGACCAGGAGCAGGTTGACCAAATTGTGTCTTTTTAGACCTCTGATGTTCTTTGGAGATGTAGCCCAAGATGTTTCAAATGCTCACGTTTGTAATTATCACTTCAACTTCTCCTGAGCTCCCTTTCTACTGCAGTAAAATGGAGATGATCATTTTTAGCCTCCAGAGTTGCCATGGAGAGCATTACCTGAGGTCGTGGCCTGGGTGAGCAAAGTTGGGTCCACCCTGTCCATGCCCACAGTCAGTTAGGCTCACTGACCAGCCCGCTCCGTCCCGTAAGGCAGCCTTGCACAGGTAAGAGCAGCAATTCAGTGACATGACCAGCTCCTCACCTGGGAACCCTCAGAGGACTCTGCACTGTCAAAAATCATGAACATATACTCCCCAGAGGCCAGGAGTCACCTTATCTGTTCTATCCTCTAGTTTATTTTCTGAACAAAGAAATAAGATGGAAACTCGGGCTGTCAATTTCGTAAATCCTTGCTAGGTAGAGAAGGAAGACAGAATCACTTGACTAACGGTGTTCGGCATGTGAATCTTGAATGCATTTTGACTTCATAAACTACAAATAAATTAGCTATCCAGAGTTCCCCTGTTGTCTCACATTCGGCATCTAACGCAGCTGTAAATTTCCTCCTTTCTGTCTGTGTTTGTGTCATGCCCATTCCTGTTGTGTCAGAGATTGCAGGCTGTTTCCTTTAAAGAGCTTGGCCAGACAGGGGCTCCAAGTTAATTTCCTGCCAGCACAGCAGTCTGCTCTGAGCAGTCAAGGGTGGAAATCTCCATGAAAGTCCTGCCAACTGCAGACCTCGCAGTGGAGGGGGTGGTCACAGAGCTGACCACCTTTTACGGAATATTGAGGGAGCTTTCTATACCACACAGCAATGCAGATCATTGAACAACTCGTGGTTTCTTCCCCAGAAAGACCTCTTGCTGAAAATAGTAATACAAGTAGTATAGATGGCTCCCTTTTGTAAGAGCATACGGCATTTGCTGCACAAAGAAGATTTCTTTCCTTTCTATTTTTGAAAAGTGGGACGCGTAGTCTGAGACATTAACTCAGAGGGAACTGTATTTTATAAATCACTGTTAACTTACCTAAAATTTGACATGTGATACTGTAAATACCAAGATAAGAATCATTTGGAATCACGGGACTTCCTTCTAATTCCACTGATGATGCCATTGGTTCTTGAGTTGAGAGCAGGCACTTCTTTTCCAGCTATAGAAGAATTACAGCCAAACAATTACAGTGAAATTGCAGCTGCCAGTGACTTACGAAAATATGTGTCACGTCTATAACAAGTCCGAAAGCCCCAATCAGAGCCTTATTCCTATGTAGAAAAAAGACTGGAAGAAAATTTGCTCAGATGTTCAGAACAGTGAAAAGCCTCTGGGTCTTAGAATTGTGGGTGATTTTTTTCTCTCCTTCCATTTACTAGGCTTTGCAAATGTTCTACACCATCACTTTTGTATTATACAATAATACTTTTTAAAGCCCATTTCCTTCCTTAAAAAAGGCTTTGTGTGACACCTGTAGCAGAGAGAGAAGACTGGCAGAATGGCAAAAGCTAAGCTGAGGAAAACGCTTCTTGGTTGCCTTGGGTGGTTCCCAAGATAGGAAGATACATTCATGTAGCTGGTTGGATTTTTCTGACACTTGGACCATAGGGAAGGTCCCAGTAAGCTTTTCCGGGGACCTTCATTAAGATTATAAGGCTAGGAAGGCAGGATTCCTTGTCTAAATTCAGATGGATTGGTAGAAGTATAAGCCTAGAGGTAAACTGTCAAATAAGGGGTGTGTGTCAGAGTGTGCCTGCCCTTGCTCTTCTCCTTGGTCCCTTTCTGGTTAGCATCTAGCGTCATCCAGTTCTATAAGTATTACAGGAAGTTCAATGTTAGCTTAAAAAGTTTAAACCTTTCTTCCCTTCTGGGAATATTTCTATTTTAACATAAAACTCTGCAGCACAATGGGAATTATGTATCCAAGGCTTCTGCTCCAAGACCTCTTCGCTCTCTCTGCCCTGAAGACATGCCCAGTATTTTTAGAGGGAAGAAGTAAGAAACGAAGCCTTGGCATTGTGGAATGTTAAATCTGGGAAGACCTCTAGGTTACAGTAGCCTTCATTTCCCAGACAGGAAACAGGCCTGAAAAGCCACAAATAACTCGGCCAGAATTACACAGTACCTGGCAGACCCCAGTCTTGAACCAATGTCCTCAGCCTGTCTCTAACCAGATAAATATTCCTGAAATACTGCCTTAAAATAAAATTTGAAAGTCTTTATTGAGACATAATTCATATGCTATGCAATTCACCTGTTTAAAATGCATGATTCAATAGCTTTTGATCTATTCAGGGAATTGTGTAACCCGTCACCATAATTAATTTTAGAGCGTTTTCATTGCCCCCAAAAGAAACCTTGCATCTCTTAGCTATCACTCCCTATGCCCCCAGCCATAGGCAAACCCTAATCTACTTTCTCTATTAGATTATGGATTTCTCTATTCTGGACATTTTACTCCAGTAGAAGCATACAATATAGGTTCCTTTGTAACTGACTTCTTTCACTTAGCCTAGTGTTTCCAAGGTTCGTCTATGTTGTAGCATATATCAGTACTTTATTTCTCTTGCTGGATAATATTCTATTATAAGAATATGCCTCGTTTTCTTTATCCGTTTATCAGTTGATAAACATTTGGGTTATTTCCACTTTTTGACTTATGAATAATGCCGCTATGAACACTCATATACAAGTTTTTATGTGGACATATGTTATAATTTCTCTCGGGTATATACGTAGGAGTGGAATTTCTAGGTCATATGAGAACTTTATGTTTAGCTTTTGAAGAACTGCTAAAAGCACTGCCCCATTTTACATTCCCACCAGCGGTGCATGGGTCTGTTTCTCTATATCCTCGCCAACATTTATCTGTCTTTTTTATCATAGTCATCCTAGTGGTAGTACGGTGGTATCTCATCATGTTTTTAACACAGCTCTTTAAAAAACATATGTGCTAGGCCAGGCGCGGTGGCTCACCCCTGTAATCCCAGCACTTTCGGAGACCAAGACAGATGGATCACCCATGGTCAGGAGTTCGAGACCAGCCTGGCCAACATGTTGAAACCTCGTCTCTACTAAAAATACAAAAATTAGCTGGGTGTGGTGGCGTGCAACTGTAATCCAAGCTACTGGGGAGGCTGAGACAGGAGAATTGCTTGAACTCAAGAGGTAGAGGTTGCAGTGAACCAAGATTGCAACACTGTACCTCCAGCCTGGGCAACAGAGCAAGACTCCATCTCAAAAGCAAAACAAAACAAAACATATGTACTGAGAAACCTTCAGTAGTCACATTGCTAAGGCCTTAACTCTTTAGTTTGGAACTCTAGACCATCTAAGATTTCCACAGTCTTCACATCTTTTCTGCCAGCTGCCTCTATGGGAACCCAGCACGCAAGCCAACCAGATCTCCTGACTGCCTTCCCCTCCCCACTTTCACAAGACTAGAATGCCTTCTGCCTGCCTAGCTGTTCTTGGAATTACATTTGGATGGCAAAGAACCCAGAAAGGATGAGGATTTGGGGTTTCCAGAGCAAAACTGGGAATGTACAAGTGGCTTCTTCTAAGTCTGGGGCCAGGAATGACCTTGTATAGCCAAAGGGGTGGCAGAGCTGCCAGAACGTGCAGTTAAAGGTTCTGGGGCTCGGCCACTTCCTCCTGTAGCTATGCATGGCAAGTGATAAGAGGACAGCCTGCTGTGGACTCAGCAAAGCCAGAGCAGGAAATGAGACCTAAGTTCCAACTCTAAATGTTTGATTTTTTTTTTCCTTTGCTCTCCTTCCTTAGCAGATTAGTTAAGGTATGTTTCAATCTGACCTCAAGTTTTTCTGATACTTTTATGAGAACCCACTTAACATACTAACTTGTAACAGACGTCAGTCACCTTTTCTTATTTAGAAAGATGTCTCTGTTATGTGATCTCAAAGTTTCTGGTAACACTGGTTTCTGTGGAATTGCTTGAATTCCCTCCTATCATGTGCACCTCTGTTCATCTAAGCCACTGTTTTGAAAATCCTTTACTTAAATGCTGTTGAGATGTCCTCCCTCCTTGAATCCCCTTACAAATAAAAACAGCTTATGTTGGTTCAATGGTTTGATGGGCTGTTTACTCTTCCAGAATATTGTTGAAGCATCTTAAATCCAAAATGTCCTCTTTATTTAGTTTGCCAGAATGTTTAGGTGCACCATCTTGACTGAAGATGGAGACCTCAAATAAATTCCTGCCTCCAGAGGTGCCCATTTCCCTTATCAAGCCAGAACATTTGGTTCAGAAACTGCTGGGTTTTTTTTTTCTTTTCTTTTTTTTTTTTTCTGAGACAGAGTCTCATTCTGTCACCCAGGCTGGAGTGCAGTGGCACTATCTTGGCTCACTGCAACCTCTGCCTCTGGGTTTAAGCAATTCTCCTGCCTCAGCCTCCTGAGCAGTTGGGACTACAGGCGCCTGCCACCACGCCCAGCTAATTTTTCCTATTTTTAGTAGAGATGGGGTTTCACTATGTTGGCCAGGCTGGTCTTGAACTCCTGACCTCAGGTGATCCACCCGCCTCGGCCTCCCAAAGTGCTGGGATTATAGGCATGAGCCACTACGTCCAGCCTCAAATTGCTCAATTTCTAAATAGGTCGTTGTCAGCTCTTCTTCTCCAACTTGAAATTACTGGACAACAGTATATAATCATCTGAAGAAAGACCAACATATACTAACCTTTCACAATAGGAAGATTTATTTCAGTTTTGAGTAAATTGTCTTGTAGCCCTAGAGGGTAATGGAATTGGAAGAGAAGTAGTCGCTGGGGTAAAATGTAATGATAAGCATTATATATATATATATATATATGTATTTTTTTTTATTATTTTTGGGACGGAATCTCACTCTGTAGCCCAGCCTGGAGTGCAGTGGTACAATCTCAACTCGCTACAACCTCCGCCTCCTGGGTTCAAGCTATTCTCCTGCCTCAGCCTCCCAAGTAGCTGGCACTATAGGCATGCACCACCACGCCCAGCTAATTTTTGTATTTGTAGTAGAGACGGGGTTTTGCCATGTTGGCCAGGCTGGTGTGGAACTCCTGATCTCTAGTGATCCGCCCACCTCAAAGTGCTGGAATTACAGGCATGAGCCACTGCACCTGGCAAGTCTGATTGTTTCACTGTAGCAAGGACACACCCAGTGTTAAGAGGTCTCCGCCTGTGAATTTGCTTTATTGGAACCCTTTGATTAGAAGAATAATTAGCGAAAAGCAATTGTCTACAGAGCCATTCATCCCCTCGCCAGCAGGTGGCACTGTAGCTGTACTGTTTCAGATGCCCTCTCCAGCCATGCAGTGTCTCCCGTGGCCCCTGGCTTCTCATGTCCTGTTTCTTCTTTACCAGGTCTATGTGCTCTCTCTATCAACCATTCCAATTCTTACTTGGCCTATCCCGGAAGCCTGACTTCAGGCGAGATTGTGCTTTATGATGGAAACTCCCTGGTAAGTTGACAGTGACCCAGCTGAGCCAACCCGCCTGCCTTGGCTGTGTGGTCATGGAAGGAAGTAGATAAGGATGCTGGGCTGCGGAGGGCTGGAGGCAGTGGGGGTAAGCAATACTGGGGAGTTGTTCAAGGGAAGGTGATGCTATTTGCCCTTGGGGTTGCCGTCAGTCAATATCACCATAAGCCAGCGGGCTAGGCCAAGTCAGACATCTGCAGCATAATGAAAACCACTTGCCAGCAGGGGGCCAGTTGCTGACTGAATGTGTCACCCTGTCCCATGCCACAGCCTGAGGCTGTGTGCAGGTGTTTCGTATTCCCTGCCCTCTGGTCTCTGAGGCTTCCCTGAGCAGGACAGGATTGCTGAGGGAAGTTCCCTAAAAATGCGTGCAGGGCATGCCTGCAACGGCATCGCGCTGCACCGGGTGCTCAGTTCGTGGCCACCTTCCCAAGGGCAGGAAAAGGGATGTAAATGGAGTGGCCTTTGAAGCTAAATCTTGATTCACCAGAAAATGACGCACAGCTTACATGCAAGTGGCCCAGTGGACAGAGGAAAAGACAGAGGGAGCTGGAAGGGACAGAGAAAGGAGAAAAGAGGGAGGGGAGAGAGATGAAATCTATCTTTCCTCTTCTGCAGCATCAATATCCACTTTTCCTTTTCACCAACAGAAAACAGTCTGCACTATTGCTGCCCACGAGGGGACGCTGGCTGCCATCACCTTCAATGCCTCGGGTTCCAAACTAGCAAGTGCATCTGAAAAAGTGAGTCCACTCCCACCCACGCCTCTGCCTGGGGTTCACTGGATGGCTCCTGCCATGCCCAGGGATGTGGTGGAACGAGCCTGGTGACATGAAGACTGACTGGTCTCTGGGCCCACTCAGAATTTGTTTCAGAGGGAGAATTTCTGGCCTCTGCATGTGTGGTACATTCATGCATTTGTTAATTCAATAGACCAGAGCCTGTACTATGCCAGATACAAGACACTTTGCATGAAAACTCGTGGTCTTATTAAGAAATGTGTATACATATCAGCCGCAGAGACAGACAGATGCTATACCTTATAAACACAGTACAGTGCAAACCAAATGCTTTGCTTTGCTATTTAGAGAGAATGATGTTTTCTGCCTGGAATAATCACAGAAAGTGATCAAACTGAAATTCTTTTTTTTTTTTTTTTTTTTTTTTTTTTTGAGATGGAGCCTAGCTTTGTTGCCCAGGCTGGAGTGCAATGGCACAATCTCAGCTCACTGCAACCTCCACCTCCCGGGTTTAAGTGATTCTCCTGCCTCAATCTCCTGAGTAGCTGGGATGACAGGCGGACACTGCCATGTCTGGCTAATTTTTTGTATTTTAGTAGAGACGGGGTTTCACTGTGTTGTCTAGGCCGGTCTTGAACTCCTGACCTCAGGCAATCCACCTGCCTTGGCCTCCCAAAGTGCTAGGATTACAGGCATGAGCCACCGAGCCTGGGCTCAAATTGAAATTCTAAGAAACCAGAGCAATTGGGTGAACAGGCACACACACACACACACACACACACACAGAGCCTTGGGCACAGGTAGAAGGGAAAAGGGAGACAGAGGGTGCTTAAAACATTTTCCAAGAGTTGCTGATAGGTACATAAATAAAAATGCCTCTGTGCCCAATACTGTGTGCTTCCTCCTTAGAGATGGATATTCAAAACCAACACAACAAACTCCTCTGTAAAGCGACCTCTCTGTGTGAAGCCATTAATGGTTATGAAATTTCCACCTGCTTTCTTTTCCAGGGCACGGTCATCCGGGTGTTCTCCGTCCCTGATGGGCAAAAGGTCTATGAGTTCCGGAGAGGGATGAAAAGGTCCGTGTTCAATGTCAAACCCATTTTAAAGTCCCCACAGAAGTCCCACAGGGGCCGCTGGCAGCTGTCTTAGGGAGAGGACAGAGAGTGGCTCTGTGCTCTTCAGTTACCTGGAGGAGTGTAACTACTCTCCCAGGTAATTGACTTCCAGGCCTTACTTGGGGCTCAGCAAAACTGAAAGCCAGGATGCTGTTTTAACACAGTTCAGCCATGAGAGTCCCTTTCTAATGTGTGCATGGGCGGCCGGCACAGGAGAAATGAGAGAGCCAGGGAATCACAATCCAAAAATAATTTCTGGTTTCCTTCCATGAAAATAAAGGACGATGTAAAGTATGACTGTTCAGGATCTTATCAGATGTAGGTTTGCAGCCAGATCGGTGCACAGAGCAACCGGAAGATTCCAAGATGCCAGGAAGGCACAGTTCCTCTCTTCTGCTGAAGAGGCAGGGCTGTGCCTTGTTTCTTCTCACATAAATAAGACTAAGGTCTGGGCACAGTGGCTCATGCCTGTAATCCCAGCACTTTGGGAGGCTGAGGCAGGCGGATCACTTGATGTCAGGAGTTGAAGACCAGACTGGTCAACATGGTGAAACCCCGTCTCTACTAAAAATACAAAAATGAGCTGGGCGTAGTGGTGGGCACCTGTAATCCCAGCTACTTGGGAGGTTGAGGCAGGAGAATCGCTTGAACCTTGGAATCGGAGGTTGCAGCAAGTGGAGATTGCGCCATTGCACTCCAGTCTGGGCAACAGAGACTCTGTCTCAAGGAAAAAAAAAAGACTATGACCCTTTGGGAATCTTTCTGACATTAATTTCTAAACATGAGAACCACAATGTTTAAGGGATTTGGGGCTACCTAGGCTCTTCAGGATACATCAAATTTTCTTATAAAGCTGATCTCAGAACTGTAAGGCTGTAACTCTCATCTATCTTGCTCACTGACCCATGTGTTGCTGTGCTTCTAGGTATGTGACAATCAGCTCTCTCGTGTTCAGCATGGACTCACAATTCCTCTGCGCCTCCAGTAACACCGAGACAGTGCACATCTTCAAGCTGGAACAGGTCACCAACAGGCAAGTACTGCATTGGGGCGCCACAAACGGTCGTTAAACAAAAGGAGTCAGCCCTGGCTCTTCCGCCGGCATGAATGATCTCTCTTCTTTCTCAACACCCCAATGTTGCCTTTACTTGGGACTTCACCTAAGTGATGGAGTGTGTGTTAGTAAAACTCTTATGGCATATGGCACACAAGCAAAACACTGGGAGCCATCCTGGTAAGTTCATGTCCCGGCTCTGCCCCTCAGGAGCCATGAAATCCTTTGAAGATAATTTAGATCTGTGTTCTTCAGTTTCCTCATCTGCAAAACAAACGTAACAATAATATATATGTCTGAGGCTGGTTGCGAGGATTGAACGAGTCTGCAGATCTAAAGTGTTGAACATCATGCCTTGCATGTAGTAAGCACTAAGAAGTGTTAGCCAATGTAGCTGTAAATATAGCAATATATTTATTTATGGTCACTGCCAGCACTACCGCTGAGTGCTTGGGAAACACCTGCAATTTCTCAGGGCATGAGAAGCTGTCTGAAAAGTGAAAGAAAAGCCTAAAAAGTGGATAAAATCTCTAGGGAAGGAGTAAAAAGAACTTCCGGGCAAACAGTGAGCTTTGGGTTACACCTGTGCAGAATGGGGGTTGGAAAGTTCTGGAAAGGTGGAGGAGCAAGAAGGGAGCAGCCCCCAGTGTTTCATACACCATAGGGGTGGGGGACAAGGATTCTAGAGAAAGAGCACTTTGAAAATGTTGCCCCAACCTGCAGGGGAAAGGCAGGATGAGGATGGAAATCTTACTGTATTTGGAGGCTTGGTTGCTGGTACCCTTGGATGGAGTTTCAGAAGATGGAGGTGTAGAGGCCGGGCACCATATCACACTGACACATACTAACACATAACGTAACAGAGGCTGGGCACCATATCACGCTGATACCTGCTAACACATATGTAACAGACACTGGGGACCTTATCACGCTGATACATGCTAACATACGTAACAGAGGCCGAGCACCTTATCACACTGATACACAGCCATACATGACAGAGGCCAGGCACTGTATCACACTGATATATACTAACACATATGTAACAGAGGCTGGGAACCTTTATCATGCTGATACACACTGATCATATTGATATGGCATATGATATGATATGATATGGCATATGGCATATGATAAGGCTGGGCACCTTATCATGCTGATACATGCTACCATATATGTAACACAGGCCAGGCACCTATCACACTGCTGTATGCTAACACATACATGACAGAGGCTGGACACCGTATCATGCTGATACACACACCAACACCTCCATTACAGCAGCTGGGCACCATATCACACTGATACATGCTAACACATACATGACAGAAGCTGGGCACCGTATCACACTGATATACACACATACAGTTGGAGAAAGCTCTGCGTTTTTTGTATTTTGAGATGCAGTCTCTCTCTGTCGCCAAGCTGGAATGCAGTAGCGCGATCCCGGCTCACTACAACCTCCAACTCCCTGGTTCAAGTGATTCTCGTGACTCAGCCTCCCAAGTTGCTGGGACTACAGGCACATGCCATCATGCCCCACTAATTTTTGTATTTTTAGTAGAGATGGGGTTTCACCATGTTGGCCAGGATGGTCCCCATCTCCTGACCTCATAATCTGCCTACCTTGGCCTCCCAAAGTGCTGGGATTACAGGCACGAGCCACCACACCCAGCCAGAAAGCTCTATTTTTAAAGGCATGTGTGATTAGAGCAAGCCCACGCTGCCTGAGGTCACCTGAGCCATAGCACATATCACAGCCATGGGACTGATGTCTCCTCATCTCTAGGATCCTTGTCCCCACCATGGTGTATAAAACACTGGGGGCTGCTCCCTTCTTGCTCCTCCATCTTTCCAGAACTTTCCAACCCCTCTTCTGCACAGGTGTAAGCCAAAGCTCATTGTTCGCCCTGCGGTTCTTTTTACTTTTTCCCTAGATATTATATCTACTTTTTAGGCTTTTCTTTCCCGTTTCAGACAGCTTCTTAAGTCCCGATCTTTTTGGGAGCCTTAATTCATCATCTTTTGTCATGGGTTTGAGCACCGGAGGGCGGCTGAGTTGTTAAGATGCCGTTCAACCCCAAGGTTCCATGAGTGAGTGATCCCAATTGCTGCTGCAGCCTCGTCTCCACCAGGGTTTATTATCAGAGATTCATTTCCCTCTTCAGGCTCTCCTGTTTCTGTCTGTGAGCACAGGGGACCAGGAGCAGAACCTCCAAGTTGTTCTGGGTTCTCCCTTCAACCTGTCTGTGGGGCGTTCATATATCCCCAGTGGTTACAGCTCACATGAGCCTCCCATCAGCCTGTCCACGGGGTGTTCATATGTCCCCAGTGGTTACGGCTCACATGTGCCTCCCATCAGCCTGTCCACGGGGTGTTCATATGTCCCCAGTGGTTACGGCTCACGTGTGCCTCCCATCAGCCTGTCCACAGGGTGTTCATATGTCCCCAGTGGTTATGGCTCACGTGTGCCTCCCATCAGCCTGTCCACGGGGTGTTCATATGTCCCCAGTGGTTACAGCTCGCATGAACCTCCCATCAGCCTGCCCACGGGGTGTTCATATGTCCCCAGTGGTTATGGCTCGCATGAGCCTCCCATCAGCCTGCCCATGGGGTGTTCATATGTCGCCAGTGGTTACAGCTCACATGAGCCTCCCATCAGCCTGTCCATGGGGTGTTCATATGTACCCAGCAGCACGACTCACATGTGCCTACTCAGCCCTGCTTCGCTGGCCGGGGCCCTTAGCCATGTCTTCAGTACCTCGTACAGGTCCAGCCATTACTCTGAGATTTAGTCTGACTCTTTCCAGTCTCTTTTAACCAATACCAATCCATCCTACATCATCTTGCTGATTAATCTTCTCAAAATTCTTCTTTGAACATGACACCTCCTCCTCAGACACCTTTATTCCCCTTTAGCCTTGGGAGTGAAGTCCCAGCTACTCCCTGTCCCCCTGAGTCAGACCCGCTGCAGGGCCCAGCAGCCACCACCCCCAGAACCTCTTCACTCCCTCAAGCCAGAGACAACATCCCATAAAACAACACGTGCCGCGTGCCAGACTGTAGGCTCAGCCTCCTTAGTTCTCCCAGCAACCCTGTCAGGAAGGTTGTGATGAGGATTCCTGTCTCCCAAATGAGGAAACCTGGAAACGGAAATGTTAAGGACCTCCTCCATCTCTCCCCTCCTCTGTGGTCCTGGACTAGCTCCTGCTTGGACCGTCTATGCAGCACCACACATTCACCACTCACATTGTTTCTCTTTGTATACATCCCATGCTTTCTCAACGTGGAATGCAGGGTCTGGATTATATACCTCTTTGTAAACCCCAGACCGTAACACAGGCTGTGGGACAGTCAGTACAGGGATGTCTCGGGATGCTCTGGATCACAGAATCATAGCAGTGCCCCTAGCAGAGTCACTTTCAGATGAGAACATCAAGGCCCAGAGAGGCTTGTCAAAAGACCCCCTAGCCCATTGGCAGCATAGTAAAGAGTAACTCCCAGGCCGGGTGCAGTGGCTCATGCCTGTAATCCCAGAACTTTGGGAGGCTGAGGTGGGCAGATCACGAGGTCAGGCGTTCAAGACCATTCTGGCCAATGTGGTGAAACCCCGTCTCTACTGAAAATACAAAAATTAGCTGGGTGTGGTGGCACGTGCCTGTAGTCTCAGCTACTCTGGAGGCTGAGGCAGGAGAATCACTTGAATCTGGGAGGTGGAGGTTGAAGTGAGCCAAGACCGTGCCATTGCACTCCAGCCTGGGCGACAGAGCGAGACCCTGTCTCAAAAAAAAAAAAAAAAAAAAAGAATGACTCCGAAGCCCTGAGCTGCAGGGTCAGCTTCCCACCAGGACCAATCCTGCAGACAAGCAGCCTCTCAGCAGGCGCCCGCTCCTGGGAACTCACATGGCAGCCCTGGTCCTCAGTGCGTCACCCTCTGTGTGGGGCAGAGCTGGGGGAGTGTCTCTCACCAATGGAACAGTCACCCCCTCTGTCTGGCAGAGGCCTTGGGGTGAAGTTCCATGACTGCCGGCGACCTCCCATGTCCCTGTGCATGATCATTACGCAGGCTGGGACCTGGGTGACTCCAGGGCTATCTACCATCAAACACCACCCAAAATGTCTTGCCCGGAGGTTTGCTGCCCACTCAGTCTGGCTCAGGAGGCCTTCACATTGAGATCTGTCTGTTCTTCCATGAGCCCAGCTCCGTCCCAAGCTTATTTAATGGCACCGGGATATCAAGTCCATCTCACTCTCTACCCTAGTTCTCTTTTGGAAATCTCAGCATCAGACTAATCGTCAGATCCGCCTTCTTTAATAGGGGAAAGTGGTAGCATTGGGAACCTTTTAACAGCTTGACAGTGGCTCTTCTGAAGAACAAACAGGCCCCTGATGCTCTTTAGTTATTGCCAGAATAATAGGTCCTGGATTGTTCTCAGTGGGCAGAACATTATGCTAAGGCACAGTCTCTCCCTGCAGTGGTAAGAGTGCGGCTAATGGCGCTTGGGTGTGGAGTTTACTGGGTGTGAGCGGGGCCTACAGCGCAGTCCCATCATTGCCTGTGCATTGCTCCCCTAGTCGACCAGAAGAGCCTTCGACCTGGAGTGGCTACATGGGAAAGATGTTCATGGCTGCTACCAACTACCTCCCCACCCAGGTGTCAGATATGATGCATCAGGACAGGGCTTTCGCCACCGCACGCTTGAACTTCTCCGGGCAGAGGAACATCTGCACGCTCTCAACGTACGTACAACGCCACCCACTCTAAACAAGACCACGCTTTCATCAGTTTATTTTTCCTAAGCACAAAAATCCCCAAATGTGAAAAGAAAAAAAATAAAAACAAAAAAAAACTTGCCCCAGACCGGGCATGGTGGCTCACGCCTGTAATCCCAGCGCTCTGGAAGGCCGAGGCAGGCGGATCACCTGAGGTCAGGAGTCTGAGGCCAGCCTGGCCAACATGGTGAAATCCCATCTCTACTAAAATACAAAAATTAGCCAGGTGTGATGGTGTGCCCCTGCAGTCCTAGCTACTCGGGAGGCTGAGGCAGGAGAATGGCTTGAACCTAGAAGGTGGAGATTGCAGTGAGCTGAGATCGTGCCACTACACTCCAGCCTGGGTGACACAGTGAGACTGTCTCAAAAAAGAAAAAAACCACTTGCCCCAAAGGAAGGGGCAATGGAATCAAACCCCTGCTTTTCCTATCTGACTTCAATATGGATTCTCAGGGGGCAGCTAGAAGTTGGCATGGGAATTTTAACCTGGTTATAACAACACTGTCCTAAAAAACAATTCTTATTTTTATGGAATTATGTAATAAGCCTCCAGGTCTGTTTTCTAGGTTCAGACACCTAATGGGCTGACAGATGTTTTAAGAAGTTTAAAGGAGTTTACTCAAAAGTTGAACATTTTTAAAATTTCACAAAACTAACCAGCAAAGACAGTGAGCCAATCATCCATTTCCCCCGCCTCTGTCTCGGTTGGGGGCTGAGACACATCAGAGGGAGACTGCGCCCCATGTCGGGAGCTAATGTGTTTGCTAGCTACAGCTGTTCACAGGGTCGCAGCATCTACACTCGTTTGCCTCATCCACACTATGACATTCAAAGACAAGAAATAATCCTGAAAGTAGATCCCGAGGCCAGAATGCAAAGGAATAGCCAGAAGCCCAGACCCGATCAGCGGGCTAAGGGTTTGTCAAAGGCAGAATCTAGTGATAGCTAGGGTGAGGGGGACTTCGTCATTGGAAGCGAATCCGTCACCCACGTTCGTTGTCATCACAGTTTATGTTTTCCTTGGCCCCTAGGATCCAGAAGTTGCCACGGCTGCTAGTTGCATCATCTGACGGACACCTTTATATCTACAATTTGGATCCTCAGGACGGAGGAGAGTGTGTCTTAATCAAAACCCACAGGTGAAGATACTGCTTTTCAAAAGACAGCCTTTTGAGAGTTGGGTGTGTAGGGTTGTCTCTTTGCCAAGAACAACAACAAGCTTCAGTGCCCTTGCTCTGATGTGTTCCTCACTGGCAGTCTCAGTGGCAAACCTCTAGCGGGCACCTGCTCTGCCCTGGGCTCTGTGTCAGGCGCCCTTGGCCTGTGGTAATCATCTGGAAAAGTGCCACGATTAATAACACACGAGACGGCCTCCCCCTCGGCCTGTCTTCCTCATGTAGCCCCGAGCTCATAGTGGGTGTTCAGAAATATTTGCTGCCACCAGGCGTGGTGGCTCACACCAGTAATCCCAGCAGTTTAGGAAGCTAAGGCGGGCAGATGGCTTGAGTCCAGGAGTTCAAAACCAGCCTGGGCAACATGGTGAAATGCCATCTCTACCAAAAACAAATAGAAAAATTAGCCGGGTGTGGTGGCACACATATGTAGTCCTAGCTACTCGGGAGGCTAAGGTTGGAGGATCACCTGAGCCTGGAGAGGTGGAAGCTGTAGTGAGCCATGATCACACCACTGCACTCCAGCCTGGGCAACAGAGTGAGACCCTTTCTCAAAAAAAAAAAAAAAAAAAATTGTTCCCTGCATTGAATTGAAAAGTGCTCTACCAGGCACCTTGACTCATACCTGTAATCCCAATACTTTGGGAGGCCAAGGAGGGAGGATGGCTTGAGCCCAGGAGTTGGAGGCCAGCTTGAGCAACATGGTGAAACCCCATCCTTACAAAAAATATATATGTCTAAATTAGCCGGGTGTGGCTGCACATGCCTTGTAGTCCCAGCTATTCGGGAGGCAGAGGTGGGAGGATCACCTGAGCCTGGGAAGGTCGAGGCTGCCGTGAGCCAGGATCACGCTATCACACGCAGCCCGGGCAATAGAGTGAGACCCTGTTTCAAAAAAGAAAAGAAAAGAAGAAAAAAATGAAAAGTGCTCATGCCTTCTGTGAACAAGCACAGACTGAGCTCTCTTGCTGTGGCCAGGGCACAAGCTGCCACTGCCCCTCACCCGTGGTCAATCTCCTTGCTCACATGTCCTCACCTGAGTGCACTGGGAAGAGCAGAGGACCAATCTTTGTTTAATCAATATAAGAGAAGGGGGCCATTTTGAAGGTTTGTGACTGCCCCTGGTGGTTTCAGGTCACTTCAGGTCATCCTGGCCCAGCAGCATGTGGGTAGGTCCACAATTTAAACCCACAAAGTTGGTGGGCAGATCACCTGAGGTCGGGAGTTCAAGACCAGCCTGGCCAACATGGTGAAACCCTATCTCTACTAAAAATACAAAAAATTAGCCAGGTGCAGTGGTGGGGGCCTGTAGTCCCAGCTTCTCAGGAGGCTGAGGCAGGAGAATCACTTGAACCTGAGAGGTGGAGGTTGCACTGAGCCGAGATCATGCTACTACACTCCAGCCTACGTGACAGAGCCAGGCATGGTGGCTCATGCCTGTAATCCCAGCACTTTGGGAGGCTGAGGCAGACAGATCACCTGAGGTCAGGAGTTCGAGACCAGCCTCACCAGCATGGAGAAACCTTGTCTCTACTAAAAATATAAAATTAGCCAGGCATGGTGGTGCATACCTGTAATGCCAGCTACTCGGGAGGCTGAGGCAGGAAAATCACTTGAACCCGGGAGGTAGAAGTTGCAGTGAGCCAAGATTGTGCTATTACACTCCAGCCTGAGAAACAAGAGCGAAACTCAGTCTCAAATAAATAAATAAATAAATAAACAACCAACCAACCCACAGAGCTGGGCCCAAGCTTGGAAAGTATCCTAGATATATGATAATTTCTTTTTTCTTTCACCCCCTCTTGTCACAAGCAGCTTGTTTGGCTCAGGAACAACAGAAGAGAATAAAGAAAATGACCTCAGACCTTCCTTACCTCAGTCTTACGCGGCAACTGTAGCCAGACCAAGTGCATCTTCAGCCTCTACGGTGCCAGGTGGGTGGAGACGGGGCCAACAGGGGAGCGTCTCCAACAGTGACCCCGCTCTCCTTCTCCCTTCACTGTGACCTGGGGGTGGAGCGCTCTCCTTGACTTTTTCATTTCCTCACAGGTGAGGCCATGGTAATAGTTTCAGACTTGGGACCCTTAACCTGGCAAGGCATCGCACAAGGTCATCTTTCCTAACAAGTAGTGTTAACCCTTTGCCTCTTCAAAAATTCCAATGAAGCTGGGTACAGTGGCTCATGCCTGTAATCCCAGCACTTAGGGAGACTGAGGCAGGCTGATCACTTGAAATCAGGAGTTTGAGACCAGGCTGGCCAACATGGTGAAACCCCGTCTCTACTAAAAAAAAAAAAAAAGGAAAGAAAAAAGTAGCTAGGCATGTTGGAACACACCTGTAATCCCAGTACTCAGGAGGCTAAGGCAGGAGAATAGCTTGAACCAGGGAGGCGGAGATTACAGTGAGCTGAGTTCACAGTGAGCTGAGATCACACCACTGCACTCCAGCCTGGATGACAGAGTGAGACTCTGTCTCAGAAAATAAAAATAAAAACTAAACTAAAAATTCCAAAGAGCCTGTAGTCCCAGCCACTTGGGAAGCTGAGGCAGGAGGATCCTTTAAGCTCAGGAGTTCGAGACCAGCCTGGGCAACATAATGAGACCCTCCCCACCAAAAAAAGAAATTCAAAGAGGTGGGATGTTTTGGGCATCCGAAGTGGAAAAGCCAGTCAAGTTTAAAGATGGCAGGTGTGAGGATTGTGACTTGTCCTAGGCACAGTCCCTCCAGGGGAAAGACAGCCTCCCTGCTTCCTCTGCCCCTTTATATGAGTCCCCTGCCCCGCCAGGTCATGGCATAAAAACAGATCCCAGGGCTTGTTTCATGTCCCTTTCTTGGTTTCCAGGTTACTCCGAGGACGGCGGGGCGCTGCGAGGAGAAGTTATTCCTGAACATGAGTTTGCGACGGGACCAGTGTGTCTTGATGATGAGAATGAATTCCCTCCTGTGAGCATTAGGAACCCGTAACCGGGTGGTTCAGTCTGTGTGATGAGAAGGAAACGCTAGCCTCATACGAGAGGCGGAGTCCCTTTCCCTGTTTTCTAGTCTGTAACAACTAATCCTCTGCTCTAGTATTCAGAAAACCATAAGATGTTTGTTGTACTGTGTGCTTCAAATCCTGCAGACTAGGCTTTAGGTGCCAAGCTAAACCCTGACAGCAGTAGAGTCACTGAATACTAATCCAGGGACTCTTGGTGGCCTCCCTCCAGCCAGAGGCCTGGGATCACTTCCTTTGCTTCTGTAGCACTGTCTTTGCTGCCTGGTAGGTAGAAACATGTGCCTTGTGTAACACTTATTTTCCTGAGGCTCCTGTGGATGCTTTTGCAGAATGCTGCCTTCCTGGTGCTGGAGGGGATGGTTTCAGAGGGCTGGGCTGTGTGTTCAGGACTCTGAGCTGAGTTGCTGCACTCTGTGGGGGAGCTTGACCCTCACTTACCTGCAGCTCTGGCTGGGCAGACCTACGCCTCTCCAGCAGCCGCAGACACTCATTAAGAAACAACTGGCCGGGGGGCTGGGCACCCTGGTTCACACCTGTAATCCTAGCACTTTGAGAGGCCGAGGCAGGCAGATCATGAGGTCAGGAGTTCGAGAACAGCCTGGCCAATATGGAAACCCCCATCTCTACTAAAAATACAAAAATTAGCCAGGTGTGGTGGCACGTGCCTATAGCACTATGGTCCCAGCTACTTGGGAGGCTGAGGTAGAAGAATTGATTGAATCTAGGAGGTGGAGGTTGCAGTGAGCCAAGATCATGCCACTGCACTCCACCTTGGGCAACATGAGCGAAATTCTGTCAAAAAAAAAAAAAAAAAAAAGGAAAGAAAGAAAGACAACTGGCTGGGCGCAGTGGCTCATGCCTGTAATCCCAGCACTTTGGGAGGCCAAGGCTGGAGGATTGCTTGAGCCCAGGCAGGAGTTGGATACCAGCCTGGACAACATGGCAAAACCCCATCTCCACCAAGAAAAGAAAAAAAGCAAGTTAGCTGGCATGGTGGCGTGTGTTTGTAGTCCCAGCTACTCAGGAGGCTGAAATGGTAGGATCACCTGAGCCTGGGAGGCCGAGGCTATAATCGTGCCACTGCACTCCAGCTTGGGTGAGTGAGACCCTATCTCAAAAAGAAAAGAAAAGAAAAACAATTGTGTGCTCTGTGAAGGGTGGGAGGTGCAGGGCGGGAGATTACCTGAGCACCTTTAGCTGAGTTTCCCAGCAACATGCTCAGGCTGTTCTCACAGTTAGGACCTTTGGGGCTGGCTGGGTGCTGGGCGTGGCTTCTTCCAGCACCTGCAACTAAAAAGATTCTCTCCTGGGTGGCTGCCAGGGCTTCCTTAACTTCTGATTCTCCAAGATCCCATCTGAACGAACATACAGACCGCCCTTGGGAGCTTCCGTCAGAAAGCATCCCTGACAGTCAACCTGAAATCATTTCGAGATAGAAGTAGTGATTTGTTTTGTTTTGTTTTTGAGATGGAGTCTTGCTCTGTCACCCAGGCTGGAGTGCAGTGGTATGATCTCAGCTCACTGCAACCTCCACCTCCTGGGTTCAAGCGATTGCCCTGCCTCAGCCTCCAGAGTAACTGGGACTATAGGCGTGCACCACCACAACCAACTAATATTTTGTATTTTTAGTAGATTTCACCATGTTGGTCATGCTGGTCTCGAACTCCTGACCTCAAATGATCCACCTGCCTTGGCCTCCTGTAATCACAGCAGGCCTCCTGTAATCTCAGCCTGCTGGGATTACAGGCATGAGCCACCACGCCTAGCTGGAAGTAGTGTTTGGGCCAAGACGTGAAGCTTCAACTCCTACAGCCAGAGAGGAGTCGCCATTTGGGCACTGAAGCAATGCCCATGAGGCTTAGTTATGGAAATATCTCCTGATCACTGTTTTGTGTCAGTTGAGATTCCAATTGTAAAAGGATGGAATGCAGGTCTTGCTTCTTTCTCCCACAGATCTATGGAACCATCTAGTGAGCACATTTGGCTTAGGAAACAAAGCTGCCGCGGGGGCCCTCTGTGCAGGGCCAGGAGGTGTTTGTGATTTCCCACATTGGCTCTGTGGATCGTTGCTTTTACATTTCTGGCTTTCAATAGGCAGGTCATCAGAGACATGGCCGGCAAGTGAAGTTTCTATTGTAGTGGCAGAGAGCAGTTGTTCTTAAAAATACTAATTATAGGCTGGGTGCGGTGGCTCATGCCTGTAATCCCAGCACTTTGGAAGGCCAAGGCAGGATCATGAGATCAGGAGATCGAGACCATTCTGGCTGACGTGGTGAAACCCCGTCTCTACTAAAAATACAAAAAATTAGTCGGGCTTGGTGGTACGCGCCAGTAGTCCCAGCTACTCGGGAGGCTGAGACAGGAGAATCGCTTGAACCTGGGAGGCAGAGATTGCAGTGAGCCAAGATTGTGCCACTGCACTCCAGCCTGGGCAACAGAGCGAGACACCATCACAAAAAATATAATAATTATATATATATATACACATACACACACACACACACACACACACACACACACACACACGCACACTAATTATAAACTTCAAAACATCTGTTGGCATGCTTCCTAACTATTAACCAGTTGTTTTGCCTTTGGGTTCTCATGGCCCCAGCTGGCCTTAAAGGGATTTTTTCTGTACCCTCAAAAGGCAGTGGTTATTTACTTGAAGTTGAGTCTTCCAGGAACCAGGGCACTCTAGGTCAGACACTGTGGGGACAAATGTGACTATTCTATTCTGTCAGGGTTTAGAGCATCCAGACACTCACTAGGTTCCGTTTCACAAACTTTGGTAAAAGTCTGTGACTACTGTAAAAGATTATTAGATTCTTAATTGTAATCACAGCAAACCCTGCAACTTCTTATATTTACAGAATGGGGGCACTTTGGATATTGGCAGTTAGGAGGTAGTCCCTTGCCAAAGAAAACCTGTATAAAACAATAGGTACCTTGTGCAGATCATCTGTTTGGGGTAAAAAGGAAAAGGGGAGGCGCTTAATTGAAGAACTAGTGTGAAAGTTTGCCCTGAGGCCTGTGTGCCCATTTGGTGCCAGGAAGCTGGGCATAAGACAGTTGTTTCTTATCCCTTCTATGGACCAAATGAGTGAAAGCTGGTTGAAACTGCATGAGGAATTCTTATTTATACACAAGAAATACTTCCTGCCAGTGAGTGGTCACCAAAAAAGCTCCCTTAGATCCTCGTGAGTGTTGGGCAGCCACTGTGTGCAGGGCTGGGTGTCATGGCAGCCACCAACCCCAAAGCCTGCCCTCCAGCCTGCAGGTAGATGGTGATAGCAGGCAGGCTTCTCCATCTCACCACGTAAGGACCAGAGGCAGGTGTGCTCCTAGGGTGCTCTGTCAACATGGACCATCTCAGTCATGCTTGAATTGACAGAAATGTTCAATGAGGGGTACTGGAGAACTTCCTCTTTGTGTCTTTACTCTGAATTGTCATGCCACTGCCTTAAGAATGTAGGCCAGGTCAGGCACGGTGGCTCACGCCTGTAATCCCAGCACTTTGGGAGGCTGAGGCAGGCGGATCACGAGGTCAGGAGTTTGAGATCAGCCTGGCCAACATGGTGAAACTCCATCTCTACTAAAGATACAAAAAATTAGCAGGGCATGGTGGTATGCACCTGTAATCCCAGGTACTCGGGAAGCTGAGGCAGGAGAATCGTTGTCATCACTAGTGATCTTTTTAGAACATACACTGACATTTCCCTGCATAGGTTCACGCTTGCCTTCTTGGGATTTACTTTTGCTCTGAGAGCAATGAAAGAAAAGAGACCTGATCATTTCTGGTACCTTAGAAAGCTGTTACATTCAGAAGGATGAGAAGCTTTTGTTTCAGGAACAAGCCAACCTGTACAAGTCTGTGTATTTTGTGAGACTAGTCCCAATCTTGTGAGCAAGAGTAAGAAAATAAGGCCCCAGGGTATAAACTGAGTTTTTCGGGGTTTTTTTAGACAGAGTCTCACTCTGTCCCTCAGGCTGGAGTGTGTTGGCACAATCTCTGCTCACTGCAACCTCCACCTCCCAGCTTCAAGTGATTCTCCGGTCTTAGCTTCCCAAGTAGCTGGGATTGCAGGCATGCCACCATACCCAGCTAATTTTTGTATTTTTAGTAGAGACATGGTTTCACTATGTTGGCCAGGCTGATCTCAAACTCCTGACCTCAGGTGATCTGCCGACTTCAGCCTCCTAAAGTGCTGTGATTACACGCATGAGCTTGACCTTTTTTTTTTTTTTTTTTTTTTTTGAGGTGGAGTCTCACTCTGTCTCCAGCCTGGAGTACAGTGACATGATCTCAGCTCACTGCAACCTCCACCTCCCAGGTTCCAGGTTCAAGCAATTCTCCTCCCTCAGCCTCCTAAGTATCTGGGACCATAGGCTTACACTGCCATGCCTGGCTAATTTTTGTATTTTTAGTAGTAGATGGGGTTTCACCATGTTGGCCAGGATGGTCTCTATCTCTTGACCTTGTGTTCCGCCTGTCTTGGCCTCCCAAAGTGCTGGGATTACAGGCATGAGCCACCATGCCCAGCCTAAACTGACTTTTTAATAGTGATTGAGCAGTCCATGTTTACAAGTAAGATGAGCCATTAAAAAATTTATACATATAAATACACACACACATTTTTATACAGTATTTTCTAGAACTGTGTCATACTTGTCTAAACCTAAAGAAGCTGCGTGAGTGTTCTGTGGCCATGAGCGAGGTCAGACAGAAAAACTTGGCTGTGCCCAGCCTCCCCCTGCCCACCTGACATGGGCACAGACCTGTTGATAATGCACCTGCCTACCAGCCTCTTTCTGAGAAGGTAAGGCCATTCTGTTTTGATTTTGGTAGATAATCTTGTGCCGTGGAAATCAGAAGGGCAAAACGAAGCAGTCATGATGAGAAGCACACCTCAGAAATCAGGACATCCCCTATCAGGTGGTTTTGGAGAAAACAAGGAAGGTGGAAGAATGGAGTGCAATTGTGTGAGCAGAAAGGGGGGCAGGAATCCCGGTGCTACACTGCTTAAACCACAGGACGTGGTTAACTCCTCACCAAGCTTCCCGCAACCCTGGTTGCCAGTGGGCGTGGGAGACATTGTACACACGTTATGCTATTTAAAATATGTTCCAACCATAGTGTAAAGCTGATTAACCATATTGGTATATAACCAGAATTTTATATTAAAAGGGGCCTCCTTTTTAAAATATATGCCGTGTAAAAAAATGTACTTATAGGAACATATCTTTGAATTGTATTTCCTGTATATTACATACTTAGAGAGACTATTTTAGCCAGGCAAAGTCTTTATTTTGCTGTGACTGGAATAAATCATTTATTACTTGGGAGTCCCATTTTGGACACTAATAATAAAATCATGGCAATGCATTTTTGAGGTTTTTACATTTTATTTTACTTCCTCGTGGTTTTAGGGGTCAGGAAGAACTCTTTAACATCTTTTAAATGCAATAATTTCACCCTTCGGAGAGGAAGCAGATCGGGCCACAGACTTATCCATGGACTCGTCTGCTCTGAGATCTGGAAAAAGACCTAACTTTGTCTGGTCTAAATCTGTGCTCTTCAAGTCATTGTTTGCTAGAAATCTAAGATCTCAGGCTCCACTTGAGACCTACTAAGACAGAATCTGGATTCTTATAAGATCCCAGGTGATTTGTTTGCATATTAAAGATGGAAACCAGTGAGTACACTGGTTTGCGGAAGGATAAAAAAATAGAGAAGCTCTGTCCCAGATACTAATTAGAATGGATTCATGCCACAACGACCAGAGAAACAAGGAAACTGAAATGTATTGAATATCTGCTCTATGTCAGGTAACACACCAGGCATTTTCACATATGCCTTTATTTAACTCTCAAAATGAACTTGTAAGTTAGGTTAAATAATTGCCCACGTTCAAAAGCTGGAGCTGGCACCTGGGCCTGACTCCAAAGCCTGTGTGCTTCCCATTAGGGTACACTCCCTGCTCAGAGCCAGTGCAGCTCAGCTGCTCTCTCAGGCTGGCGTGGAGGAGGGACACGATACTGAAGGGATACGTAAGGTGGCACATGCAAAACTAAATTCCAAGACGAAACTAAAGTGTGTGTTTGTAAAGAGGGTAAAAATGGGAAGCAAACTGGCCTGTTGAGCTTCCAGATATTCCTCCTTATGGAATGATAATTAGTCTGTTATGTGGCTTGGCAGCGGCAGGCAATATGGTAGGGATTACAGCAGGGCGTTACTGAAGGGTCTTGAGTGTAATCTGCTTTGGAGATGTTGTCATTGGCAATGTCTTGAAGGACGTCTGCAAGAACCTTTCTGACCTCGGGCAGCACAGCCTGGTACTCCGCACCACCTCTTTCTAGAGGCACAGCTTCCGCGATATCATCTTCCAGGTTGAAAATAAGAGGAAACTTATGCTGCAGCTCAGGCCCGGTGCTCCCATCACATGCTCTGGCCCCACCTAGAGAGGGGATGACAACAAACACCTCACTAACTCTGACAGTTACCCTATATTGTAAAGATGAGAGCTGCCGGTGTGTACATTAATTCAAACGTACCAGATAACCAAATGTTCCAATGATGGCTCTCTCTGTCAAAGAAATTACCTGGAGAATCTATTTGCTCCTTCCAATGATGATCCTGTGGTCCAAAATGTTTTGTTTTCATTTCTGTTTCTGTTTTTGTTTTTTGAGCCAGGATCTGGCTCTGTTGCCCAGGCTTCAGTATAGTAGCATGATCCTAGCTCACTGCAGCCTCAACCTTTTTGAGCTCAAGCAATCCGCCCACCTCAGCCTCCCAAGTAGCTGAGGCTACAGGCATGCACCACCATGCCCAGCTTTTTTTTTTTTTTTTTTGGAGACAGCGTCCCGCTATGTTGCTCAAGCTGATCTCGAACTCCCAGCCTCAAGCAATCCTCCTGTCCCAGACTCCCAAAATGCTGGGATTATCAGCAGGAACCACTGCGCCCAAGGTAAAATGATTTGGAACTTCTCCTTGGGCTTGCCTTCAGAGCCAGTAGAATACTCATTCAAGTATCTATATTGACACAAAATCAGGATGTAATTTTTTAAACTATTTTTAACCTCTGCCCTTTAGGAGTAAATTTGATTTTTTTGAAAATCGATTTCTTGAAAACCAATTGGTGAATCAAGTGGAAAGGCAGGTAAGCAATTTCACTTTGGGTTGAAGATGACAGTCTTACATGTATTCAAATCTGGCTATGAAAGCCATCCAAAAGAGGAAGTACAAAAATGTTTGGAAAGATAGCAGCTTCCCTGGCTCTTCATGATTCCAATGACTTTTTTTTTTTTTTCTCTTTTGCCTTTGCTATACAAAAAGTAAGTTAAGGTATCTGATGGAAATAAACATAATTAAATAAACAAAGGGAATAAAGGCAAAAGATAGCCCTCAGAAACAGAAGAATTCCTAAACAGTGACCTTGCTTCTGAGCTTACCAGTAGCCAAACATTAACGAAACAAACTTATCAATTGCTCAGGAGAAGCAGAGCTTTTTCTGGCACTAAGATCGGAGAGAAATTCTTCCAGGGAGCCCTGTAGGATGGAATGCTCAATGGCATTCTTGTGAAAAATAAAACTGAGATTAGTCCTTTACTATACGATGAGATAAGGTGCCAACGTACAACTCAGTACAAGGAAATCTATAGGGGCAAAGCCATACTACCTAAGGATTCAGCCTTCTGGTCCAATCTGGCCAGAAATAAAATTTGAAATATTTAGGAGAATGAGTAGATCTCAAAGCCTTTAGACAACCTTCTATTACTAGCTTTCCTCCTGTGACTGAGAGTCCAGTTGATCAGTAGAGATTAATAGTTGTTATCTTTGCGTAGAGTTTGAAGTAGAATTTGATGATTATTCATTGCCAGGAAAGGGCAGTGACATGAGCTTTAACAAACATTTCATGCTAGGAGTACAGACTGTGTCCTATGACTGAGCGATCTGCCTAAGATCAAGGGAAAAATCTGGAAGACTCATCTAACAAAGTGTAAAACTAAGGCTTTATAAGTTGAAGGGGATTGACTACTAATTAACTGCCAGTGAAAATAAAAATCAACATCTCAGATAACAGAAATCAGAATCACTATAATGCTTCACCAACAATGTCCAGTTTACAATTTTTAAGGACAAATAAATAGGAGACTCCCAGTTTCTAGTCTGGCATGTAAGGAGGTTGACAGTCATCACTCCATTCTAACAACAAGTAAAAATCTGAACAAACTAAAAAATCAACAATTATTAGGTCTTTCAGAGAGGTGAGGTCACAGGGCAAACTACTGCCTCCAAAATCAGAGAGACAGACAGGCAAATAGAAAGAATCACAACTTACCAGAGCGGAAACCCACAAGCAGAAACCTCTGCAGGAACCAGGGCCAGGAGTAAGGAAAACCTGAACTGTAATTGACAAATTGCTGGAGGCTCAGGGTGGACAAGTGTGAGAGAGAAAAAACCCCAGTAGGACCCATTTATCAAGCCCCGCCCCCAACACAAACACACACTTTTGTGAATTTTACCTCGAGGAGCTCAACCCAGTTCTTACAGTAAATATTGGAGAAAAATCCCCTCATCCTTCCAAGAGGGGTAGGATAAAAGTAATTTTTAAATATACCAAAATGTTCTATTCTTCTTAACAGGGCTTGCCCTCAGGAGAAACTCTTTTACCAGAGCTTAAATTACTTAGGTTTTTCTCACAGCCTAACTGACCGAAGGGAAGGGAAATATCCAGCTCTAGCCACTCTAGCTGTTCCACCTAAGAGGAGGGAAGGGGAAAACTAAGAAGCACTTGTGAAGTTCACAGTCCAAAGACATAGGCTCACCAAAAGACTGAGACTTCATAATAACCGACCCAACTGAGAAGGAACCAGAAAACCAACTCTGGTAATATGATAAGCAAGGCTCTTTAACACTCCCCCAAAAATCATGCTAGCTCACCAGCAGTGATCCAAACCAAGAAAAAAAACCCGTGATTTACTTGAAAAAGAATTCAGGAGGTTAGTTATTAAGCTAATTAGGGAGGCACCAGAGAAAGGTAAAGCCCAATGCAAGAAAATCCAAAAAACAGTACAAGAAGTGAAGGGAGAAATAGTCAAGGAAATTGACAGCTTAAAGAAAAAACACTTAAAACTTCAGGAAACATTGGACATACTTATAGAAACGCATCATGCTGTGGGAAGTCTCAGCAATAGAACCAAACAAGCAGAAGAAAGAAATTCAGAGCTTGAAGACAGGTCTTCGAATCAACCCAATCCAACAAAGACAAAGAAAAAAGAATAAGGAAACATGAACAAAGCCTCCAAGGAGGCTGGGATTATGCTAAACAACCAAACTTAAGAATAATCAGTGTTCCTGCAGAGGAAGAGAAATCTAAAGGTTTGGAAACTATATTGGGGGAATAATTGAGGAAAACATCCCTGGCCTTACTAGAGACCTAGACATCCAAATACAAGAAGCACAAAGAACACCTGGGAAACTCATTGCAAAAGCATCACCAGGTAACCTATAAAGGAAAACCTAATACAAAAATATGAGGTAGCCTATAAAGGAAAACCTATCAGTATTAACAGCAGATACTCCACAAGCTAGAAGGGATTGGGGCCATATCTTCAGCCTCCTCAAACAGAACAATTCTCAGTCAAGAATTTTGTATCCAGTGAAACTAAGCATCATATATGAAGGAAAGATACAGTCTTTTTCAGACAAACAAATGCTGAGAAAATTCACTACTACCAAGCCACCACTACAAGAACTGCTAAAAGGGGCTCTAAATCTTGAATCAAACCCTGGAAACACATTAAAACAGAACTTCTTTAATGCATAAATCTCACAGGACCTATAATAAAAAAAACACACACAATTTGAAAAGCAAAAACAAAAAACCAAGGTACACAGGCAACAAATAGCACAAGGAATGGAATGGTACCTCACATCTTGATACTAACATTGAATGTACATGGTCTAAATGTTCCGCTTAAAAGATACAGAACTGCAGAATGGATAAGAATTCACCAACCAAGTATCTGCTGCCTTCAGGAGACTCACCTAACACATAAGGACTCACATACATTTAAAGTAAAGGGGTGGAAAAAGGCATTTCATGCAAACGGACACCAAAAGAGAGCAGGGAGCTATTCTTACATCAGACAAAACAAACTTGAAAGCAACAGCAGTTAAAAAAGACAGAGAGACTATATAATGGTAAAAGGCCTTGTCCAACAGGAAAATATCACAATCCTAAGCATATATGCACCTAACACTGGAGCTCCCAAATTTATAAAACAGTTACTAATAGACGTTAAGAAATGAGATAGCAACACAGTAATAGTGGGGGACTTCAATACTGCACTGACAGCACTAGACAGGTCATCAAGACAGAAAGTCAACAAAGAAACAATGGATTTAAACTATACCTGAGTACAAATGGACTTAACAGATATATACAGAACATCCCATCCAACAACTGTAGAATACACATTCTATTAAAGAGTGCATGTAACTTTCTCCAAGATAGACCATATCATAGGTCACAAAGTGAGCCTCAATAAATTTAAGAAAATTGAAATTATATTAAGCACCCTTTCAGACCACAGTAGAATAAAACTGGAAATCTATTCCAAAGGAACATTCAAAACCATGCAAATACATAGAAATTATATATCCTTCTTCTGAATGATCATTAGGTCAAAAACGAAATCAAGATGGAAATTTCAAAATTCTTTAAACTGAATGACAATAGTGACACAACCTATCAAAACCTCTGGGATACAGCAAAGGAGGTGCTAAGAGGAAAGTTCAAATCCCTAAACACCTACATCAAAAAGACTGAAAGAACACAAACTGACATTCTAAGGTCATACCTTAATGAACTAGAGAAACAAAAACAAACCAAACCCAGCAGACAAAAGGAAATAACCAAGATCAGAGCAGAACTAAATAAAATTGAAACAAACAAAAAAATATAAAAGATAAATGAAACAAAAAGCTGGTTATTTGAAAACATAAATAAAATTGATAGACTGTTACCAAGATTAAACCAAGAAAAGAAAGGAGAAAATCCAAATAACCTCAATAAGAAACAAAACGGGAGATATTACAACAGACACCGCAGAAATACAAAAAATCATTCAAGGCTACTATGAACACCTTTGCGCATTTAAACTAGAAAACCTAGAAGAGATGGATACATTCCTGGAAAAATACAACTTCTAGCTTAAATCAGGAAGAATTAGATACTCTGAACAGACCAATAACAAGCAGCAAGATTAAAAAATTACCAACAAAAAAAGTCTAGGACCAGACGGATCCATAGAAGAATTCTACCAGACATTCAAAGAAGAATTGGTACCAACCCTTTTGACACCAAAACAGGATAGTACTGGTATAAAAATAGGCACATAGACCACTGGAACAGAATATAGAACACGGAAATAAACCCAAATACTTACAGCCAATTGATCTTCGACAAAGCAAACACAAACATAAAGTGGGGCAAGGATACTGTTTTCAACAAATGGTGCTGGGATAACTGGCTAACCACATGTAGGAGAATGAAACTGAATCCTCATCTCTCACCTTATACAAAAATCAACCAAGATTGATTAAGAACTTAAATCCAAGATCTGAAACTATAAAAATTCTAGAAGATCATATTGGAAAAACACTTCTAGGAATTGCCTTAGGCAAGGATTTCATGAACAAGAACCCAAAAGCAAATGCAATAAGAGCAAAGATAAATAGCTGGAACTTAATTAAACCAAAGGGCTTTTGCATGGCAAAAGGAACAGTCAGCAGAGTAAACAGTCCACAGAGTGGGAGAAAATCTTCACAATCTACACATCTGACAAAGGACTAATATCCAGAACCTACAATGAACTCAAACAAATCAGCAAGAAAAAAACAATCCCATCAAAAAGTAGGCTAAGCACGTGAACAGACAATCACCAAAAGAAGACATACAAATGGACAAGAAACATGAAAAGATGCTCAACATCACTAATGATCAGGGAAATGCAAATCAAAACCACAATGTGATACCACCTCACTCCTGCAAGGATGGTCATAATCAAAAAACCAAAACACAGTAGACGTTGGCATGGATGCAGTGAACAGGGAACACTTCTACACTGCTGGTGGGAATGTAAACTAGTACAGCCACTATGGAAAACAGTGTGGAGATTCCTTAAAGAACTAAAAGTAGAACTACTATTTGATCCAGCAATCCCACTACTGGGTATCTACCCAGAGGAAAAGAATTCATTATACAAAAACCATACTTGCACACACATATTTATAGCAGCACAATTTGCAACTGCAAAATCGTGGAACCAACCCAAGTGCTCATCAATCAACAGGGTGGATAAAGAAACTGTGGTATATATATACAATGGAATACTACTCAGCCATAAAAAGGAGTGAATCAACAGCATTTGAAGCAACCTGGATGAGACTGGAGACTATGATTCGAAGTGAAGTAACTCAGGAATAGAAAACTAAACATCGTATATTCTTAATGATATGTGAGAGCTAAGCTATGAGGAGGATGCAAAAGCATAAGAATGACATAATGGACTTTGAGGATTTGGTGGTAGGGTGGGAAGGGGGCAAAGGATGAAAGACTACAAATAGGGTGCAGTGCATGCTGCTTGGGTGATGGGTGCAACAAATTTTCACAAATCACCACTAAAGAACTAACTCATGTAACCGAACACCATGTGTACCCCAATAACCCATGGAAAAATAAATAAATAATGTGAAACAGTAGAAAAAGATTTTCCATGCAAATAATAATCAAAAGACAGCAAAAGTGGCTATCCTAGTTATCATACAAAATAGACATTAAATTTTTAAAAGGTTATAAGAGACAAAGAGAAGAACATAACATATTAATAAAAGTTTCAATGCCATTTTTGCCACTTCTGTTCCACATAGTACTGGACATTCCTGCCAGAGCAATTAGGCAAGCAAAAGGAAAAAAAGCATCCAAATTGGAATGGAAGAAGTAAAATGACCTCCTTCAGAGATGATATAATCTTATATGAAGAAAACCTAAAGATTCCACATAAAAGCAAAACTAATAAAGGAACTCAGCAAAATAGCAGGATTGAAATTCAAAACACAAAAACAGTTAGATTTCTACACACTAATAGTGAACAATCTGAAAAAGAAAATTGCAAAAACAATTTCATTTACAATGGCACCAAAAAGAATAAAACAGAAATTAACACAAAAAATGAAAGTCTTATATAATGAAAACCATAAAATATAGCTGAAAGAAATTAAGGAAGACATAAATAAATGGTTACATCCCATGTTCATGGATTGAAAGACTTATATTGTTAAAATGTCAACACTACCCAAAGTAATCTACAGGTTCAGTACAATCCTTATCAAAATCCCAATGATGTTTTTTTGCAGAAATAGAAAAATCCATCCTAAAATTCACATGGAATCTCAAAGGACCCATAATAGTCAAAACAGTCTTGAAAAAAAAAACAAAAAAGGCCCAAAACTGGAGGACTCCCACTTCCTGATTTCGAAACTACAACAAGTCTACAGTAATCAAAACAGTGTGGTACTGGCAGAAGGATAGACATACAACTAATGGAAAAGAAGAGACAGTGGAAATTATCCCTCACATGTATGATCAAATGATTTTTAACAAGGGTGCCACAGTCTTTCAACAAACAGAAGGTGCTGGGAAAACTAGGTGTCAACATGTAAAACAATGAAGCTGGACCCTTCCCTTATGCCACATACCAAAATTAACTGGAAATGGATCTGAGATCTAAATATAAGACCTAAAATACTAACACTCTTTTTAAAAATAAGACAAAATCTTCACAACACTGAGTCTGGCAAATCATTTCACAGATGAATTCAATCAAACATGAAAGAAATAATACTGATCTTACACAAACCCTTTCAGAAAACAGAGAAGGGAATATTTTTGAACTCGTTTTATAAGGCCAGGAAAATCCTGATCCCAAACCTTGACACAGACAAGAAAGGAAAATTATAGATAAAGTCTTAGCAAATCAAATCCAGCAAGAGATAAAAAGTACAATACATCATGACTAAATGGGATTTATCCAGAAATGCAAAGTTGGCTTAACAGTTGAAAATCAATCAATAGAAAAAGAAAAAGACAAAAATAAGCAACGGAACTCACACCATTAAAAGAGTACATAAACAGGTATCTACACTTATAAAACCTCACCAAATTATACATTTTATATCTGGGGCCTCTCACTATGTGTACAGGTTGCCTTAACTGCTTTTTTTTTTTTTTTTTTTTTTTTTTTGGGAGACGGAGTCTTACTCTGTTGCCCAGGCTGGAGTGCAGTGTGCAGTGATACAATCTTGGCTCACTGCAACCTCTGCCTCTGGGGCTCAAACGATTCTCCTGCCTCAGCATCCTGAGTAGCTAAGACTATAGGCATGTGCCACCACACCTGACTAATTTTTTATTTTTAGTAGAGATGAAGTTTTACCATGTTGGCCAGGCTGGTCTCGAACTCCTAACCTCAGAGATCCACTCACCTTAATCTCCCAGAGTGCTGAGATTATAGGCGTGAGCCATCACAGCTGCCTTATCTGCTTTTTAAAATGAAAAACAATAAGGTATCTTAATTCTAGGCCACTTGCCAAAACAGACTGGTTGTCTTTCTAAGGCCACTCCCAGTGTGTGACCGTAACATGATATCCTCGTCAAGAAGCACACATCTTTCTCTAATCTAATGTGGTAGATGTCAATTCATCTAGCTTATTCAAAAGCAGTTATGAGTAACTGGTATGTAAATGTTAGAAGCAAGAAGAAGGGGGAATCAGAACATACTGCTGTTTTGTCCTATTCCCAGTTTTCACTGATGGATTAAAAGTTTAGTGCTCCCTATCCAGACTCTCTTGGGAGTTTGGTGACTCCTTAGAAGAGCAGATCTCCCTTGGGTGCTATAATTCCTATCTGATTGTGATCATTTTAAACAGCCCTATTACTCCATAGTAACGTGTATGATTCCAACATTGTGCTGCCAAGGGCCTTCTGGCAGGACTATTCCTTGTGAAATTAACTCAGCCTGGAAGTCCCATACCTCTTACATAATGTAATATAAGGATTCTAATCTAGAAACTTTTCATCTGAAAACATAACAAATATCTGACTGTTTTGAGTTTTAGGTTTTAGAGAATCAAAGATTTTTGTGACATTTTTAATACCCTTCAAGTCATGTTATGTAAAATTTTATGCCACGTTTTCTTCTGGATCTCTTATTTACACACAGAGAAAATAATTTTTTTATTATCTAATTCTTTGAAAAGCTCCAACATGAAATAACTGAATCAAGTTGGAATCTGCATTAGGTCACAGGTTTTCCTTTTTTTAGTTTTTGTTTTTCATTCATTAAAAAAAAAAAATGTAGCTAAGCACTTCAAGACAACAAAGATTAAAGCACTGAAAGAGTTCTGAATTTGGAAAGCTTAAAACTAGTACAGGAGATAAAACATGTATCTAAATGACTGGCGTGCGTAGCAGAAAGTGAGATAACAGAGTTCCCCAGGATTCCTAGCCAGCTGGGAAGACAAGAGAGAATTTTGTGAAAGTGACATTTGACTTGGGTCTTAAAAGCTGAAAGTGGGCTGGGCGCGGTGGCTCATGCCTGTAATCCCACCACTTTGGGAGGCTGAGGCGGGTAGATCATGAGGCCAGGAGTTCAAGACGATTCTGGCCAACATGGTGAAACCCCCTCTCTACTAAAATATGAAAAATTATCTGGGCATGGTGGTGCACGCCTGTGATTTCAGCTACTCAGGAGGCTGAGGCAGAGGAATTCCTTGAATCGGGAGGCGGAGGTTGCAGTGAGCCGAGATTGCACCATTGCACTCCAGCCTGGCGACACAGCAAGATTCCATCTTTAATAAAAAAAAAAGCTGAAGGGGATTTAAACATGGAGACCAAGGAAGAGGAGACTTGTTTGCGGAAAACTAAGGCTGGAAAGACAGAAGGACTCAGGAGTCAGAGTGTGAATTCAGTTGGCAGCAAGACGCCATCGGAGGACCCTGAGGACCATCCTGATCCAGTGTGACACTTCTAAGATATACATCTAAGAGATGGATAGTCACAGTGAACCAAGAAGCAGAGAGAATTCTGTCGGTTTGCTAACTAGTCCTCTAAAGTCTGTTTTCTGAAACAGTCTATTGTCAAGTAAATTATACTTTAAAATATCTCTAGGCTTCCATTTAATGTTCATCCAAACTGGCATTTAAAGTATAATAATGGGAAACACTCTGGGTGAAAAGGAGCTAAATAAATGTGTTGAGAGCTCCCAGCTCCCTAGAGAGTCAGGAGAACAGCACAAAGACCTTATTTGCATATGGGGGATCCAGAGAGTCTGTGCAGGGACCCTGGGTTTGGGGGAGACACTGTCAAGAGGTGCTGGGAACCCCCCGAAAGGAGGGCAGCTCACACTCACTCCCAGAGGCCTGGGTGAGAGTCCGCAGGGTCCCCGTGCAGGTGTGCACATGGGAGGCAGGGCTAGGTGGCCCCTCACTCACCGGTAATGTAGAAGGCCTTGTAACGCTCCAGGCGGACAGTCTGCAGGACTCCAAACTCTCCAGCTGCCCCACTGTTGGGGTGGAACAGCACCTGGGAAAGAGTGGCAGAGCTTACTAATAGAAAAATTGGGGGAGCTCGGTGGCTCACACCTGTAATCCCAACACCTTGGGAGGTCAAGGTAGGAGGATCGCTTGAGCCCAGGAGTTTGAAACCAACCTGGGCAACACAGCAAGGCCCTTCTCTACAAAAAAAGACAAAAATTAACCAGGTATTGTAGTGCACACCTGTGGTTCCAGCTACTCGGAGGCTGAGGTGAGAGGATTGCTGGAGCCTGGGAGGTTAAGGCTACAGTGAGCTATGATCATACCGCTGCACTCCAGGCTGGATGACAGAGTGAGACCCTGTCTCAAAAAAATAAATAAATAAAATAAAATAAAATAAAACATGCTAGATGATACTGGATGCTCCCTGGAAAATATTACTGCCTTTTTTAGGGTCTGCTTTCCCTATGCCTGCACCCCAACACACACTGACAGACACAAGCCTGGAGTCCACACCAGCCAACCCCAGGGAGCCTGTGAAGTTATTTTGCTGGTTAATTGATGGGAGTGGGTTACAACTCTGGAAGAGTAGGCAAAAGGTCTCACTAGGTAGGTCAGATTCCTAGGCCTGAAACCTGCTATGTAATTTACAAAGTCCACTGCAAAATGCAAATCTGGGATACCTTATACACAAACTTAAAATTTCACGATGACTATGGCAGAGCTTAAAACCAAGCACAGAGCCTCTACAAGTGCGCGGCTCTGTGTGGTGCACAGGTCACAGACCTACAAGACCACCCTGCCTGAGTTCCAACCCCTCAGGGTCAGGATGGGCCTTGGGGACTTACTTGTTTTACAAATATTTCCAGGGATTCTGATGCAGGTGACCCTTAAATCTCTTGGAAAAAAGGCTTCTTTAGCATCAAGTCAATTTTCCAACTCTCTCTTGAGCAGGGATGGTACAAAATGTGGCATCCTTGATTTCCCCAGAACCAGGCACAGCCCAGCCTCTGGACACAGACGCCCACAGCTATGACTCAATCTGACTATATTTGGACTGAGGAAATCTTTCCTCATCAGGTCACAGATAAAAGAATTACCCTACAGAATGGAAACACCTAATTCAGGGTTCTCAAGGGAAGGATGTGAAAGAAAATAAAAGGCCAGCGTCCTTGGTAGGTTGCTGGGTCTGGGCTAAAAGCATGACATTGCCTTGGTATGAATCACAACCATATATATGGCTGGAAAGGCACTTACATGATTCAAAGTTTCCACGGGACTTTAAAGAAAAATGAGAAACATCTGTTGGAGCAGTAAACAGCTGTACCCCCCGAGTTTCACAACTCTGAGAGGATGCCGCCGAGGTGGGTCTCCTCCCCACACCTGCTGCTTCCAGGTTCTCATGACAATCCCTACAAATACCCAGGGCGCGCGTGATGACAGCAGGTTCCTTCCAAACAGGAAAAGAAGTCGTAACTGAAAACCCTCACTTCTTCCATCCCCGCAGAAAGCCAAGCCTCTTCACCACAGGAGACTGTTTCGTTTCCTTCTTGAGACAGCAGAAAGTGGGAGACTTGGAAAATCTATTGTCAATTGATAGACGATGCACTCGGACACGCAGAAGATGGGAGTGAAGGCTTGCTGCTTCAGGTCATTCATAGTACTTGGGTCGCAATCACAGAAACTCCATGAGGGTGGGCTGCTCTGTTCCCACTATTTATGTGGCATTACCAGAGGCAACTTCCAAAATCCAAGAGGAAGCAACACCGTGGGATGGTTCATTCTCAGAAACATAGATGGACTTTGGACAACTTGTCTATGCATTTTTTTTTTAGTTTGAGCAGACCCATTATGGCTTTCTTGTTTACATCAATATAGGATGGAAGTTGTCAAAAGTACATATGAATCACAGTTCTCCAGATGCCTGGTTCAAATTTCAAAGATGACTTTATCTTATGCAAACTTGTTTTGCCTTCCTGGTTGCCATTCTTGCTCTATTTTATCTTCTTGTGTTTTTTTTAAGCACAAGTGTTCCCTTACTTTAGGTCCTAGAGGGTGCTGATATAGCATCCCCCGAAGGTGGGCTTCTTCACCATTCAGGTAGGGATGCACAGCCCCTAAAGGGTGCAGACGGGGTGGTCAGTAGTTTGCCACCCACTCCAGATGTCTCTCGCCACTAGGGGCCTCCCTAAGAGAAGCGATCCGCATTCTGGACGTTACAAGGCAGCTCGTTTCCTCAATGTACGGCCTCCAGGGGTGTGCCAAGCATTTGATGAGCCACAGCAGCCCCACACAGTGTTGGGCTAGGCAGATGCAGAGCTATTGGGGAAAACGTTCCTTCATGGACAATTTCTGGACCTGATCATAACAACCTGGGGCTAAGGTACAACCTGAGCATTGGTGATGCTGCCATGTGGGAGTCCAGAAAGCATAAAGTGGAACATTTGGTTCTCGGCTGTGCAGACCTCATCTCTCTCCTGGTGACCTTCACTGCCTTGACGCAGACGCATCAAGATCAGACGCAGGAGGTTGGGCTGATGCAAGAACACGCAGCATGGTGTCAGCTGCCGTGGTTTTGAACATCACAGACACAATGTCCCTAGAGGTTGATGAAGTGGGTTGTGAGAACACCATCCAGTGGGAACTCGTAGCTCATTACGTGCGCAACGCCTCTCAACTCTCTTGCTTCTCTGCTTAACTCTTGGCTACTTGGTTTGCAATAGGGAAGAACCCAATTGCTAAGATGCACTGACATATTGTTTTCAGCTGAATAGCCAGGAGTTACTTTGAACTTCTAGAACTGAAACTGTTCCTAAACTAACTCATGTTGGAATCCTTGTAAGCCCAGGATGTATCTGAGAGTGAACACAAATTGTGCTTATTTAAAAGTACGTATGTATACACATATGCATGTGTGTATAGACATACGCATCTGTGTATGTTTGCATGTATGCAGACATATGCATGCATATACATATGTATACATGTGCATAGGCATGCACATAAATATATGCATATATCTCTATGAATATGTCTGGACATATACATATGTATATGTGTGCATACAAGTGTATACATATATGTGCATAAACATGCATATGCATACATATGTACACATGTATAGTGTTTGAACATAAACATAAACATGTATATATGTTTAGGTATATAGACACATGCATATGCAAACTTATGTATGCATGTATAATCACACATATGTATACATATTTATACATGCATGTACACCAACATGTGTATCTGCATACATGTGTATACATGCGTATATGTGCATGATATACAAACATACATATGCAGGCTGGGCACGGTGGCTCACACCTGTAATCCCAGCACTTTGGGAGGCTGAGGTGGGCAGATTACCTAAGGTCAGGAGTTTGAGACCAGCCTGGCCAACATGGTGAAACCCTGTCTCTACTAAAAACACAAAAATTAACTGGGCATAGTGGCACCATGCCTGTAATCCCAGCTACTCAGGAGGCTGAGGCAGGAAAATCGCTTGAACCCAGGAGGTGGAGGTTGCAGTGAGCCAAGATCGTGCCACTGCACTCTAGCCTGGGAGACAGAGTGAGACTCCATCACAAAAAAATAAAATAAAATAAAACCTGCATATGCATACACATGTCTAGAATATGCATGCATATGTATGATGCACATGTACAGACACATCCACACATATGTCTGCACATGTGTGTATGTATACATGTATGTATGTATAGCATGTTTGTGTGTGTATATCATTCCTCATATTCTTACCTTCTGGCCTCCCCCATAGCTACCCCAAATTTGAGACAATTTCCTCTTATTTCTTTAGGCCTATTACTCTGCTTCAATAGAGAGGACTGACCAGAGAAGACCAAACCGAAATTCAGGTCCAGCAACTACCCACGTTGTCCTCAAACTTCAGAGTCTTCTCTCAGGTGTCTTCACTGACCCTGCAGGCATGCTGTGGGAGGCAGCCTGCCAGCCCCATGTGCTCTTAACCTTGACGATACCATCAGCTGCTTCCCACAAGCAGTAAGTGTGGCTGTTTCTTTCTGGGCCATGGGGTGTGGTTAGGGAGCAAGTCAGTCCTGACTCCAGCTGCATTAACCACACCATCATACATCCCCAGGACGATGCTGTGATTTGTATCTGGTTTCCCAGTCTGGTTCCTGCGCCTAACCCTGCTGGGCGCTAGTTACGCTGGGGTCTCTGTGAGCCTGCGCAAAACTATAGTTAGAGAAAGAGCAGAGCTCTCCCGTCTGAGAAAGGAAGTTAGCACATGAAGGAGCTGGCTTCCACAGGCAGTACCAACAACGTCAAGGAGACCACAGTCCTTGAAGCACTTCCTGGTGACCCCAATTATTCCTAGCAGCCATGGTAATAAACACTCTGGAGCACCTCTCCAGTGACGTCTGTGACAACCCTCCAGGGTCACATACTGCTAACTTCCAACCTCAAGGCGGAAACCATCTTCCTGCTTGCTGCTCCTGCTTAGGAAGAAGGGCTAGGCCTGGAAGGGTCCGCAGCTCTAGCGGGCAGATATTCTGGGGAGAAGCAGGACTTCAGAAGACCTCTCAGGCGTCATCTGATAACGCCTAAAAACAGCATTCATGTGCACAGAGGCACCGATGGCCCACAGAGGACCCGTGTTCTGGTTTGCTGGGGGAGGCTGGGTGGAAAGAACAGCTTCAGTAATTACCAGCTACAGGACACTTGTGTACATTTGAGTCACTTCCATGTGACCCTTAGCAAAGACATAAATAGACCCTTTGATGTGTGGGTCCCTCACTAAAATGGCATGCATTTGCAGGGCGTTGCAGAGGGGACTCACTGCTCCTTTGGCCTCCTTGTCTCTTCCTGCTTCCTCTTCCATTTGGGGAAAGGAAAACACAGGGAAATGACAAGGAAAGGCCATGAGGCCTGACATTTCCTGGCTGTCACTGCCAATGAGTGCTTCAGAGTGCAAAGAGGGGACATTGAGGAGGTGAGGCTGGTAAGTGGAAGCCTAAAGCCATTGTCACAGACTGCTTGGTCAGGAAGAGGCTGCAGTTCGGGCATGGTGGTTCACACCTGTAATCCCAGCACTTTGGGAGGCCAAGGTGGGTGGATCACTTGAGATCAGGAGTTCAAGACCAGCCTGGTCAACATGGTGAAACCCCATCTCTGTTAAAAATACAAAAGTTAGCCAAGCATGGTGGTATTGGCCTGTAATCCCAGCTACTCAGGAGGCTGAAGCAGGAGAATCCCTTGAGCCTGGGAGGTGGAGGTTGCAGTGAGCTGAGATCACGCCACTGCACTCCAGCCTGGGCATCAGAGCAAGACTCTGTCTCAAAAAAAAAAAAAAAGAAAACCACAACAGGCTGCAGAGCATGTGCTGAGCCCTCTGGAGCCAGGGGAATGTTGGATGTAAAGCCCTTGCTGGACCTGCTGTCCAAATGGTCTTTCACTCATTTGTTCGTTTGTTCCATTATTGGTTCATCCAGTTTGCATGGACTGAATGCTGGCTGAGTGAAGACAGTGAGAACTCAGAGCTGAACTTGATGGCTCAGATTCTTGCCCTCAAGCAGCTTCCATTCTAGAGGAAGAGGCTCACAATAAACATGTTGTAGACATTAGTCAGTCATCTCATCTAACAAAACATGATGGGTAGCTATGTCATTAAATTAAAAACATGCAGAAAAAAAAATGCCCATTATAGGGAATGAGAACCTATATACACCCACCTAAGCCAAATTGTTAAATATAAATCTGGATGGGGGTTTGGGGGGAGAAAGAGGCTCATCTGAAATGGAGTGGGAACCAGCCACTTGCTTGCATCTTCTGAGGATGGTTCTGTCTGCACAGAGGTGAGAGGCAGCAGCCCAGTCTCCTAAAGGGCCTCATGTGGGCACATACCTCCCCAACTTACCCGGTGCCCAGGCTGTGACTGGCCAAAGAGCACCTCGGAGACATCCACACCATCAAAGCGCCGACCCTGGGGCAAGCTGGCCTGGGCTAGGGCTACCACAGTCGGAAAAATGTCCAGCACGCTGTAGAAATAAAAAGACTGAGTTGGCCCCAGCTCTTCTGACTTGCTCCCTGACCCTGTTCTGTCAACACCCACCTGAACCAGCCCAGAGCAAGCATCAACACTGGCTCACCTTCTCTACCTGCCTTTTATTCCTTTAGGTTCCACCTGGATTTCTGCTCCTACAAGAGGCAGAATGGTGCAGCAGTTCAGCACCCAGGCTCTGCAGCCAGGTGTGGCCTGGGCTCAAATCCCAGCTCTTCCACATATCTGGCTTCTCAATGCCTCTGTTTTCAGTTCTTTAAAATGGGTAGGATATTTTAATAATATAGTAGTTCCCCCCTTATCAGAGAGAGACAAGTTCTAAGAGCCCCACTGAATGCTTAGAACCTTGGATTGTACCAAATCTGATTACCATAAATCAGACATGTCTATTCATTATATTTTAGAGATAGAGTCTTACTCTGTCAGCCAGGCTGGAGTGCAGTGATGTGATCATAACTCACTGTAACCTCGAAATCCTGGGCCGAAGCAATTCTTTTCTGACTCCAAGAGTCAGAAAAGAGCTGGGACTACAAGATGTACCACCATGCTTACATAATTTCTTTGTTGTTTTATTTTTAATTTTATTTTGTAGAGACAAGGTCTTGCTATGTTGCCTAGGCTGGTTTCAAACTCCTGGCTTCAGGTGATCCTCCTGCCTCGACCTCCCAAAATGTTGGGATTACAGGCATGAGCCACTGCACCCAGCCAGAACACGTTTCTGTTCATGTCTTCCACTCACAAATGTAATGACTTTTCCATCTGAACTAAGTACTTACCATGAACTGTGGCTATAACTTTTTCAGTTTGTGGCGCAACACCAAAACTAGCACAAATTTCTTTTTCCTTCTTCACAATTTCATGATAGGAGATTCATTCTTGGTGACTGATGCCTGTAATCTTAGCACTTTGGAAGGTCAAGGTGGGCATATCACTTGATTTTGTTCTCGCATGAACAAAATCCACCAAAATGTGAATAATGGCTGAACAATGGCCATTTTGAGACCAGCCTGGGCAATAGGGCAAAACCCCATCTCTAACAAAAAAAAAAAAAAAAAAAAAGAAAAAAAAATAGAAGATTCATTCTCACCACAGATCTTAACAACCTCAGCATATAAGCACATAATTTCTTTTCCTTTTCTTTTTTTTTTTTTTTTTTTGAGATAGAGTCTTGCTGTGTCACCCAGGCTGGAGATACAGTGGTGCAATCTTGGCTCACTGCAGCCTCTGTTTCCAGGGTTCAAGCGATTCTCCTGCATCAGCCTCCTAAATAGTTGGGTCTACAGGTGCATGCCATCATACCCAGCTAATTTTTGTATTTTTAGTAGAGATGGGTTTTCGCCATGTTGGCCAGGTTGGTCTCGAACTCCTTACCTCAAGTGATCTACCTGCCTCAGCCTCCCAAAGCGCTGAAATTACAGGCGCGAGCCACTGGGCCCAACCCTTTTTCCTTATTAAGTGAAGAACTTTCACCTTTCACTTAAAGGAAGCGTATTTCAGCTTCTCTTTGGCATATTCGAATCGCCAGCATTACTACTCTTGCACGTTAGGGTCATTAGTAAGTAAAAATAAGTGTGACTGGAACATAAGCACTGCTACACCTCGACAATCGATCTGATAATGCAATGGCTACTAAGTGACTACCAGGCAGATAGCGTATACAGTGTGGACCCACCAGACAAAGGGATGACCCATCCTGGGTATGATGGGACAGGACAGTGCAAGACTCCACCACACTCCTCAGAATGTGCACAATTTAAAACTTACGGCCAGGCACAGTGGCTCACACCTGTAATCCCAGCAGTTTGGAAGGCCGAGGCAGGTGGATCGCCTGAGGTCAGGAGTTCGCAACCGGCCTGGCCAACATAGTGAAACCCCATCTCTACTAAAAATACATAAAATTTGCTAGGCATGCTGGCACCTGCCTGTAATCCCAGCTACTCGGGATGCTGAGGCAGGAGAATCATTTGAACCCAGGAGGCAGAGGTTGCAGTGAGCTGAGATCGAACCATTGCACTCTAGCCTGGGCAACGAGAACGAGACTCCATCTCAAAAAACAAAACAAAAAACTTATATTCATTTCTATAATTTTTCATGTAATAATTCTAGACCATGGTTGATCACAGGTAGCTAAAACTACAGAAAGTGAAACCATGGATAAAGGAGGACTGCTGTATTGGTGCCAGCTTCAGGAGGCTGTATGCATGAAACACACGTGTAAGGCACAGAGAAGAAGACCTGGCAGTCAGAAAGTACTCATTGGATGCTTGTGTTTTAATGATTCACAAGGGTAATCCCTGCAAGCCCATCTAAAAACTGAGGGGTTCTACCTGTCACCAGCTTGGTAACAGCCATTCGCTTGGAGGAAACAGTGTGGGACAGGTGTCCACAAGAGAATATTCACTGCATTTTTCCATTTGGTGGGTCTCTGTATTATAAAAGATATAGTTTTTGTTCAAAATGCCATGATATGTGAAACATTCTACTCTCTTTATTTTAGCTCTTTTAGTTCATTATAAAATAGTGAATGCCGCCAGGTGCGGTGGCTCACGCCTGTAATCCCAACACTTTGGGAGGCCGAGGTGTGTGGATCACCTGAGGTCAGAAGTTTGAGACCAGCCTGGCCAACATGGTGAAACCCCATCTCTAGTAAAAATACAAAAACGAGCTGAGTGTGGTGGCAGACGCCTGTAATCCCAGCTACTTGGGAGGCTGAGGCAGGTGAATGGCTTGAACCTAGTAGGCAGAGGTTGCAGTGAGCCAAGATCCCACCATTGCACTCCAGCCTGAGTGAAAGAGTGAGACTCCATCTCAAAAAGAAAAAAAAAGTGAATGTTTATGGTAGAAAAAATGAGAGCATCCAGAAATATAAAAGAGAGAATAACATACACTTAGTCTATCACCCAAAGGCAGCCATTGTTCATATTTTTTTTCTTTTTAATTAATTAATTTTTTTAAAAAGATGGGGTTTCACCATGATGGCCAGGCTGGTTTTGAACTCCTGACCTCAGGTGATCCACCCACCTCAGCCTCCCAAAGTGCTAGGATTACAGGCATGAGCCACCATGCCCGGCCATTGTTCATATTTTAGTGGATTTTGTTGATGTGATTTTTTTTTAAGTCATACGGTACAAGGTTACTCTACCTACGGCACATCTTCCTCCAGCCTGTTGTGCTCATGTTGGAGGAAAACAAAAGTCTTCAGCAAGAACAGAGAGGCTGCTCCTTCAACAGAGCCATTTATCTGATGACCAAGCCAACTGAAAGTCAGCGGGGCTTACTGAAGGCAGGAGGGCTGAGCTAATGGGAAGCTGGACTTCTTCACGAAAGAGGCTCTGGTTGCCCTGAGGCTGGGCGCAGCAGCGGACTTGAGGTTTTTGCATGCACCATTCACCCGAAAGCCTCCAGGGAAACACATGCCCACTTTCCTCAGTCTGATATCTGGGGACCTGGGGGGATATCCTCCCTCTAAGGGGTCTGCAGAAAGGACCTTCCCTGAGGCTCCATCTCCTGTTAGCCACTTACTTCTGCTCTCCAGGGCTCTACCTACAACCCCAGGCAGAATCTCTCCATTGACTACAGTACAGAGTGTTTCTCTTTGCCTTTGGCTCTCACATTCCTTGGAGCTGATGACTTATCTCTTGAGATACAAGCTCCGAGACCTGGCATCCTACTCCAATGCAGTCAAGAATGCAGACTCAGCGCTCGCAGAGCATGGAACAGTCCAGAAACCTGTCCAGAGTCCAAGGTCCCCGCCACAACCCGGAAAGCAAAGAGGACCACAAACCAGTCTGAAAAGGCTGCCGTGGTTTGGAGCTGTTTGCTTGAGTTTTCTCGAAATTGTGCCCCTGAGAAGGATCAGCGTCACAGATGGGTCGAATCAGTCAGCAAGAGAAACAGGATCTGCATTCGATGTTGGAAAGTATTGTATATTTTCTTTTGCCATGTGATTTCCCCCCACTACTCTATCCTGAGGTTTAGCATCCTAATTATATAGCACTAAGTCTAATGTTCACGGAATCCTAATGTCTCAGACTTTGGCAAGAACTTCAGAGGTACCTAGTCCACACGGAGCACAAAGAAAACCTCTCGCCCATGAGAAAAGCTTCAGTACGTCCGGTGACTCAGGCCACTCAAGGCAGCCCCGTCCAGATTTGGCAAGCTTGGGCTATGAAATGGTCCTTCTCTAAGTAACAGAAAAAGCCAAGACCCTGAGGTTAGCCCTGGAAGGGGAGATGGTCCTTGGCACAATCAGCCCAATGCCACCCCAGCACTGGGCCCCCAGCCTACGTGTGAACTTGGACAAAGCATCTGCCCTACTAAGGCTACCAAGGGTACCCCAGCTACTCCAAACCTCAAACCCCACCAAAGCAATTGGGCCTGGGAGTCTTTAAAACCTCGGAGAAAGAGATAAAATCAATAGAAACCTATACTTTCAAGTTTCCTGTGTTCATTTGCTTGGCTTTTGGCAGAGCCACATTTCATGGGACCTAGGCACTTCTGCCTTCGTGGGTTTTTTCCTTTTTTTTTTTTTTTTTTTTTTTTTTTTGCGATGGAGTTTCGCTCTTGTTACCCAGGCTGGAGTGAAATGGCTCGATCTCAGCCCACCGCAACCTCTACCTCCTGGGTTCAGGCAATTCTCCTGCCTCAGCCTCCTGAGTAGCTGGGACTACAGGCACGTGCCACCATGCCCAGGTAATTTTTGTATTTTTAGTAGAGATGGGGTTTCACCACGTTGACCAGGATGGTCTCGATCTCTTGACCTCATGATCCACCCGCCTCAGCCTCCCAAAGTGCTGGGATTGTAGGTGTGAGCCACCGCGCCCGGCCTATTTTTTTTAAAGAGGGTCAGGCACAGTGGCTCACCCCTGTCGTCTCAGCACTTTGGGAGGCTGAGGCGGGTGGATCACCTGAGGTCAGGAGTTCGAGACCAGCCTAGCCAACATGGCAAAACCCGCCTCTACTAAAATTACAAAAAAAAATTAGCCAGGCATGGTGGCAGGTGCCTGTAACCCCAGCTACTTGGGAGGCTGAGGCAGGAGAATCACTTGAACCCAGGAGTCGGAGATTGCAATGAGCTGAGATCACACCACTGCACTCCAGTCTGTGTGACAGAGTGGGACTCCATCTCAAAAAAAAAAAAAAAAAAAAAAAGAAAGAAAAGAAAAAGGAAATATGTGCTTTTTCTTTCCTATGGCTCCGGCGAACCCAGACTCTGAAGGTTGTTTGTAGAAAGGGTATATATTTGTGTTCTTATCCAAGGAGTTGCTGAAGGAACTTAGGAGTGGAGATGGGGGCAGTGGCGAGGAGGATGCATAAAGTCCTGGCCTGCTGGGTAGATCATTTGAGGTCAGGAGTTCAAGACCAATCTGGCCAACATGATGGAACTCCATCTCTACTAAAAATACAAAAATTAGCTGGGTGTGATGTCACACGCCTGTAGTCCCAGCTACTCAGGAGGTTGAGGCAGGAGAATCACTTGAACCCGAGAGGTGGAGGTTGCAGTGAGCTGAGATCACGCCATTGCACTCCAGCCTCAGCAACAGCCTTGAAACTCCATCTCAAAAAAAAAAAAAAAAAAAGAAAAGAAAGATCTGGCCTGCTGTACCCCAAAGTGTGCAAGTAAGGGATGGGGAAGGGGGAGTGGAAGGTCCACAGGAGAGTTCCTTCCAGAGGGACCCACATGGACTTCAGGACGCATAGGATGGGAACCAAGGTGCTGCGCTGGGCAGCCCTGGGGTGGAAGGCATCCCAGGATGAAGGCAGGGGATGGAGAGGAAGGGTATTTCCTAGAAGCTGAGAACATTTTATCTGGAAAAAAGATGGATCTGATCTGAGGACAGGAAGTAAGAAGCAGGAGGGGGTTCCTCCGGGATGGATTGAAGGCACTTGGACCTGGACAGAGAGGGAGGTTTTGTGTTCATCTCTCGAGTGAGGGTGCCAAGAGAACTTCCTCTGAAGAAGAGGAGGGGACAGGGAACAGCAGGGATCATCCCTCAGTCATGAGAGCAGTTCTTTCTTAGCACTGAGCTATAAATTTCTTTTTGCATTTAGTTTTAAGTTTTCTCCTGCATTGTTCTTCCCTGTCATTATCCCTGAGAAAAGTGAGGAGCCCACCCCTTCCTGGTCTCAGCTGTGGAGATGTGAGGGGCAAGCCTATGCTCACATTTGATGGGCAGCTTCCCTGGCACCCTCATCCACACACGGGTCCCTCTTAGAAGCCAGCATAGCCCCAGCCACACTGATTTCAGGGAGAACCAGGGTCCCAGGGGTCCCAGAGCATCAGGGGATGCCACCCAGCAAACCAGGCACGTCTTACAGAGTAAAGAGAGCTGCCAAGAGTGGGGGTGGGGATGAGACCACCTCCCCACCTCCCCCAACTGCCACCACCCATTCCCAGATCCAGGTAGGAGGAGAAGGCTTAGAAAGGGGACATGTGGTTAGGCCCTGCCTGGAGGTGACACCAAAACCACAGAACACTGCTGTGAGCAGCACAGCCTCCTCGCAGCTTCTACTTCCAACACCTGTGCCTTGAGACAGGCCAGAACCAGGCGAATCCCTCTTCCACACACCTGACTGTCTTTCAGAGAGCCACGAGGTAGCCCAGGGGATTACCTGTTCTCCTGGCTACACAGCAGCTTTAGCTGTTTTTCAAATGAGATTGTTTCAAGTCCTTTTTGCCATTCTGGTCACCTCATACTTGCCCCAGTTCATCTCTGAAGGATTGATCCTCTTTCAGAGCAGAGATAGGGTCTCCCAGCTCAAAGGCAGAGCAGGCCCTTCCCCTTCTTGTAGATGGCTAAGAGGGCTTCCGCTAAAGCCACAGTTCCCAGCCGGCGTGAGTTCATCCTCCCCAAGGACATTTGGCGCTGCCTGGAAACGTACTGACTATACCACTTAGGAGGTGGGGTGGGGATGCGATTGGCATCTAATGGGTAGAAGCCAGGGCTGCTGCTAAACATCCTATAATGCACACAGGACAGTCGTCCAAAACAAATCATGATCCAGCCCCAAATGCCGACCATGCCACAGTTGGGAAAGCCTGCAATCACAGTTTTAGGTGAAAATTTCTGAAACGTTTTCACATGTGCCGCCAAAGCCCTGCCCTCCTGAAGGTAAGGGAGCCCCTAAACAAAAAGCTTTCTGCCTAGTCTGCCCGTGGCTGCCACCACCCCAGTCCCTGGAGTAATGATTGAACCATAGTTGGACACGGCAATAAATATTTGTTGAATAAATGCATTTTCCCCATTCTGTACTTGTGTCTTTGGAGGCAGGTCATGTGCAAGGCCTTTCTCTCATCTTATGACATCACCCAGGTGCACACTGAATATTAACACTGGTTATCTCTAAAACCAGTGGGATCAATATGAATGGAAGCCCCACACCTTCTCTTTTACTTTTCTGTATTCATATTTTTATCAACTTAACTACTCTCTGATGCTCATAATTCCTCAGGGCCTTGAGAATATAGGTTTAAGGGACTCTGGCATTAGCTCTTAGGGGCGTAAGGGACTTATCTCTGATCTGGAACATCTCTATTCCTCAAGAAATAAAATGAGAGTAGATGATACACAGTCTAGGCGAGGGGTGCCAGGCTGGGTTCCCCAAAACATGAAGCATTAGCATCAGTTTCTTGAATTTGGATCATAACACCATTCCTGTCAAGCTGACTCTGAGGCGTCAAGGGAAAGAGAAACGCACACACACAGCCTGTCCAGGCAGTAAGGAAACTCCACCCAAATTTGCTTTACATGGATTAACATGCGAAACAGCAAGAAGGTAAATCTATAGAGGTAAAACTGGCTGGCTGAAATCCAGCCTAATTTAACCAAAAGCTATCCTTGGCTGGGTGTGATGGCTCACACATGTAATCCCAGTGCTTTGGGAGGCTCAGGAGGGAGGGGTGCTTGGGACCAGGAGTTCAACACCAGCCTGAGCAACATTAAGAGACCCCATCCCAGCCAGGTGTGGTGGCTCATGCCTGTAATCTCAGCACTTTGAGAGGCCAAGGCGGGCAGATCACGGGGTCAGGAATTGGAGACTAGCCTGGCCAACATGGTGAAACCGTGTCTCTACTAAAAATACAAAAATTAGCTGGGCATGGTAGTGGCCGCCTGTAATCCAGCTACTCAGGAGGCTGGAGCAGGAGAAATCGCTTGAACCCCGGAGGCGGAGGTTGCAGTGAGCCGAGACCATTGCATTCCATAGCAACAGAGTGAGACCCTGTCTCAAAACTAAAATAAATAAAAAGAAAGAGACCCTGTCCCTACAAAAAGTTAAAAAATTAGGCAGGCATAGTGGCACATGCCTGTAGTCCTAGCTACTCGGAAGGCTGAGGTAGGAGGATTACATGAATCTGGGAATTCAAGGCTGCAGTGAGCTATGATCTCCACACTGCACTGCAGCCTGGGCGACAGAGTGGGACCCTGTCTCTTAAAAAAAATAAATAAATAAAATAAAATAAAATAAAAAATAAAATAAAAAATGTCTGTGCACACACACACACACATACACATATATTAGGTTGTTGCAAAAGTAATTGCAGTTTTTACTACTAAAAGTAATGGCAAAAACCACAATGACTTTTGCACCAACCTAATGTATCTCCCAAGAGCCATGATATGGTGTATTGGTATTGTCCTGGCAAAATTCCAGGGGCCCTCTGGCAGACACTGCCTTGTACCCAGAACTCACTGCCTTTGGGTCATCAAACCATCCCCTCAGTCAGCTGTCTCCTCTAAGACCCTACATTATCAACGAGATGAGGCCGCTTAACCATGGTTGACTGTAGGTGCAAACGCCATTCTCCAATGAGAAGCCACTGCTTGGCTGTCTGTGATGCAGCTTGAGAGATGGCTGAGTTGGCTGTGTATGTGCAGTCCAGCCGTGAACACTTGGCCCCTCTTGATAAGCACTTTGACTACACCAAGTCAGCCCTGTAAAAAGCAGCCTGCCTGGCCCTTTTCCCAGGCAGTCTGACATCACAGATTCCAGGCTCCGCTGTTGTTGTCACACCTGCTAGTACCCGCTGACAGCACGCTGCCCCCTCCTGACTGTACAGGGCTGACCCGGAATTCCTGGGGGCCCCACAGGCTGCCAGCGATGATGCCCACCCACCCCATACTTTGGCCCTCAGAGCTGTTTACTCTTTTCTCCTGGGCTTGAGTCTCTCCCCTCCTTCCCATTGGATCTAGGGAAGTCAGAGGGTGCCAAGGAAGCTTGCTTGCCTCTACTCAGCTGTGTTCTTTATGCCAGAACTCACTGGGCTAATGGCAATGAACCTCTGGAATTAGGAAATTGGTCTTTGACCAGACCAGTATTTTTTAGCACAGGAATTAGCACAGAGTTCTATGGAGGGTCCCCCTTGTTAGTGAACACCGGGCAGAACCCAGAGAGGAAGGTCCTGTCTGAATGAGTGCAATATCCCCAGTATAAGTCATGGTTCCAGAGCTAGGAAGATGTTGCTTTCACATAGACGCTGCACAGCCAAGTTCTTTGCCATGGAGATGGCCTCCTGGATCTTCCTTACTGCAGCAGTAAGAGTAATGGTAAGACATCACATTTACCTGATGTGATGGGTCTGCAGTGAGTCATGCAGAGAGCTTCTTTCTAATAAAGGAAGCACCCAGAGACTCAGCTCATTGAGAAGCTTCACAGCCAGAAGTAGGAAGAATGTCTTCATCTAAGGATTCATTCTTTCCCTCATGTCCTGGAGGGGCCATCTTTCTTCTCCACTCTCCTCCTGGGGAAGTGGACATCTGGACTCCTTTCTTGGGCCCATCTGATTGCTAGAGACTAGTTGGCTTCTCACAGTCACCCCTAAGACACCTGCCTTAACCCCAAGGATGGAATAATCAGAGCTCAAATGATCTATTCCCTCTGTCAGCTTGGCCCAGGCTGAGAGGGGAGATGCTGCTGCTGCCATCTTTTCTGTGACTTTCTCTCCAGCAGACACAGCCAGGACCCAATGCTGATGTATGTGAAACTAACCAATCCCTTCTCCACGCAGGCATTATTCCCAGAAGATGGCTTGAGTCCCACTTCACTGTTTCTCCCTACACTCCTCTCCTCTCCCCTCCCCTCCCTTCCCCTCCCATCTCTTCCCTTCCCTTCTTTTTAGAGATAGGGTCTTGCTATGTTGACCAGGGTAGTCTCAAACTCCTGGCCTCAGGCAATCCTCCTGCCTCGGCCTCCCAAAGTGCTGGGATTACAGAAGTGAGCCCCCACACTTGGCCCCACTTCACTATTACTTTCATAGCTTCTACAATCAGAGTCTTAGAAGTGTCTGGGAACGCCTGGCAAAGGCCAGTGATGAACGAACTTCCTGAGGCCTCTAGCCACCCATGCCTCCATGACTTTTCTCACTCTGGACCCCAACACCTCAAGGTAGTTTGGGTCTCATACCTTAACAAGGCAGTGCTGGTGACATTGACTGGAACTCTGCCAGGCCAGTAAGCCAGCGCCGGGACACGGTGCCCTCCTTCCCAGGTTGTCTGCTTAGCTGGACATCCCCCTGTGAGAGGAAGGGAGGTAACTGGTTCATCCATGGTGATAACTTGAAGCTTCTTTTCAGCTAGGAGATAGTCTCTGGGAGAACCCCTCTCTGAGTTTCCAATAACCCCAACAAAGGAATAACTTTTTTGGTAAACAGCTATTTTCCTCGACTAGCTAGTATCTTTCAACATATGCTTTTTATTTTACTGGACTTCAGATGTAAAAAGTCGCCTCACTCTACTGAATCACCTCATTTTGTTTTCTTCATAAGATCTTCCCCACTATGAATTATTTTTTTCGTTTATTGATTTGCTTGTTTGTGTGTCTCAACACGTGAGACTTCATCAGTCTCATGCACCTAAGACAGAGAGGGGCTTAAAAAAATCTTTGTGAAATAAGTGAAGTTCTCTTCCTAGTGATCATAATGTGACTGTCTGTTTAGGATGAAGAAATACAACTATTAAAGAAGAAGGAAACTTCTCCAGCTATTTGATCTGCTCAACATCCAAAAACTGATCTGGCATGGATTTTATGGCTTTATTTTGTTTTGCTTTGCTTTGTTTTTCCTTGAATTAATGAGTTGTTCTGATGTTATGGAGACGGTGTCCGTAATAGCTCCAACCTCTTGCCTCTCGGGGGAGGTAAGAACCAACTACGTGCAATCTATGAATTTCCACTTTGGCAATTAAAGGAATTATTTTTGTAACCATTAAGTCAAAAGTGACCATCAGTATAATGATGGCCAGCGGGCTGGAAGAGATGAGGTCATGTTTGATGGAAACATCCTGAATACATGTTGGGTTGCATTAACCACGACCATCCCACCACCCCCACACACACCCCACCCTCATCCTGGTTGAGCCAAGGGCCAAGGATCCCACAAAGTTAGCGTGTGCACAGCCTTTCCAAGGCAAGTGCTGTGTGTGGCTCACACACACTGCGGTCATGCAACTTCCCTTTGTTTGGCTGGTGTGAATAATAAAAGCAATTACGTGGGGAGGATCGTGGGGAGGAACAAGATGAAGGCTTCTGTCGCCCTGTACCAGCACTGCTGCAAACGGAACCTTTGATGTCCCTGGCCCAGCACACCACACCGGAAATGCTCAGCATTCTTGGGACTTTTTCATAACCAGCTTTGGAGTCCCTCAAGTTTTGAAGTAAGAAACAAAACACAAAATAACTTACATCCTATGGACTGTTTATGTTTAAGGGCGTGGGGTTCGAAAAACCAATTGGAGTCTCTGCAGGCTGAGTGAGACGTCTTTTGATCTAGCCCAACATTGCTCAAGTACATCCTTCCTATCGAGAGCCACGTCTCCCATAAATACATATCGTTCCCTCCAATGTATTCGCACACTTGGAACAAAGAACCCAGAACCCCAGCAAGCATAAAACGCATTTCCACGTGGCTTTGGAATGTATGACTTATGCTTCAGCTTAGGGCCAACGAGCAGGGAGGAAGCATCCTCTCAAAGGCATGTGCTGGGGCTTTGTGGATACTTCCACCCCCATGGGGGCATCTTTGGAGAAGTTTGGGGTATGGGTGGGTGAAAACAGGGAGCCTGTTTATATGTATGACCATGGTGTATAATATTCAAATAGTCTTGTTTAACCTTTAAGGCCAGATGCTAAGGAAAGATCAAGGCTTTAGTTCCAGGAAACAAGCCATTAGCTCTGCCGGTCAACCAGAAGGCAGAAGCTGTGGGTCTGCATTGGGGTGGGTAATGACACCAGGGTTGGACACAGGATTTGGTCTCTGCCTCCAGGATGTTTCCAGAAGGGTAAACTGACCTTTAATTAGTAAATTTGCTAATTGGCCTTCACCACTAGGGATTCTTTTTGTTTGCCACAACCTTTTGTGTTGCTCTCTTGTAGGTGACTGACTTTCCTAATGCATTTTTCAGAGAAAAACATTTCAATGTGCTTGTCTTATTTCAGCAAAGGATTGAAAGCTGAAGTGGTTTGGAGGAATCTGGCTAGTTATAAAACAGGTATAGTCAACAAAGCAGACCTTCTCCTTGCAAAAGATTCAGGAATTAGGAGAAAGAAAAAGACCGGCTGAGAGAAACCCCCCAGTGTGGTCACTTAAGGAGCGATCCCCTCTTCCTGCTGTAGAGACTACTCGGCTGGTGCAGGCTACACCCTGGGTTCTGGCTTTCACGGGAAGACACAATTATATATGCCAGTCATGCAAATGATCACCAGCCCACAGACTTTGTATTCTAAAGGGATTTATCTTAAAAGAGTCTAGAGTGTGAAAAAGCATAAACATTATTTATGTATCACCCATAACACAGATACTGTCTTGCTATAAATCCCAAATTCTCACTGGTGCTGCTAGAAGCAGACAAAGCTTACAAAGATCTGACTAGGGTTGTGTAGTCTAATTATGAGATGCATATGCTTGTATCAAACAGACCTGTTGTATTTTACCTGCACCAGCAAAGGCTGAATTCTAGCATAGCTACTCCTGATCCCCCAATAGTCTTCAGTGATACCTGCTCCCGCTAATGGATAGTTATTTGAAGTTAAACATTTTAATAACAAGAGCAACAATAACATCCCCTATTTATCGAGCCTTTACTAAGTATCAGGTTAAGTGCCCCTAAGGCATTATCTCACTGAATCCTTATGACAACCTCTCAAGTTAGGCACTGTTATCCCCATTCTTCCGATGAGGAAAGCAAAGCTCAGAGAGGCTAAGTAATTTGCCCAAAGTCGCATAGCTAGGAAATAATAGAGCCAAGATCTGAATGCCGGTCTGACTACACAGCCAGCACCCTCACTCACTAAACCTTCTAGGGCAGTGGTTCCCATTTTGAACATATATTAGAATCACTAGGGGAGCTTTTAAAAAAATGCCCATGCCAAGGTCTCTTTCCCAGAGATTGTGATTTAATCGGCCTGCAGTGAGGCTTGGACATCAATATCTTCTAAAACTCTCCTGGGGATTTAGTGTGGAGAGCACCCATTCCCAGAGAAGGAGGGCAAGGGGCAAGACTGGGAAGAAAACACAGCACATTTCAAAGTTAAATGTAGCTTATGGTCATCGTAACCACAGGCTTTCTGTTACCCATGCCTTTATAACTTTATGCCATAGCATCATACATGTGACCTTGTAAGTCATAGTAAGAACAACAGATAATCCATAAATGAAACTTGTAATCACTTTTCAATTTCAAACACGATTCATTCATTTAGATAAGCCTCCATACTTTGATCAGGCAATGGCGTATTAAAAGTGTTAGTTGCCTCGGCTTTCTGTCGAGAAATGCATGTCTTATAGCCATGAGAATGCATTTCTATGCACTTGTGGTTACTTATGACTCTAATTAAAGCAGAACCTCTTACTTAAAGCAATAAATATTTAGCCACAGCAACCAAAATATAAACAAAACCATGATTCATGAATTTGCTTATTTGTGCTTCTCTGGGTACGGAAGTGAAGTGGCATTTTATGATGCATCAAGACAGGGGCAGGCTGAGGAAGACTCACCACGGCCCACGCAGAGGAACAGTGGCCTTTCTTGGCTGGGGCCCAAGGACCACGTTTCACTGAGTCAGAAGGGCAATGCAGCGAACAAGGAAATTCACAAATTTCTCCGTACAGAAGAATCACCAGAAGGGATCTCATCTAAGATATGGATTTCCGGGTCCTATCCCCAATAATTCTAATTTAATACATCTGGGGTAGGGCTCTGATTCTAGGTAATTCTGATGTCAGTGGTCCGAAAACCAGAGTTGAAGAAGTATTCAAGGAATAATTAGGAGGATGCCTTTGGGGGCAGGCAGGTCTCCAGTGCCACCCCTGCCAATCATGTGGCCTGGGGCAGAATTCTTACTCTCCCTCAGTCTCAATTATCTCCACCGGGAAGCAGGGAAGTGAATGTACAGTTGACCCTTGAATAACACAAGAGTTAAGGTACTGACTCCCGAGCAGTTGAAAATCTGGGCATAACCTTTGCCTCTCCTAAAAGTTAACTACTAATATCCTTAGGTTGACCAGGAAGCCTTACCAATAACACAATCAATTAAGACATATTCAGTATGTTATTTGTATTATAAACTGTAGACTTATAATAAAGTGAGCTACAGAAAAGAAAATGTTAGTAATAAAATCCTGGCCAGGCACAGTAGCTCATGCCTGCAATCCCAGCACTTTGGGAGGTCAAGGAAGGAGGATGGCTTAAGCCCAGGAGTCTGAGAACAGCCTGGGCAACATAGTGAGAACTTGTCTCTACAAAAAACAGTAAAAAATACAAAATTAGCCAGGTGTGGTAGTTTCAGCTGCTTGGGAGTCCTAGCTGGTAGTCCAAGCTACTTGGGAGGCTGAGGTGGGAGGATCACTTGAGCCCAAGAGGTTGAGGCAGCAGTGAGCTCTGATTATATCACTGCCCGCTAGTCTGGGCAACACAGCGAGCAAGCGAGTGAGTGAGAGAGAGAGAGAGAGAGAGAGGAGAAGAGAGAGAGAAGGAGGGAGAGGGAGGGAGAGAAAGAGAGAGAGGGAGGGAAAGAAAGAAAGAAAGAAAGAAGGAAGGAAGGAAGGAAGGAAGGAAAGAGAGAAGATCAGAAGAAAGACAAAATATAGTCTACGGCCATACCACCCTGAATGCACCCCATCTTGTCTGATCTCGGAAGCTAAGCAGGGTCGGGCCTGGTTAGTACTTGGATGGGAGAACACCTGGGATACTGGGTGCTGTAGGCTTAAATAAAAATAAAAAAAAATAATAAAAAATAAAAGTAAATTTAAAAAAAGACAAAATATATTTCTGTTCACTAAGTGGAAGTGGATCACCATAAAGGTCTTTATCCTGGTTGTCTTCACGTTGAGTAGGCTAAGGAGGAAGAGGAGGAAGAGGAGAGGTCGTCTTGCTGTCTCAGGGGTGGCAGAGGCAGAAGAGCATTCATGTATTAAGTGGACCCATGCAGCTCAAATTCATGTCATTCAAGGGTCAACTGTACTTATAGGGCTGCGGGAACAGTTATATAAGATAGTGCACATAAAGCTCTAAGCAAAGGACTTTTGCATAATGCCTGCCAGAGAAGTGCCAACCAAATTACCTATAAGGAGGAAATAGCAGAGATCACAACTTCTGACAGTTTGGTTTGGCATGCATAGTATTTTTCTTTTAACTAATGCTGAATGTCATTAGACAGAGTCCTCTCTCCAGTTTATTGAGTTAACACTGCCATGACTGACAAAAACCAACATTTGTTCCTTTATGTCACCCTCCTGGCCCACAAAAGCACTTGTGACTGGCTGCAGTGCCTGTTCTGAGGAGTGCACATTCTAACAGCCTTCTAAAGAAGCAGGCTTTCAGCCTAGTGCAGTGGCTTGCACTTTTAATACCAGCACTCTGTGAAGCCAAAGCAAGGAAGATCACTTGAAGCCATGAGTTCGAAACCAGCCTGGGCAACAAGCGAGACCCCTCTGCCCCATATCAAAAAAAAAAAAAAAATTTAAGTTTTGGGCATGGTGGCACACACCTATAGTCCCAGCTACTATGGAGGCTGAAGCAGGAGGATCCCTTGAGCCCAGGAGGTCAAGGCTACAGTGAGCCATGATCACACCACAGCACTGCAGCCCGCACAACAGAGTGAGACCCTGTCTCTACAAAAATGAAATAAAATAAAAGAAGGAAGCAGGCTTTGTTTCTAACTGTAGTATGTCCCCTTGCTAAGGATGCCTACAGTGTACTCGTTTTCTAGAAACACAGGGCAGCCTGGCCTCTATTCAGACCCAGGACTCTGGCTGGCCTGGAGTGGCCCTGAGTATGGGATGAGGACATTCCACCAAGCCTGGTGGCCAAAGGCCCAGAAAGAAACACAGTTTGACTTCCTCTGGGTCCCTATCAGCGGGCCCTGTCCCCAGCCAGGGCCAACAGCCAGAGTCCTTTATCCCTTGCTCTGTCACCCCACAGCACCTCTGACTTTTCCCCGCCCCACCCCCTACCCCAAACTGGACAGAAGGCCCAGGATGCAGAGACTGCTTCCCAGCGGGAAAGGTTATGCAACAACCTGATAGCATCAGATTACAAACAACCAAGGTCTCCCAGAAGCCTGGATGCCAAATTCAACAGAATGTTTCCTCATCACCAAGGGGGAGGAAGGAACAGTTCTGCTCTTCAAATAAAACAAGAAAAGATTTTCCAGACAGAGGAGCAGTCAGTGAAGGGAAAAACAAGGTGTCGGTTCTGTCCCGGGTAGGAAACAGATCTGGCATGGACAAGGGAGGGTGGCTGTGGGGGGACCCAGGCCTCCTGGTCCGGGCTGCGGGCTCAGAGGCGGCAGGGGTGTCTGACTCGTGCCCTTCTTCTTTGGGAGAAGGCAGGGCTGCTCTGCTCTGCCCCCGCCCCTGTTCCGTGTCTCCTCGTCCCTGCAGGGCACAAGCCAAGTGGAGCATTCTCAGTCCACACGCACGGGGTGAAAAGATGACTCCAGGAGACGCTGCCTCATCCCATCAGCTGAGCTGGGCGGCTCAGCCAGGAAAGGAAAGGGAAGACAAGCAGGGGGGTCTGGGGGCCCTGAGAACAGGGGAAGACAGCGCGTGGCCTGACGCAGCAGCCTGGCTTCGGGGAGAAAGTTGCAGGGCTCCTGGTACTGTTTGTCCTAATCCGTTGCGAAAACATTGACCGCCTTCTCTCTTTCATTTGCTCTTGAGTCTGGCCCCCGTACCGTGAGCCGTGCAGACATTCCACTGATGGGAAACTGGGTGAGGAGGAGCAGGTGGCCAGAGGGACCCTAGCCCCTTTGACTCACAGGATGTGGCCACCTGCCGAGCTACATGCGGGGCGCTTCCCAGAGCCCCAGCGGCATTCCAGGCAGAGAGGAAGGAGGAGGCTGTGGAATGGTCAGTTGACAGGAAGCTGCTTTGGAGAATGAGGAAGGGGAAGTGTTTACCCCCAGGCAGCAGCCTTTCAAGCAAAGTTCTCTTTCAAACTCCCAAGAAAAGAAGGGACTGGCCTCCAGCCCCAGCCCCATCATGATTTCAAATGCTGTCACCCACAGATCCCACATGAAGCCACGGAGTTAGCGGGAAGGCCTTGCTCCAAAAAAGAACGTTATCTTGAGATGCCTGAAATTCAGCTTCAGAACAAAGTTTCCCAAGAGATCCTGAACAACTTTTTTTTTTGGAGATGGAGTTTTCGCTCTTGTTGCCCAGGCTGGAGGGCAGTGGCACAATCTCGGCTCACTGCAACCTCTGCCTCCCCGGTTTAAGCAATTCTTCTGCCTCAGCCTCCCGAGTAGCTGGGATTGCAAGTGCATGCCACCATGCCCAACTAATATTTTGTTTGTTTGTTTGTTTTGAGACAGAGTCTCACTGTGTCGCCAGGCTGGAGTGCAGTGGCGCGATCTCGGCTCCTGCAACCTCTGCCTCCTGAGTTCAAGCGATTCTTTTGCCTCAGCCTCCCGAATAGCTGGGACTACAGGCACACACCACCATGCCTGGCTAATTTTTTGTATTTTTAGTAGAGATGGGTTTCACCATATTGAAGAGGCTGGTCTCAAACTTCTGACATCGTGATCCACCCGCCTCAGCCTTCCAAAGTGCTGGGATTACAGGCATGAGCCACTACGCTCTGCCAACCCTGAACACTTTTAAAATTATCTGTATGTGATTTAAGTTGCCCAGTCCTTTAGCGGGAGAATGTTTTTCAGGGTGTTTGCCAATCCCCTTCTAATGCTTCTATGGATGGGGTCCCATCAGGCCAGGAATAAAGAAATTGAGTCTAATGGAGGTTATCATTAGAGGCCAGGCACAAGGCTGGGAGCCTCCCCGGCAGTACCCCCACTGATTCTCCCAATAGACCATGGAGAATGGTCCATGACCCCACCTGACAAGAAGAGGATGCTCAGCCCTGAGCTGAATCAAGATTCAAGCCCAGCCTGAGAATCCAAAGCCTCCCTGCCTCCCACAGACGTAGAAAGGTTCAAACTGTCACAAGGGTTAAAGACTTTTTCCTGGACAATTATCAGGTTCAAAGGTGCAAGACAGAATTTTCCAGGTGGCTGAGCAGTCGGGTATAACAAAGTGTCCATAAGAGCAGTCATGTGGCTTGGGGAATGAGTCAGTGATGGTCAGAGAATGTGGGCCCTTCCATTGCTAGCTGGCCTTGGGGACACCCTCCATTCTTCTTGGCCTCAGTCTCCGTATTTGTCCAATAAGGTGATTGGAATAAAGATCGATAAAGTCAGCCAGGCACAGTGACTCACGCCTGTAATCCCAGCACTTTGGGAGGCTGAGGCAAGCCGATCACCTGAGGTCAGGAGTTCAAGACCAGCCTGGCCAACATGGCGAAACCCTGTCTCTAATAAAAATACCGGGCATGGTGGTGGGCGTGGTGACACGCATCTGTAATCCCACGTACTAGGGAGGCTAAAGCAGGAGGATCACTAACCCAGGAGGTGGAGGTTGCAGTGAGCCGAGATCACATGACAGAGCAAGACTTTTTTCAAAAAAAAAAAAAAGATGGCTGAGATCTTTTCCAATTTTGGCATTCTTTGAACTTGAGGGAATATTCCTGGAGATTTTGTCACTGGCTCTTCTCTCATTGGTCATTTTTGGATCAGTGGAAATGAGACTGGCACTTGTGCTTCTTTTTGTTCTTAGTTCCCGGATATGAGAGGGATCTTTTTAAAAAATTGAATAGCATGCTGGAGGGGGAGTGGGAAATGGTAAGCGACTGTTTAAAGGATATGGGATTAAATAAAATAAATACATATATATATTAAAGCTAAGCATAGGCCAGGTGCAGTGGCTCACACCTGTAATCCCAACATTCTGGGAGACTAAGGTAAGAAGATTACTTGAGCGCAGGAGTTTCAATCCAGCCTGGGCAACATAGCAAGATCCTGTCCCTACAAAAAAATTTTTAAAAGGAAAAGAAAAATTAGCTGGGCATGGTGCATGCCTGTGGTCCCAGCTACTTGGGAGGCTGAGGTGGGAGGATCACTTGAGTCCAGGAGTTTGAGGCTGCAGTCAGCTGTAATGGTACCACTGCACTCTAGCCTGGGCAACAGAGCAAGACCCTATCTCAAAAAAAAAAAAAAAAGTAGGGGCGGGGGTGCAGTAGCCCACTCCTGTAGTCCAAGCTGTTCAGGAGAATGAGGTGGGAGGATCTCTTGAGCTCAGGAGTTTGAGGCTGCAATAAGCTATGATCACGCCATTGCACTCTAGCCTGGGCAACAGAGCAAGACCATATCTCTAAAACATTAATAAATAAGTTAATTAAAGGATAAGGGATTTTCTTTGGGGGTGATGAAAGTGTTTTGGAACTAGATAGACACGGTGATCGCACAATATTGGGAAGTGCTAAATGCTACTTAACCAAACAACTTAAAATGTTAATTTTATGTGATGTAAATTTCACCCCAATATTTAACATTAGATAATGTCCCTCTCACTCTTAAAATCTTTCCATGGTTCCACATTTCCTTAGAATAAAAGCCAAACTGAAAAGACCTTTGAACGCTGGCCCCATCTCTTGCCATTCTCTTTGGTCCCCACAAACTCCAGACTCACAGACACAGGGACAGCTCCAGGGAGCGGCTCCTACTCCCTGCTGTTCCTACCCCTACCCAGGTTGCTGCCCTTGCCCAGAGCCTCTTCTCCTGCCAATCCCTGGCTGTCTCCTACTCATTCTTCAAAATGCAAATCACCCCCAAGGAAGCCTATTAGCTGCCCAATATGGTAGCCACTAGCCACATATAGCTACTGAGCCCTGGAAGTACGGCTGATGACCAAGGAATTAAATTTTAATTGAATTGTATTAATTTTAATTTAAATAGTCATATGTGGCTAGTACCTGGCATACCAGACTGTGTAGCTCTAGGCAGGTGGTTCTCAAAAAAAAAAATTTTTTTTTTGACATAGAGTCTTGTTCTTTCACCCAGGCTGGAATGCAGTGGGGCAATATCAGCTCATTGCAACCTCCACCTCCTGGGTTCAAGCGATTCTCCTGCCTCAGCCTCCCAAGTAGCTGAGACTACAGGCACGTGCCACCATGCCTGGCTAATTTTTGTATTTTTAGTAGAGACGGGGTTTCACCATATTGGCCAGGCTGGTCTCGAACTCCTGACCTCATGATCTGTCCGCCTCTGCCTCCCAAAGTCCTGGGATTACAAGCGTGAGCCACCACACCTGGCCGGTTCCAAATTTTAACTTGCATTGTCACCCAAAGGACTTGTTAAAACACAGATTGCTGGGACCCATCCCAAGTGTTTCTGATTCTTTTGGCCCAGGGTGAAGCCCTAAAATTTGCACTGTTAACAATTTCTCAGGTGGTGCTAATGATGCTGGTTGGGGACCACACTTGATAACCATTGATCTAAAGTTGAAAGTTCTAGACTCAGATGATTCTAGACTCATTATTCTGAATGTAGATGTTCTGGACTAGTGGTTCACCAAGTACAGTCCCTCGACCGGCCACATCAGCGTTACCTAGGAGCATCTTAGAAATGCAAAAGCCATCAGCAACCCAGCCCTCTTGGGTCAGAAATGCATGTTGGCAAGATTCCCGGGGGACTGTCTGCACATTAAAATCAAAGAAACACTATTCCACACTGTCATTCCTTGAGGTCAGGGTTTTGTTGATCTTTGCATCACCAGCACTGAGCATAGTTCCTGGTACATAGTAGGTGCTCAACAAATAGGAGGACTAGAAAACAGTAGGCGCTCAACAAATGATTTCAGGAGGAAAGAATATTTTTCTTTTTCTTTTTTTTTGAGACAAGAGTCTCACTCTGTTGCCCAGGCTGGAGTACAGTGGTGTAATCAGCTCACTGCAACCTCCTCCACCTCCCACATTCAAGCGATTCCCTTACTTCAGTCTCCTGAGTAGCTGGGATTACAGGTGCCCATCATCATGCCTGGCTAATTTTTGTATTTTTAGTAGAGACGGGATTTCACCATGTTGGCCAGGCTGGTTTTGAACTCATGACCTCAGCCCACCCTCCTGCCTTGGCCTCCCAAAGTGCTAGGACTATGGACTACAGGCATGAGCTACTGAACCTGGCCAGCTAGTAAATTTATTTCTCGTTATTCCTTCAAAGAATGGGGCCCAGTCCACATCCTTAAACCTGACTCACTATTTCAAAGCTGCCTCATAAGGGAAGAAAAGATCAATAAGGCAAATTCTGAGACAGGAGATCAGCAGGTTTTCTTCAAATGACAGCTCCCCATGCAGAAGCCCCTTAACTAACAGATCTTTTCCCCTACATCCATGGTCTCCACACCTTCCGGACTTTAACCTTGGGGCTTCTGAGATCAGGCTATTCTAGGCTTTCTTTCTCTTTTTTTTTTTTTCAATTGAGACGGAGTTTCGCTCTGTCACCCAGGCTGGAGTGAAGTGGCACGGTCTCAGCTCACTGCAACCTCCGCCTCCTGGGTTCAAGCTGATTCTCCTGCCTCAGCCTCCCAAATAGCTGGGATTACAGGTGCCCGCCACTTCATCCAGCAGATTTTTGTATTTTTAGTAGGGATGGGGTTTCACCATGTTGGCCAGGCTGGTCTTGAACTCCTGACCTCAGGTGATCCACCCAACCTCAAGCTCCCAAAGTGCTGGGATTACAGGTGTGAACCACCGCACCCAGCCTATTCCAGGCTTTCTAACTGAACCCTGAAGATGGCGGCCTGGCCCAAGGGTGTCCTAGGTACAGAAAGGAGGAATTGTGATCAGCTAGTACAATAAACCACTCCCAGTGTCTGCTATATTTCTCTAGGCTCTTGTTTCTTGACACAACTCCATCTACCTCCAGTCCTCCTTAGCATCTTCTCTTGATCCAAGTCTCCAGAAATCAGATGAAATCACAGCATTTTTGAATGGAAGAGAACCAAAAAGATCTATATATAGAGAGAGAGAGTGGGAAACATCAATATTCCAAGTGATAAAATAGTCTGGTCACTGAGAAGGTTAGTAGGAGGTGGTACTCAGCTCTCCTGATCCCTGACTCAAATTTCCAGACACAAGATATGACCACAGTCCAGTAGCCACTTGCTCCTAAAGTTCTCAAGATACCTGATCCAAGAGACATCAGGTTAAAATGGAAAAATAAAAATGATCATGGCTGAGCATGGTGGCTCATGCCTGTAATCCCAGCACTTTGGGAGGCAGAAGAGGGTGGATAACTTGAGGTCAGGGGTTCAAGACCAGCCTGGCCAACATGGTGAAACTCCGTCTCTACTAAAAATACAAAAACAAAAACAAACAAACAAACAAAAAATTAGCTGAGCATGGTGGCGCGCACCTGTAGTCCCAGCTACATGGGAGGTTGAGGTGGGAGAATTGCTTGAGTCTGGGAGGCAGAGGTTGCAGTGAGCCAAGACCATGCAACTGCACTCCAGCCTGGGTGACAGAGTGAGATCCTGTCTCATAAATAAATAATCAGCATTTCCTTCTCTGCATGAGACTCGTGCACAAATGCTTCAGTTTCTAGGTAACTACAGCTATCCTGCCAGACTAATATGGTGAAGGGAGGGTTAGTGGAGACCCCTGGAGACAGCTGAGGGCCATAGCTCAGGACTGAGTTTGACAGCAGGGAAAACAGCCTGATACGGTTTGGCTCTGTGTCCCCACCCAAATCTCATGACGAATTGTAATCCTCAGTGTTGGAGGAGGGGCTGGGTGGGAGGCGATTGAATCTCTTTTTTTTTTTTTTTTTTTTGAGATGGAGTTTCGCTCTTGTTACCCAGGCTGGAGTGCACTGGCGTGATCTCGGCTCACCGCAACCTCCGCCTCCTGGGTTCAGGCAATTCTCCTGCCTCAGCCTCCTGAGTAGCTGGGATTACAGGCACGCGCCACCATGCCTAGCTAATTTTTTGTAGTTTTAGTAGAGACGGGATTTCACCGTGTTGACCAGGATGGTCTCGATCTCTTGACCTCGTGATCCACCCGCCTCAGCCTCTCAAAGTGCTGGGATTACAGGCGTGAGCCACCGCGCCCGGCTGCGATTGAATCTTGAGAGCGAATTTCCCCTTTGCCGTTCTCATGATGGTGAGTGACTTCTCATTAGACTTGGCTGTTTAAGAGTGTGTGGCACCTTCCCCTTCCCTCTCTTCCTCCTGCTCCAAACATGTAAGATGTGCCTGCTTCCCCTTGACCTTCTGCCATGATTGTAAGTTTCCTGAGGCCTCCCTAGCCACACTTCCTGTATAGCCTATGGAGCCTGTATAGCCTTCCTGTATAGTCAATTAAATCTCTTTTCTTTATAAATTACCCAGTCTCAGGTAGTTCTTTAGAGCAATGTGAGTTTATTTGATCTCTTGGAGTACTGGTGTTTCTATAAATAGACAGGTAGATAGATATAGATAGAATGGATGGATAGATAGATAGATACGACAGACCATTTTGGATATTAGTCTGTGGACTAATACACAGCCCCAGATCTAAAATTCTGCCCCACATATTCCTCAGTTGGGAAAATCTTGCCAGGCCCACCTCTGAACCCCTTGGACACAAACATTGTAATTTCTTTATGAAACATATAATACCAGTTTATTGTGGGGGGAAATTCACCCCTTAAACTCTCCTTCTTCTGCCCAGAGATAATTTCTGCTGTTTTGTTACCCTTTATTGACTCTTTCAAGATTTTTCTGAGACTACATATGATTTTTTTTTTTTGAGACAGTTTCACTCGTGTTGCCCAGGCTAGAGTGCTGTGGCGTGATCTCGGCTCACTGCAACCTCCGCCTCCTGGGTTCAAGCGATTCTCCTGCCTTAGCCTCCTGAGTAGCTGGGATTACAAGCCACCCACTACCATACCTGGCTAATTTTTGTATTTTTAGTAGACACAGGGTTTCACCACATTGGCCAAGCTGGTCTCGAACTCCTGACCTCAGGTGATCCACCTGCCTTGGCCTCTCAAAGTGCTGGTATTACAGGTGTGAGCCACCATGCCTGGCCAATTATTTTTATATAATAAAATCATACTTTACATATTGTTTTGGAACCTGCTTTATTCATTGAAAAATATTTCATGTAAATGTTTCCGAGTCAATAAATATGTATGATTTTAGTGCTTCTTTATTCTTTTAAATCGAGGAATAATAATTTCTTTAAGCACTATCTTTTTACTAGACACTTGGGTTATGTCCACTACAAAAAAAATTCACTGCAATGAGCATCCTTTTTTATACGTCATGGAGCACTTGCCTAATTATTCCCTTAAGACAAATTCTTACAGGAAGAATTGATGCATCAAAAGACATTAGCATTTTTCAAGCATTTGGTCCATATGTCAAATTGTCCCCAGCATGGCTGCACTCTCAGAAAGTGAGGTCCTTGTGGGAAAGCTCTCCCAGAGCAGATGGGAGCTGAGTTGGAAGTTGAAAGATATTGAAATAGAGACAGAGGCAGCTGTGAGAAGCAGTATGGTATAGCAGGGCTCTACTGCTATACCATACTAAAAATACAAAAACAAAAACAAACAAAAAATTAGCCAAGCGTGGTGGTGCGCACCTGTAACCCCAGCTACACGGGAGGTTGAGGTGGCAGTATAGCAGGGCCATACTGCTGCTCACAGCTGCCTCCGTCTTTACCAACTTGAACTTCAGTGGCAAATGTAGCTCCCTCCTCACAAACTGTGTGACCTTGGGCAAATTACTTACCCTCTCTGAGCCTCTCTCTTTCTTCATCTGTAAATGGAGCTATGACTACCACCCTTCCACTATTGTAAGAATTGGAGACAATGTACATTGAAACCTTGCAGAGCTGTGCACTGAGTTTTTCCTGAATCGATGGAATAAATTAATGGTTGAATGGATGAAGGGATATGTTTTTTGAAAAAGAAAAGGAAAAGGAAGGAGGAAGCAAGGGAATGGGATGAAAGTAAAGACAAAGTGTATTTGTTGAGAAGTTCACAACTGCCTTGGGAGAGGGTGGGTCACCCTGGGAAGTTCTAGAAGGAAAGGAGAGACAGGGATGGGCCAAACTGAGCAGACGTTTTCTCCGTCACAACTTGTTCCTTATTCTCTGGGTACTGGTGGCTGGTGAGCAAAGGTGTCCCTGTTCCATGATGCCCCTAAAGCCCAGATATGAGCTGTCCCCTCCCAGAGGCAGAATCCCACACCCCAGCCTGGGCTGAGCATTGCAGTGGGCTCCATCAACCCCACCTGAGCCCGTTACCTTGACGAGTCTGCCACAGTCCAGTGAAGGGACCCACACTGCCCGCTAGCTCACACTTCTGAGCCCATGGGCCATTGTCTCCTAGAAACCAGAAAAAGCATGATGGTCACCAGGCTGGTTGGACACTTTTGCTGACTTTCCCACTCAGGCCCTACATCCCTGTGCACAGCAGGGACTAGACAGAAAAAGGACTTATCGAGATAAATATGGGCTGGGCGCGGTGGCTCACGTCTGTAATCCAGCACTTTGGGAGGCGGAGGGAGGCAAGTGAATCACTTGAGGTCAGGAGTTCCAGACCAGCCTGGCCAACATGGTGAAACTCCTTCTCTACTAAAAATACAAAAATTAGCTGGGCGCGGTGGCAGGCACCTATAATCCCAGCTACTCTGGAGGCTGAGGCATGAGAATCACTTGAACCCAGGAGGTGGAGGCTGCAGTGAGCCAAGATCGCTCAGCCTGGGTGACAGAGCAAGACTTCATCTCAAAAAATAAATACATACATACATACAAATATGATTCCCACCCATGAAGAACAACCCTTGGTATGAGGCCTGTCTCTACTGGGCTTTCAGACACGGGTGGTCTTTTTCTGTCCCAACCCAGCCCCATCGTGAGTCTGTTGCCTTCTATTCCCTTGCCCTTTTGTAAGGTTTCAACAGTCTCATTGCCACTGTCATCAACCTCAGCCCAGCGACTGTTTATTCAGCATCTATTATATGCTCAGTATTTCACATACATCATCTCCTAATACTCCAGCATGCTATGGAATAGATTCTGTTATTAGCTTAATTTTGTAGATGAGGAAAAGGAGGCTTGGAGCAATAGTAGAGTATAGATTCAAACCCTATAGGATTTGGTTTAGGTCTCTACTTGACCCAAAAGCAGTGCCCCTCCCTTTTTTTTTTAGACAGAATCTCACTCTGTTACCCAGGCTGGAGTGCAGTGGCATGATCTCAACTCACTGCCTCTGCCTCCGCCTCCCAGGCCTAAGTGATTCTCCCATTTCAGCCTCCCAAGTATTGGGACTCCAGGCGTGCACCAATACGCCTGGCTAATTTTTGTATTTTTAGTAGAGGCAGTGCTTTGTCACATTGGCCAGGTGGATCTGAAACTCCTGACCTCAGGTGATCCACCTGCCTCAGCCTCCCAAAGTGCTAGGATTACAGGCATGAGCCACCATGCTTGGCAAAAGCAGTGCTTTTAACCACTGCTGTGGTTAAACACGCAGTGCATGTGTGTGGCTTTTAAAGAGGCCGCTAGTGCAGACCACTAAGGCCACTCAGCCAAAAGACGTGATACAGGGAGTGGCAGCAACCAGAATTTTGGGGACCGGGGAGGATGGAGAAGAGGAAAATCTTAGAAGTGCTCAAGGACGACACAAGCTCACAATGTCAACATCATTCAGTGGCAATTAAGAGCAATACCCAGATAGCCGCAATCGACACACAAGGGGCCAGCAAGGGGCCTGCTGTGTGTGTGCAAACCTTCCCAGGGACTTGGCCTTGGGGGCCCCAACGGACAGGTGCTCAGCATTCAGGCCGGCAAGCCTTACCTGGGCCTCAAGTTCAAAGCAAGCCCCCTGACCTATGAAAGAGGATCTCAGGGCCAGACTCTGCTCTTCACAGGGAATGTGCAAGGTTATCTATTAAAAGGTAGTTAGGCTGGCTGGCTTTTATTACTTTACCTGTAAACCAGAGGAATGTGTTTCCCTTCGCTGTTCGGTCAACTTTGTCCTTGATCTGGCCCACCAGACCGTCCATCTCCCGAAGCCCTGCACCATACAACCTTCCGCCCTGTGGGGCTGCTGGTAGCTGAGTCACAGGTAAGGGCACGTGCATGTGGGCCAGACCTACGTACAGCAGGAAGGGCCTCCCGCTGGTGCTGAAACAAGAGAACAAGAGGTGACTCTGCAGAAGGCTCTCCTGGCTCGTCTGGGGCCTCAGGGATCCTCCCTCTCCTCCAGGAAAATCCCCAAAGCTCCTTCTGCCCCATGGGCTCAGGAAGGACACATTTAATCCTAACCTTCCAAGAAATTATGGAAGCAATCTGGTTAGCCAATTAAAAATGAGAATCACAGGGTGCGGTGGCTCATGCCTGTAATCCCAGCACTTTGGGAGGTCAAGGTATATGGATCACCTGAGGTTAGGAGTTCGGGACCAGCCTGGCCAATATGGCAAAACCCCATCTCTACTAAAAATATAAAAGTTAGACGGATGTGGTGACACACGCCTATAGTCCCAGCTACTCGGGAAGCTAAAGCAGGAGAATCACTTGAACCTAGGAGGCAGGGGTTGCGATGAGCCAAGATTGCACCACTGCACTCCAGCCTGGGTAACAGAGTGAGACTGTCTGAAAAAAAAAAGAGAGAGAGAGAGAGAGAATCATTACAACAATAGCCACTACTCCTTATCATTTACTGAGATAAATTTACCAGACATGGGACTCACATTGTCTAGGTTCACCCTCATCGTAATCCCCAAGATCCCTTTTGCAGATGAAGAATCAGAAGCTTAGAGATTAAAGGACTTACCCCAGGGTGTGCAATTAGCCACATGTCTGAATCTTGCTCTTAACTGCCGCACTCTAAAGCCTGAGGCACACATACTTTTAAATTTTATTTTGCAGCATCCAGACTATCCTGCCCATTCTCAGCCTCTCATTCCATTTTTTTTTTTTTTTTTTTTTGAGATAGTCTTAATCTTGTCACCCAGGCTGGAGTGCAGTGTCACAATATCAGATCACTGCAACCTCTGCTTCCTGGGTTCAAGCATTTTCTCCCGCCTCAGCCTCCTGAGTAACTGGGATATTAGGTGCCCGCCACCATGCCCAGATAATTTTGTATTTTTAGTAGAGATGGGGTTTTGCCATGTTGGCCAGGCTGGTCTCAAACCCCCGATCTCAGGTGATCTGCCCTCCTCCGTCTCCCAAAGTGCTGGGATTACAGGAGTGAGCCACTGCACCTGGCCAGCCTTGTTCCTAAGAGATCAATGGTTGTCTCGAGTTTTGATCACGGGAATTCCAAGGACACATATGACCACCAGATAACATCTAGATCAGGGCTCTGTCAGAGCCCTGTACAGTCTGCCACCTCTGTACTAATCTTGATTCCCTTGAAAGTGTAGAATAAAAGGCTTGGAGGGAGCTGGGGTAGCCTCCAAGCAAAGGTCCCGGCCCCACTCCCAGGCAAGAGCAGCTGTAGAATCACAGTGGCAGCAGGGACCTTCAGGGGGTCCCGCCCCCACAGGCCCATCCACAGGGGGTCTTTCAGAGGACAGCAAGAAAGGGTAGTGAGAGAGCACAGTCAACCACATATAGAGGATGTGGTAGATGCACACGCCTTTCATGCTCAGAGATTCAGTTTGCCCCAGGGTTCTCCTTAGCTCACCTGGTTTACACCACCTCTAGTTGGTCTAGAGTCAACTGTGCTCTCAAACCCCCTGCATCCTGGCTTCTGGGGTCTGCTGCCTGGGACTGTGCTTACACTCAGTTCTCTTTGATGGGCATAAAACCCTGGACACAAGCCCCAAGACAGGGGCCTCTGCCTTCCCCGTTTAAATCCACACTTTCCCTGCAACATTGCTATAGCTGTGTTGTTCAGAGCAGCAGCCACAAGCCACGTGTAGCTACTTAGATTTCAATTAATGAAAATTAAACCATATTGAAAATTCCATGGCTCACATGCTAGCACATGGGTGAACCTGGAGAGTATTATACTAAGTGAAATAGTCCAGTCACCAAGAAACAAACACTGTATGATTCCACATGTATGACCTACCCAGAATAGTCAAATTCAGAGAGAGAAGGTAGGATGGTGAGTGGTGGGGAACTGCAGGGAAGAAAAACTGAGGAGTCTATGTTTATTTTTCTGTTAGAAAAAAATGAAAAAGTTCTGAAGATGGATAGTGGTAATGGTTGCAAAACAAGGTGAATGTTCAATGCCACAGAACTTCGCATTTAAATGGTTAAGATGGTAAAATTTTATGATTATATATATCTGTATATACACATATCCACAAATACACACACACACACGCGCGCGCACACACACACACACACACACACACACATATTTCTAGCCACATTTCGAATGCTCAGCAGCAGCAGCAGGTGGCTAGAAGCCAGCAGCTTGGACAGTGCAGACAGAACACATCTCCAGTCTTGCTGAGTTTTTTTTCACACAGCACTGATTCGCAGTGCCTGGGCCCACTCTCTCAGGGATGGTCATGTACGGTTGGGCAGGTTGTGGCGTGTAAGAGGACATCCTGCTGAGTGAATGGGTCCTTATCTCCAGCTTACAATCTACTGGCTGGGTACGCTGCACAGAGCAGTTCCTAGCCAGAGGTGGTATCTTTTTAAAAAATTTTCAGGTAGATTCCACATTGCAGTGGTGCCTAGAGCTGGCTCAAATTTCAAGAATTTTTTAAACCAGTTGTTAAACATGGCCGTTGCTAAAAATTGAATTATATAAGTTTATAATTAAATAATTTTTTTTTTTTTTTGCCAGGCACAGTGGTTGATGCCTATAATCCTAGCACTTTGGGAGGCCGAGGCAGGTGGATCACGTGAGATCAGGAGTTTGAGACCGGCCTGGCCAACATGGCGAAACCCCATCCCTACTAAAAAATACAAAAATTAGTCAGGTGTGGTGGCAGGCGACTGTAATCCCAGCTACTCGGGAGGCTGAGGCAGGGAAAACTGCTTGAACCCAGGAGGGGAGGTCACAGTGAGCCAAGATTGTGCACTGCACTCCAGCCTGGATGACAGAGCAAGACCCTAAAAAGTCTCAAAAAAATAAAGAAAAAAATAAATTATATTTTTAAAAGATAGTACATCTCACCATTTATCACTTCCTAATTATTACATTCTACTATTAGGCATGCTCATGGGATTATTTACATCTGTGGTATCTGTGTGGTGGAAATAACACACAATGGCTTGCTACTGCCCATCATTTCTCAAAGCCACATTCAGTGACATCTCCATAGCTTGAAACTAGCCACGGTGAGAGTGAGTATTGATACCCCAGGAAGTGGCAAATGCTACCGATTGTGGCTGTTTTCTTAGAAACCAGTTCACCATGCGTATGGACAAGGGGTGGTTCCACGGTCTACCCTTCATCACCCATCATCATCCTCTAAACTCTCACCCACTATTCACAGTCACATTAGCACCCTAAGCCAGAGGCTTACAGAGACGGGCAGTTATGAGAGACGGCAGAGCACAGGCTGGTGAAGAGCTTAAGAATCTTGCATCCAAACGCCTGGATTTTTTATTATTTCAAGACTAATTAGCCCTGGACAATTAACTTAACCTCTGTCATCTACAAAATGGGGACAATCAGACCTCCCAACAGAGTTGTTGTATAACTTCCCACACTCAGCATCTAGTAAATGGTAGCTTTCTGGTTTTTTGTTTTTGAGATGGAGTCTCACTCTGTCTTCCAGGCTGGAGTGCAGTGGTGTGATCTCAGCTCACTACAACCTCTGCCTCCTAGGTTCAAGTGATTTTCTTGTCTCAGCCTCCTGAGTAGCTGGGACTACAGGCATGCGCCACCACGTCTGGCTAATTTTTAATAAAGATGAAGTTTCAAAATGTTGACCAGGCTGGTCTCAAACTCCTGACCTCAAGTGATCTATCTGCCTGCCTTGGCCTTCCAAAGTGCTGGGATTACAGGCACGGGCCACCATGCCCGGCCACTTTCTTGTTAATAATGTTGAATACATGCCAGCAGTAGTACGTATAAATGGTGCCCAAGGATGTACCTCTTTCTCTGCATCCTGATGCCAGGCTAGATTCCAAAAGATGACATCAGGCAGAGCCTACACAGACCCGTCCCCTGAGGCAACTCTCCCGCAAGCTACCTCTTCATTATACACTTGTGCTGAATAGAAAATAGAGTGGGGATACCTTGTGCTTAAAAAAAAAAATGCTGATTATAACACAGTGTGACTCCACTTTTGTTTTTTAAAACATGTTCATTTCAACTATACCTTAATAAAACCAGGAAACATGTTTATGCACCAGCATAGAATGAGGCTAGAAGAACATACTCAGCTCTATTAAAACAGATGATCCTCATGCTTATAATCCCAGAACTTTGGGAAGCCAAGGTAGACAGATTACCTGAGGTTAGGCGTTCAAGACCAGTTTGGCCAACATGGTAAAACCCTGTCTCTACTAAAAAATTAGCTGGGCGTGGTAGCCTGTGCCTGTAATCCCAGCTACTCAGGAGGCTGAGGCAGGAGAATCACTTGAACGCGGGAGGCAGAGGTTGCAGTGAGCCAAAATTGCGGGGCTGCACTCCAGCCTGGGTGACAGAGCGAGACTCTGTCCCAAAACAACAACAACAAAACACACACACACACACACACACACACACACACACACACACACACACACAAAACAACAGGCTATTTCTGGGATGTGGCATTCAGGGTGATTTTGTTTGTTTGCCTGCTTGTCTCAGTTTGCCAAGATTTCTAAAGGGAACACATGTTATTTGTGGGGGAAACAACTGGAATGGCGACTAGAAAAGGGAAAACACAACCAACGTGAGGGATCCAGGTTCAGATCCAAAGACCACAGGCACCCCCAACCCATCTTTCTCCTTTTTCCTGTTTAAATGCAGAGATGAATCTCTAGTGAGTGAGAGAATAAACTAACGAGTAGCGATGCAATCATATCGAACGTCTCCCCCAGGGCTGTGCTCTCCGCCTCGCATGGTCATCACACACAGCCGGGTGAGAGGCGGGATGCAGAGCGGGCAGCACCACCTCGGGGGCACTTAGACAAGCACAGGGGCCAGCACTGAAGGCAGGCAGCGAATCAAGTAAAAGAGAATTCTGCAGATCCCAGGGGTGAGCTCAGGAAGGCTGAAACATGTCTTTCATGTCTGCATCCTGAGGACCTGTGTCTTAGCCTGCTTGGCTGGTGTAACAAAACACCAGTTCCTGGGGTGGCTTAGGATACAACCATCGACTTCTCCCAATTCTGTTTTTTGGGTTTATTTGTTTTTGAGACGGAGTTTCGCTCCTGTTGCCCAGGCTGGAGTGCAATGGCATGATCTCAGCTCACTGCAACCTCCATCTCCCGGGCTCAAGTATTCTCCTACCTCAGCCTCTCAAGTAGCTGGGATTATAGGTATGTGCCACCATGCCCAGCTGATTTTTGTACTTTTAGTAGAGATGGGGTTCACCATGTTGGCCAGGCTGGTCTTGAACTCCTGACTTCATGTGATTCACCCACCGTGGCCTCCCAAAGTGCTGGCATTACAGGCATGAGCCATTGTGCGTGGCCTCTTTTCTTCTTTTTCCAGGTTCTAGAATGGAGAAGGACCTCATTTTTTTGTTTTGTTTCTGTAGAGATGGTGGGGTCTCACTATGTTGCCCAGGCTGGTCTTGAACACCTGAGCTCAAGCAATCCCCTACCCTTGGCCTCCCGAAGTGTTGGGATTACAGGCGTGAGCCTCCATGCCTGGCTTTAGGTCTACCAGTTCTAGAGGCTGGGAAGTCCACTGTCTGGTAAGGGGCTGATTCTTGGCTTATTAACAGATAGCTGCCTTCCCACTATATCCTCACATGGCCAAGAGAGAGCACACCCTAGTCTTTTTCTCTTCTTTTAATACAAACACGAATTCCATCATGGGGGCTTCACTCTCGACCTTATCTAAAGCTAATTACTTCGTTCTGGCCCTACCTCCTACTACCACCCCATTAAGAGTTACGATTTCAGTGTGTAGTCCATGACACCATGGAATATTGATTTGTATAAAATGTTTGATTTCAGACCAGGTGCAGTGGCTGACACCTGCAATCCCAGCACTTTGGGAGGCCAAGGCGAGTGGATTACTTGAGGTCGGGAGTTTGAGACAAACTTGGCCAACACGGTGAAATCCTGTCTCTACTAAAAATACAAAAATTAGCCAGGTATAGTGGCACTCGCCTGTAATCCCAGCTACTCAGGAGGCTGAGGCAGGAGAATTGCTTGAACCTGGGAGGCAGAGTTTGCAGTGAGTCGAGATCGCGCCACTGCACTCTATCCTGGGCAGTAAGAGTGAGTGACTCAGTCTCAAGAAAAAAAAAGGGAGAAATGTCTGATTTCAGACAGCCTGGGCTACTGCTCACCCGGATGCCTGACACACTCTGCTTATCAAGCCCTGTGTTCCCCATAGGTGCAATGCACAGTCCCAGACCTCATAGGGAACAGAGGCTCAGCTAGCTCTGGGAACTGGGACCCCATGCCTTCTACCCCCTCCTTTGTCCTATTCAGAGCTCTGCCTTCTGCTTAAAAAGCTAAAATCAAGCATTAGCATTTAGCATTGCTACCAGATTAAGGGGCTAAAGTCAACTAAACTGAATGACCAGCAGTGATACTCAAGTACTATATCGAGAGCCTTGGGTAAGACACTAAAGCCAACTAAAGACCCAACTAAAAACTCCCTAAGCCCTAGGGTGGACCCCCTTGCCAAGGAAGAGCCAAAAGCCACACGCAAAGGATACCTGGTGGATTTGACAAACAGGTCCAAGTTGGGGGAGGGGCTTGAGGCAGGAGACGAAGTCATGGAGGAGGATGGGCATGGACCTGGGGGCCTTTTCTGCTAATGCTCAGAAAATCATTTGGCATGTGGCAATCCCAAAGAAATCAGTATTTCTGAGGACTTCCTTCGGTAAAGTTAAATGCCAACAGGACTCGTGACTTTTCACTTAATAACCAGTTAATGAATTAACAAAGTGTTCCCCTTTTATGTACAATAAAGAGGCTATTGGTTGAGTTGCCTTTTAACTGATTAATTAATGGGTGGATGTCCCGGCTCCATGCCCACTTCAAAGTTAAACACCCTGGAGTCCCCATTCTTTCCCCCAAGAACACAGTGTTGTTTGATCCACTGCAAAAGCAGAAAAGACTGTCCCCAGCAGCCTTGAAGCATCCATGTGTCATGGGGTACAGGGACCTGAAACCGTCCCAAAGATGCAGGGAACTGGGAGACCCTCAACCCTTCAAATGGAAGAAGAGGCTCTGCCCTTTCAACTATGAACAATCTAAAATAAAACGACAGTTTTACAGAAACTCAGAAGGTCCTGAAAAACCCCTAAGGTGCAATCTCTGAAGCCCTTAGGAGCTGCTTTTGAAATTAAGACCTTAATAGATTTTATTACCAAGAAAAAGGATGCCTGGATCTTCTGCATTGCTGCCTCTACCCTCCCTGTTGAGCTTCTCTCTAAAAAAGTCCAATGTGGGCCGGGCACGGTGGCTAATGCCTGTAATCCCAGCACTTTGGAAGGCCGAAGCGGGTGGATCACCTGAGGCTAGGAGTTCGAGACCAGCCTGGCCAACATGGTGAAACCCCTGTCTCTACTAAAAATATAAAAATTAGCCAGATGTGGTGGCAGATGCCTGTAATCCCAGCTACTCAGAAGGCTAAGGCAGGAGAATCACTTGAACCCAGGAGGCAGAGGTTGCAGTGAGCTGAGATTGCTCCACTGCTCTCCAGCCTGGGTGACAGAGCAAGATTTTGTCTCAAAAAAAAAAAAAAACGTCCAATGTGGCTGATCGAGGGGTGGGGGATTCCCGCATATTCAAGGGGCTGCTGTGATCACTTAGCCACAGGTAGTCCCTTTTTAATTCTGCCCAAGTGGACAGCCGTGCAGCACGTGTTTCCTGGCCCACCTGGGCTAAGGCTGTAGAAAACGCCCAGTTTCTTGGAGCCCATCATCCTCGAGGAGTGTATAATCCTGGGAGGAACATAAGATGAACATATTTGGGATCATTAGAGGGCAGCACAAGGAAGTTATGAAGGGGGTGGGGAGGGTGATTGTGTGTGCATGTGTGCATGTACATGTGTGTGTATCCACCTGCACCCCAAGGTCTATAGGTGTGCACTCCAGATAAGTGTGCACAATTTGGGAGTTGTCCATTATTTCACAACGTCCATTCTTTGCCTGACATCTGACCGAGGTTGTAAACCAGCAATCCTCATACATATGTGATTTGTTAGAGATACAATGTGGTATGGTCTTGTTTTCGCTTTTTTGTTTTTGGGATTTTGGGGGTTTTTTAAGAGACAGGATCTCAATGTGTTACCTAGACTGGAGTCCAGCGATGCGATTATGGCTCACTGCAGCCTTGAACTCCTGGACTTAAGCGATTCTCCCAGTTCAGCCTCCCGAGTTAGCTGGCACTACAGATTCACACCACTATGCTCAGCTATTTAATAACTTTTATTAATTTTTTTTGAGACAGAGTCTTGCTGTGTCGCCCAGGCTGGGGTGCAGTGGCACGATCTCAGGTCACAGCAACCTTCGCTTCCTGGGTTCATGCAATTCTCCTGCCTCAGCCTCCAGAGTAGCGGGGACTACAGGTGCGTGCCACCACACCCAGCTAATTTTTGTATTTTTAGTAAACATGGGATTTCACCATGTTGGCCAGGCTGGTCTTAAACTCCTGACCTCAGGTGATCTGCCAGCATCGGCCTCCCAAAGTGCTGGGATTATTGACGTGAGTCGCTGCGCCCAACCATTTTTAAAAATTTTTTGTAAAGATGAGGTTTCACCATGTTGTCCAGGCTGGTCTGAAATTCCTGGCCTTGAGCAATCTTCCCACCTGGGAGGATTACCCAGTGTCATCCCAAAGCACTAGGGTTATGGGTGTGAGCCACTACACCCAGCCCACTTTTTGTTATTCTTATTTACTTTTACTTAATTTTACTTTTTATTTTGTTGAGACAGGGTCTCACTCTGCCACCCAGGCTGGAATTCAGTGACACAGTCTTGGCTCACTGCAACCTATGCCTCCCAGGCTCAAGTAATCCTCCATCCTCAGCCTCCTGAGTAGCTGGAACAACATGTACACATCACCATGCCCAGCTCATTTTTGTATTGCTTGTAGTGACAGGGTTTCACCATGTTGCCCAAGCTGGTCTTGAACTCCTAGACTCAAGCAATCTGCCCACCTCGGCCTCCCAAAGTGCTGGGATTATAGGTGTGAGCTACCACCTTCAGCCTTTTGTTAATTAGTAGTTTCTAACATTTCAAGATCAGGAGATTTCACGTAAAAGTCAGGTATCCTATTTCTCTTGAAACATGAAAGATCTGATATTCCAGGTTCACATTTTCACAAAGAAGCACCAAGCAGCTGGAGCGAGGCAGTAGCTGCCCTCTGTAGATGGGCCATGCGCTATGGGTTCTCTGCAGATCCCACCACTCCCTAATGCTCTACGTTCATCCTACTTCCTTCCCTCTTTAAGGTTACCTATCTGTGCCTTCTAGATGCTGGAATTTGTAACTTCCATCTGGTAGAATGAAGGATAGTGCCCAAAGATACGCAGAGTCTAATTCCTGGAGTCGGTGAATGTTACCTTATATGGAAAAAGGGACTTTTCAGGTGGAATTATGTTAAGGATCTTGAGGTAGGGGAATCACCTTGGATTCTCCTGGCGGACCCTAAATGCAGTCACAAATGCGATTGTAAGTGGGAGCCAGAGGGGAGATTTGAAAAGAAAAAATGGCAAGTGAACAACAGAATTAGGGGTGAGATACGGCCATAGCTTAGAAATGTCAGAAGCTGGAAAAGGCAAGGAAGGGATTTTCCCCTAGAGACTCCCCAAGAAAACAGCCCTGCTGATGCCTTGATTTTAGTGCCCTAAGACTCATTTTGGACATCTGGCCTCCAGATCTGTAGCAGACTAAATTACCGTTGTTTTAGCTACTAAATTAGTGGTCAGTTGTTACAGCAGCAATAGAAAAGGCATACATCCTGCCAGCTAGTAAGCTCAACAAATGCCTTGAGTGCCCAGAGTACGCTGGGCGGGCCCTACCCTTGAGGAGCTTATACCCTAGAAGGAGAGGACAAAATGATCATGACAGTGTAACATGACCGAAATGATCAAAGCAACAGGAATAAGCCGCCAGGGACCGTAGGAACATACCTGAGGAATTCCTTTTTTTTTTGAGATGGAGTTTTACTCTTGTTTTCCAGGCTGGAGTGCAATGGTGTGATCTCGGCTCACTGCAACCTCCACCTCCGGGGTTCAAGCGATTCTCCTGCCTCAGCCTCCCCAGTAGCTGGGATTATAGGCATGCCCCACCACGACCAGCTAATTTTGTATTTTTAGTAGAGGCAGGGTTTCACCATGTTGGCCAGGCTGGTCTCAAACTCCTGACCTCAGGTGATCCACCTGTCTCGGCCTCCCAAGGTGCTGGGATTACAGGCATGAGCCTCTGTGCCCGGCCTACCTGAGGAATTTCTAACCCAGGACTGGGGATTTCCAGAAGGTGCTGGTTTCCAGCTTTATTTATAGGAAACATGCAAGCATCCCTCTCTGCTAAGCAGCAAAACTCTGCCACAGCCTCGAGAGTGCCAAGGCCAAGAGATGTGGTGTGTGTGCAGGGGAAGGTGGAAGTCGGGGGAGGCAGCGGGGAGGAAGGGAGGCTCCTCACCTTGCCTGCTGGATGAACTGTGTTGCTTTCTCAGCATACTTCTGGGCAAGGCTGCTCAAGTTCACTGGCTGCTCCACAATGTTGAGGTTTTCATAGAGAGGGAGGGCCACGTCAGTGTAACAGTCTCTTTGAAGGTTCCTGCATGGAAACCACAGACCGTATTCATTTCCTACGTACTCATGGAGGAAAACGAAATGCCTTAATGCAACAATACAAATGCACATAAATACAACACTCTGGCCACAAATGATTTTTCTGGTTGGCCATTTCCTCCCAGTGTAAAAGTCTATGTATAATACTTTCTTCCATTCCCTTTGAATAGATGTTTATGCTCCTTGGATAAGCTGATCCCTCTGTAAAGCTTACAGAGATTCTCATGAGCTAGGGACATTATTTTTTATTATTCCCATTTTGCAGAAAGAGAAACTGAGGTCTGAAGAGGCTAAATTATGTCAAGCAGAGTCCCACAGCCAATCAACAGCCCCATTGCTGGCTTTCTCTGCTGTCTCACTTCAATCTCAGCCTCTGCGTATGGTGTGCAATTTGGCATATTCTGAAGTCCATAATCGGGACTTCATGTAATATCAGGTATGAAAATAGGACAGAATATATAAGGCTGGGCTTGGTGGCTCACATCTGTGATCCCAGCACTTTGAGAGGCCAAGGCTGGCAGATCACTTGAGGTCAGGAGTTTGAGACCAGCCTGCCAACATGGTAAAACCCTGTCTCTACTAAAAATACAAAAATTAGCCAGGTATGGTGATGCGCGCCTGTAATCCCAGCTGCTCGAGAGGCTGAGGCAGTAGAATCATTTGAACCCAGGAGTCAGAGGTTGCAGTGAGCCGAGACTGCGCCATTGCACTCCAGCCTGGGTGACAGAGCGAGACTCCGTCTCAAAGAAAGAAAAAAAGGAGCAAACAAACAAACAAAATCAATCTCAGGATTTGGTCTTATAGATTGAAATGAATCTGAGCCACGGCTGCCCATCAATGTGGCTGAGTCATGGTCTGGTCATGATCTCTGGCAAGTTACTTAAACTCCCAGAGTTATCTCCTTATCTGTAGCATGGGGTGGCCTGTGCCATCCTTACAGGGGTGCTGGTGGTCTAAAAGAGATAATGAATGGTTAGTGCATTGCACACAGCTTCAGTGTATTAGGAATTAAAAAAAAAAACAAACAACTCAAGCTCTCAGTCCTGGTCACCAAAGAAAACGAAGAAAGAAGCTGGGAGCAACGGAGATAGAACGGGTAGTAAATGGAATCCTCTTAGGCAAATACATGGTTCTAATAGTGCCGGGAAGGATCTGTGAAGAAATCAAAAATCCCCTTCACACCTACATGCACATATACCCCATTATAGAAATATAGGAGATATGGTCAGACTGCGTACAGAATTGTCAAAAACCACAATTTTTTTTTTTTTTTTTGACACAGGGTCTCACTTTGTCACCCAGGCTGAAGTGCAGTGGCACAATCTCAGCTCACTGTAGCCTCAAACTCCTGGGCTCAGGTAATCCTCCCATCTCAGCCTCATGAGTAGCTGGGACTATAGGTGTGTGTTGCCGTGTTTGGCTAATTTTTGTATTTTTTGTAGAGATGGAGTTTTGCCATGGCCAGGCTGGTCTCAAACTCCTGAGCTCAAATGATCCGCCCACCTGGGCTTCCCAAAGTGCTGGGATTACAGGCATCATGAATTTTTTAAAAGAGGAAAAGAATTATCACCATGCTGGGCATTATAACACTAATCCCCTATCTATGTTGAATTTTTCAGCTTTTTATTAAATCATTGCATCTCCATGAGTCATTTACATTCTTTCCTTTTTTTTTTTTTTTTTTTTTTTTTGTCTCCGAAGCCACTCATTATTTTCTGTTTCTTTTCTTTTTTTTTTTTTTTTCTTTTTTGAAACAGGATCTGGCTCTGTCACCCAGGCTGGAGTGCAGTGACATGATCTCAGCTCACCGCCACCTCCCCTCAAGCTATCCTCCCACATCAGTCTCCTGTGTAGCTGGAACTACAGGCACAGGCTACCATACCTGGCTAATTTTTTTATTTTCTGCAGAGATGGGGTTTTGCTGTGTTGACCAAGCTGGTCTCAAACTCCTGGGCTCACACGGTCTACCCACCTCAGCCTCCCAAAGTGCTGGGATTACAGAAGTGACCTACTGAACCTGGCCTTCTATTGGATTTTTTTTTTTTTTCAGCAACATTAGGGAGGATTCATACTCATGGATTTTTAACATAGATTAAAAAGAGATTTTTAACATGGATTAAAAATTAAGGCTGGGCGCGGTAGCTCATGCCTGTAATCCCAACACTTTAGATCTACTAATCTCGTGATCCACCTGCCTCAGCCTCCCAAAGTGCTGGGATTACAAGCATGAGCCACCCGTGCCCAGCCCTGTTTTTGTTTTTTTGTTTTTTTTAATTTTTAATTTATTTTTTGAGACTGGATCTTACTCTATGGCCCAGGCTGAAGTGCAGTGGTGTGATCATAGCTCACTGCAGGCGTGAGTCTTGTTAAAAGGCAGGCCTGGGGGTGGGGTGTGAATTTGTCCATTTCTAACAAGCATGTAGGTGATATCCATCATGCAGGTTCAGCGACCACATTATGAGTAGCAAAGATAGAAAGGGCATGGGCTCTGGACTCAGAGAAACCCAGATTGGAATCTCCATTCCCACCTCTTACCAGCTCTACCGTATCCTGGGCAACAAAATCAGGCATCAGGTTGGTGCAAAAGTAATTGAGGTTGTTGCCATTGAAAGTAATGGCAAAAACCACAATTACTTTTGTACCAACCTAAGAAATACCTACCTCACACAGTGGTCATATGGATTACAGATAAATATGGACAGTGCTTAGAATGTAACAATTTCTCCATAAGCAACCATTATTATATTAACTATTGTTTTATAGATAGAGCAGCTGAGACTCACCTTTCCCGAGTGGCTCAGACACCTGTGGCCTTAGAAATGACCACAGTGTACTGTCTGAATAAGGGGAACATGTGGTTTGTGCTGTTTTATTACCTAAGTAAGGCTTATCATCTTTTTGTGATCATAAATATATCACAAAATATTTAGAAAATACAATGAGAAATAAGAAAATGAAAACCCTGGCTGGGCACGGTGGCTCATACCTGTAATCCCAGCACTTTGGGAGGCCGAGGCATGCAGATCACCTAAGGTCAGGAGTTCAAGACCAGCTTGGCCAACATGGTACTAAAAATACAAAAATTACCCAGGTGTGGTAGCAAGCGCCTTGCAGTCCCAGCTACCCAAGAGGCTGAGGCAGGAGAATCGCGTGAACCCGGCAGGCAGAGGTTGCAGTGAGCAGAGAGATCGCAGCACTGCACTCCAGCCTGGGTGACAGAGTAAGACTTAGTCTCAAAAAAACAAAAAAGAAAAAAAATGAAAACCCTAAGTCCCAGGACCAGAGAGTTCCCTTGATAACATTTCAGCATAACTCCCTTGAGTCTCTGTTGATAGGACTACAAAGATAGGGCTACAGAGGCCATTAAGATCTTACTATTGATGACCTGCTTCCTGCTTTTTTTTTTTTTTTTTCACTTACTATTATAACATGAACACTTTCCCATGTCATTAAATGTTTTTCAAAACATCCTGTTTGGTGCCTGCTTGGTATTCCAGTATCAGAATGCTGGCTTACTTGTCCACAGTGGGAGAAGCTCAAAAGGGGTCCTGTGCACTTTTTTTTTCTCTCTCTCTCTATCTCTCCTTATGTTCAGTGTCTGGGCTAGAAGCAAAGCCAGCAGGCAGAGGAGGAGGGAGGGAGGCCCCACATGTGAGACCCTGGCAGCACAAGGCTCTCCCCAGCTGAGCTCAACAATCCAAGGAACCTGGAAAATTTCAATAGAAGAATGTTGTGGACCTCGTCATTGAAAAGTTTCTTACACTCCCTGCAAATAACGCATTTAAATTTGCACAGGATGTACCATCTATCTTATTTGCTGTCTTAACTGTTTCCTGTCTGAATCTTTTATTTATTCCTGATGGACCACAGTCTTGGGATTTTGCCTTGTCTTGAAGCCTATCACAAATGTGTCAGACAGCATTACCTTGATGGTCCATCACCCTGTGGACACGCTGGACAAGGAGGGTGGTTGTATCCTGGAGTATCAGTACAGCCCATATCATGGCTATACGGGATTCCAAAGTAGTAATCAAAACCTGGAATAGAAGCAAGTGGTAAGCATCCCCACGTGGCCGTGACTCCATGTGCTTGCTTTCGTATACCCACGGCAAAAATTTAATTTCCTATGATTTAATATTGCAGTGCTAGAGAGTATGTAATTAAAAGAGGATTTGATTAATATCCCTTTGTAGTATGCACAGAAAATCACTTTGCTGGGTTCTGGCTGTTAGACTAGATTTGCAAAACATCTTGTGATTAGAATTAACCCAGTTTGGGAGGAAGTGGAGAGAATTATTACACATCTAACACCTTCAGTGAAATTATGGACATACTCAGTATTGGGTGAAAACCTACTACACACATGACACATTAAGGGATAAAAAATAAATAAATAAACTGTTCTTAGCTGCTACAACTACAGAGAAAAAAATTATAAAACTTTTTTCAGAAAGAATAAATTCTGTCCTCAAGAGATGTTTCATGTCAAGAGAAAATAAGATATAAAGATTAAGCAATAAAAGATGAATAGATGAGCCAACAAGAGTGATCAGAGGAAGTTACCCCCAAATGGTAATGGGGGTAGGGGCAGGAATCCCAAAATTCTCTTTGAAAGATACTGCTTTTCAGCTGGGACTCAAAAGACTGGCAGAATTTGGGCTTGGAGTGGAGGAGTGAAGGTGAAGGATGGAAGGGTGTGAGCATTGAGACCCAAAGTCTTTGTGTTGAAGTTTTTTTTCTGAGTTCCTCCTTCATTCTATCCCTTCTCCAACCCAAGCTTTTAATCAAAGGCTATAGCTACGTATGCAACTAGAATGCACAAATTCTCCAGAAAAAGGAAACCTTCCCCAGCTGCCCAGGTAACTGCTTCGGCTCTCTTTATTTCTCTAGAGGGAGATGGAACTCAAATCTCACAAATAATTGCTATTTCTCATTAGCCTCAAATTCCAGGCCCAGGAACAGAGACAGCTGGGTTTTCAGCTTCAACTTCTACCCCTCCAAATGCCTCTTGGCCCTCTCTATAACCACACATCCTAAACACAAAGTAAGTTCCCTTCAGTTCCCCATGAGCCTCATGCCTTGGGGCCTCGGTGGCTTTGCCTGGAATTCTCTGCTCTGTGTCTCTCACAGGTGAAACTGCATTAGCACTTCCCAGCCCAGTTTTAGTGGGACGTTTCCTATAGAACTTCCCTGCTCCTCACTGCATCCCACCTGTCACGACCCTGCGTTCAACTCATTCTCCTTGTGTAGCCTAAGACTTTCTATCATCTGGGTAATACCGCCTTCCCCATTAGTGATGCACCCCTTCAGTTACACATTACATCTTTGCCAACCCAATACGTGGAGTATGTAGGATAACTAGTAAATGTACGTAGTTTTTTTTTTTTTTTTTCTTTTTGAGACAGATTCTCACTGTCTTCCAGGCTGAAGTACAGTGGCATGATCTCAGTTCACTGCAATCTCCACCTCCTGAGTTCAAACAATTCTCATGCCTCAGCCTCCCAAATAGCTGGAACTACAGACACCCGTCACGACACCCAGCTAATTTTTTTGTATCTGCGTAGAGACAGGGTTTCAGCATGTTGGCCAGGCTAGTCTCAAACTCCTGACCTCAAGTGATCCGCCCGCTTTGGACTCCCAAAGTGCTAGGATGAGAGGCGTGAGCCACCACGCCCCGCCTGTTTGTTGTATTTTTAAAAAATTGAAACCTTCATGCTAACTTGGTTTGTACAAATGGATTTGGCTACCCCCTAGGTACACAATGTGGCTCTGAAATGTCATTGCATCCAGTATCAGGATGAGTCTCCACGAGGGACAGCAAACTTTTTCTGGAATAGGCCAAATAGGAAACATCTTAGGTTTTGCGGGTCAGATGGTCTCTGTTAAGGCCACTCAACTCTTTTATTTCTTCTTCTTCTTCTTCTTTATTTTTTATTTGAGACAGAGTTTCAGTTTTGTCACCCAGGTTGGAGTGCAGTGGCACGATCTCAGCTTGCTGCAACCTCCACCTCCTGAGTTCAAGCGATTCTCCTGCCTCAGCCTCCCAAGTAGCTGGGATTACAGGCATGTACCACCATCCCAGCTAATTTTGTATTTTTTTAGTAGAGACAGGGGTTCACCATGTTGGCCAGGCTTGTCTCGAACTCCTGACCTCAGGTGAGCCACCCTCCTCAGCCTCCCAAAATGCTGGGATTACAGGCATGAGCCACTATGCCCAGCCTGGCTGTTTTCTAACAAAATTTTGTTTACAAAACCAGGCAGCATACTGGATTTGGACTACAGGTCTATGCCAGCCACTGAGCTAGATCACAGACATCCTCATACCCCAGTGTTAGAAAGGCCTCGCTGTGTTTGCAGAAGCCCTGACCTGAGAAATAGCCCAGGGCAGCAAGAGGAGCCTGGGTGCTTAGAAGGAACGTGTGAGTGCACTCGGCATGACCCAGGGCATGTGCGAAGGGGAAGCCAGCAAGCTGATGAGAACCAGGACAGGGCGCCACAGAGAAGATGTAAGAGGTAGGAGGGAAGAGGAGTGAACTTGGACATGAGCACGAGGAAACCTCAGAATGTCCATGCCAGAGGGCTTTTTGGAACTGCCTGGTCTAAAGACAGCAAATAGATAGGAGATACTCTTTCTTCCCACTTCCTGCACCCACAGCAGACACCAGGTCCTTCATGGCACCATTTCCTGCTGCACAGGAGCTGGTCTCAGTATCCCCTCAGCACAGGAATATGCCCTCTAGGTGCCAATACCTGATCTTGTCCAACCCCTCAATTGCCAAGTGAGAAAACTGAAGACCAAGGAGGAAATAAGTTATGGAGAAATGTTTAGTGAGTGCAAAAGCCAGGTCTTCACTGCCCCCATCTGCATTTTTTTAAAAGCATATACGGACGATGCCATGAATGCCCAACTGGGAAAAGGGGCTCTAGGGAGGAGAGGCAGAAGAATGGGCATCGAAGGGGTGGTAAGCACTGAAGAAGATGTCAGCCAGTGGGGCTACTGACCACTGGGGCCCCTGCTGAAGGTAAGCTCCAGGCCAACCCTCTGAAAATCATTCACCAAATGCAAAAACCTTCAGATGCAAACCTTCCACCAGGTCTAGGGCAGAACAATTCAGCCATTTTCCACAGTGATCGGGAGAGATATTGGGGCCAGGGAGGGGAGAAGTCTGCAAAACAGGCAGCCCAGGGTGCAGAAGCACATTTGCTTATAAAACGGCAGGAGAGGAAGGGGACCCAGTGTAGGGCCAGGGACAGAAGAAGTCACCAAAGCTGACTGCCTTTAGGAGAAAGTCCATGGCTTCCCATAGGAAATGGAAGAGGTCAGGGAAAGAGCAGTGGCACGAATTGCAACTTTGAAAAACCATCAATAATTTAGTGAATTGAACATTTGGAGAATCCGCCCTTCGGCAAAGTGATTTTCAGAGAATCGGCTTTGGCAGCTTGATCTTGGCCTACTTCCCCAAGGCCAGAGGGTGAGGAAGCAAAGGCTGCAAGAAGAGGCCAAGAGGCAGCATCTCCTGTTTGGGTCTCTGGCCAGGTTTCCTGCTTCAGTGAACCCATCAGTCAGTTTACACTTCTTCCCAGATTAGCCAAGTCTGGACCTCATGGGGCAGAAAGCTCCCTGAGGCATAAAGAACCGGGAGATGGCAAAAAAGCTGATGGGCCTGTGATGGGGCAGCTGGAAGGGCAAACAGGCACCAAGGAAGCGGAGCCAGGGAAGGTGCCACCAAGACGGGTGTAAGGTCCTAGGGGAGCCCTGGCACCCCAAATGCACCCAAATGACCTTGTTAACAAAGATGTCCTAACTCAAGGTTGCCCCCAGAGACAGGGTGGCTTAGCTGTTCATGGAATCTCACACAGAGACCTTTATTTTCCGTTTCCCAGGTAACAAATCTCCAAAAGAATTCTTACCACGGAAGTTGGGGTGATATGAGCCGTGGTGCCCAAGATGCCATTTGCCTGTAGGAAAACAAAAGAGAGATTTTCAGAGGAATCCCTCTAGGGGTACCACGACCCCCTGAGGAGCTGATCACACACTCAACTCTTCATCGGCTTTGCCTTGTGCTGTGGACAAGCAAAGAGAGTCTGCAATGCGGTATACAAGCCAGGCTTTGCTCTCTGGGGCTGAGATGGCGTCCACAGGGACTCATAAAGGATGACTCCAGACTCACACAGGAAACCACAGTGAAAGGGGAAGACGGGCCATCACCAGGAGCCCAGAGAAGCCGGCAGGCTGCGCCTCTGCCCCTCAAAGAGGGCTCCGCAGACACAGCAACCCCGCATGGGCCATCACCCCCTCCACTTTGCCTGCCTGTACTGGGGTGCTGCAAAGGCACCAGGCAGCCCAGGGTGCAGGTGCACCTCCCCACGTGGTCTCAGAAATGCTCGCTTCCTGCCTGGTTTCATCATCTTCCTCTCTGGCCAACATCAGCAGCCCGCAGTTCAAGCACCGAGACACCTACAGGGCAGCAAATGAGGAAACTCAGATGCCTGCTGCTCCTCGGTCTGCAACTGCGTTCAATCCAGGGGAATAATTGGGCAATGTGTGGCCAGAGCTCTGACAGTGTCAGAACTCTCTGATCTGCTCTTCCGCTCTGAGGAGCAGACCCCAGGGACGTCACCCCCATGGTGAGGGGGCAAAGAAAAGAATGTGGTACAAAGATTGAGATGCCAGCAGCATTAAACCACTCAAAGGAGAGAGACTGACAGGCAACCACAGGAGTATGCCTAAGTACATTATTTGATGTGGCCTCATAAGATATTATCAAACTATTTTTCAAGACAAATGCATGGAGCAAAAATTAAGAATCGGTGAAGCTGGACGAAAAGCCCATGGGAGCCCATTATCCCCTCCTTGCAACTGCTCTATAGGATTGAGAAAAAGATTAATAAAAAATGGAGAGAAATGGGCTGTCAATTGAGTGTCTCACGCCTGTAATCCCAGCACTTTGGGAGACCGAGGCAGGCAGATCACATGAGGCCAAGAGTTTGTGACTAGTCTGGGCAACGTGGCAAAACCCCATCTCTACTAAAAATACAAAACTTAGCAAGGTATGGTGGTGCACATCTGTCATCCTGACTACTCGGGAGGCTGAGGAAGGAGAATCACTTGAACCCAGGAGGTGGAGGCTGCAGTGAGCAAGATCATACTACTGCGCTCCTGCCTGGGCAACAGAGTGAGACTTTATCTCAAACAAACAAACAAACAAGTTGAGAGAAATGGATTAAGCATTATGTGGAATACTTTGATTAAACATTACATGGGAATATGACATATTAAAATAATGAAAATTATTGTTTAATCATAAAAATTATAATATGTAAAATTATGTTACATGGAAACATAGAATAACGTGAAGGGGGAAAAAGTGGAGCCCAGTGATATGCGCATAACCAGGCAAAAAACACATAAACAAGAACCAAGATTAGAAGCAAAGTGTGACGCTGGGGGCAGTGGCTCACGCCTATAATCCCAGCACTTTGGGAGGCTGAGGCGGGTGGATCACGAGGTCAGGAGTTCAAGACCAGCCTGGGCAACATGGTGAAACCTTATCTCTACTAAAAATATAAAAATAGCCAGGTGTGGTGGCACGTACCTGTAATCCCAGCTACTCAGGAAGCTGAGCAGAAGGATCACTTGAACCCAGGAAGCAGAGGTTGCAGTGAGCTGAGATCACACCACTGCACTCCAGCCTAGGTGACAAAATGAGACTCCGACTCAAAAAAAAAAAAAACAGTGGGAGTGTTGTAAATGGATCTTATATTCCTTTGATGGGTCTTTAATTTTTTCATAAAAGTGTGCTTTATTTCATAATTTCAACAGGTGGGTATGCTTAAATATCCAGTCCAAGACATGCAAAAGGTATCGTGAGTGGTAAGGGGTAAGGAACGGCAGCTAAACAGTCAAGCTGCAAACAATTGGTTACTTAGAGTTTAAATTCATGAAGAGGGAGGGGCATGAGAACAAATCCAGCTCCAGGAGAAGCCAGGCCCCCTACTGCAGTGTAAGGACTGAGTCTGGGACTGCCCTGGGACCAAACCCTTCCTGGCTATGAGGTTTTTTATTTATTTATTTATGTTTAGATACAGGGTCTCACTATGGCCCAGGTGGGTCTCAAACTCCTGGGCTTAAGGGATCCTCCCGCCTCAGCCTCTTTAAGTGCTGGGATTACAGGTGTGAGCCACCTCGTTCAGCCGGCTGTGAGGTTTACACGGACACATGTAACTGGCCTAGTTGGGAAAGTCAGCCCACAGTGGGAGTTTCACAAATGGTGTCTTGGTGTTGATGTTGTTAACATAATGACTCCTTGGGGTATGGAAAGAAAGGGATTGGAAAAAGAGAAGGTTTGGACCTTAATTGGTCTCTCCTACAGCCTGGGACATCCCCTCCTGAGATAAGGAATGCTGTACTCCAGGTTGAGCATCCGTAGAAGGATGTCGGGCTCTTTAGCCCAGAGTGGGACAAGAGGGCCAATACCAGACGCACCAGCCCTGGGTGGAATAACCTCCTACAGGTTCACATGGTTCAGACACCGAAGACACACAAGGGCCAACCACTTGTGGTCGCACCCTCCCTTGCTATTTCCTGTATGGTGGAGAGAGGCAGGGATCCCAAAGGGTCCAGCTCTTTGAGAGTTAGGCTAACAAACGCAGGCAGCTGAGGATGCTTCTGGGAATACTGGGTTGTCTTGGTTCCTGGAGGGGAGATCGGCAGTGAGGCAGAGCATCAGAGCAAGGCTGGGAACAGATCTACCTGTCTAGACCTGGCCTCCACCATTCCAGATTAGACAACGTCTCTTCACCAGCCTGAAACTCAGTTCTCTTGCCAATACAATGGGAGAAATAATAATCTTCACACCAATAAACATTTAACCCAGTGCCTAGCACATCATAAATGCTGAGTAAGAGATGCCTTAAAAAAAAAAACTGTTTTAAAGGAGAGGAAGTCATTGGACAATGTGGCAGATGCTGCTGGTCTCCCACCAATGCCCATGCCCCATGTATCCTGCTAATAAAACTGTGGCATTGTTCAAAGTGTGGAAGATTAGCATGCCCAAGTTCAAGTCAGTCACTGCTGTCCCCAGTTTTTCAATCTGGGAGTGCAGCAGCGAGGTGTGGCCAAAAGACCCAGCTCTAGCCAATAAGATGTAAGTGCAAATCTTGGGGTGGGATTGGAGCTGAGCCTCCTCCCTTCTCTTCTTCCTTCCTTTAGCCAAATCCTGGTTCAGGGGCCTGAAGTTGATGAATGGCAGTCATGAGGCAGCAAGCATGAGAACAAACACCAAACACCAACATGCTAAGGATGGCAGAGTGACAGCACCTGGCTCCCGGCAGCATCTTTGAGCAACTGAGCTAATGAAAGCAACCACTTACTTGGAAACTTGCTGTGATGGAAGGAAAATAGCTCCATGCATGTTTTAATCCACTGTTAGGTCTTTTCAGTTCTCATAGCTGAGAGCATCTCTAACTCATACAGCAGACATGAACAGGAAAGCAGACAGGCAGCATGTTGGGGATTTGCAAACACAAGGCAGCTGCCACTGCAGGAAATGCAACAGGCTGACGAAGCCCAGAATTACCTATCATCCCAGTGACGTAACCTGCCTGCTGCAGCACCTCGGCCAAGGTGGTCTCGTTGAGTGGAAGGCCTCCCACAGAGGTGACTGCAAAGTTGTGCGTGACTCCATTGCGAAGGCCAAGCCGGCCAGTGAGCAAGGAAGCCCGGGAGGGCGAGCAGGTGGAGGCAGCTGCATGGAAATCCACAAACCTACACGGAAAGGAACAGTGGTCAGTTCCACACCAATCACAGGAGGCGAGAGCAAGAGAAAAGGCAATGCCCATGCAGTTCCTGGGATGCCAGTGCTCAAAGATCAAAGATCACCCAGTCATGGGAGAGGTCAGAAAATGGGATTTCTGGCCGTGCGTGGTGGCTCACACCTGTAATCCCAGCACTTTGAGAGGCCGAGGTGGGAGGATCACCTGAGGTCAGGAGTTCAAGACCAGCCTGTCCAACATGGTGAAACCCCATCTCTACTAAAAATATAAAAATTAGCTGGGCATAGCGGCCCATGCCTGTAATCCCAGCTACTCAGGAGGCTGAGGCAGGAGAATCGCTTGAACCTGGGAAGCAGAGGTTGTGGTAAGTCAAGATTGCACCACTGCACTCCAGCCTGGGTGACAGAACAAAAAACAAAAAAAAAAAAAAAAAAAAAGGAAATAGGATTTCTGGGTTTCAGGAAAATGAAACCCAGAGAAGTAACACAAGTAGTCCAGGATTATACAACCCATTCAAATGGATATAATCCAACGAATTCAGTCAATCTTATTTATTCAAAGGTTCCACATTTCCAGTGTGCCTACTTACTAACGTAGTAGTTTTTTAATCCCAAAATCAAGACTTGAGGCCATTTAGGATCATTCACGGATATGGGCAGACCTGCAAAAAGTTTGTGTTGCTTTGATGCACACGTTCTCAGTAGACACTGAACAAGGTGACCCTCTCCCTTCTGGTTTCAGCTCTCATATCATGCTGTAAACAAATGTCCACACAGTCTATTTAGAGCCACGGCTTTGCATTTTTGTGTTTCATGTCAGTGGTTTCACTGTGGAAAATGGCCCCCAGATGTAGTGCCTAAGTGCTGTGCAGTGTTCCTAAGCACTCAAAGGCTTTGATGAGCCTTACAGAGAAAATGTATGTGTTAAGGCCAGGCACCATGGCTCGTGCCTGTAATCTCAGCACTTTGGGTGGCCGAGGTGGGTGGATCACTTGAGGTCAGTAGTTCGAGACCAGCCTGGCCAACATGGTGAAACCCTGTCTCTACAAAAAACATTTTTAAAAAAAAATTAGCTGGGTATGGTGGTGGGTGCCTATAACCCCAGCTACTCGGGATGCCGAGGCAGAAGAATCGCTTCAACCCAGGAGGCAGAGGCTATGGTGAGCCGAGATCGTGCCACTGCACTCCAGCCTGGGCAACAGAGCAAGATTCCATCTCAAAAAAAAAAATTATATATATATTAAGATGTATTTACACAGAAATATTCACAAAACACAGTTACGTATTAATTTAATTAGTGAATGAAAATTTTGTGACTAGATGCTCACAGGAAGCTAACCCCATATTCTCCCTAGAAGCAAAAGAGTCAGTATTCCTAATTTTCATTACTCACAGTGGCTTTATGGAACATTATCAATAACCAGAATCCACTGAGGTCTGGCATGGTGGCTCACTCCTTTAATCCCAGCACTTTGGGAGGCTAAGGTGGGTGGGTCCCCTGAGGTCAGGAGTCCGAGACCAGCCTGGCCAACGTGGTGAAGCCCCGTCTCTACTAAAAATACAAAAATTAGCCAGGCATGGTGGTGCACACCTATAATCCCAGCTACTCAGGAGGCTGAGGCAGGAGAATCACTTGAACCCAGGGGTCAGAGGTTGCAGTAAGCCAAGATCGTGCCACTGTACTCCAGTCTGAGCAACAGAGGAAGAGTCTGTGTCAAAAATTTTTTTAAAAGAATTGACTGAATCTATTACCTATTACTGTATTCCCAGGCTTTTTTTAGACATTGTGGAGAAATACAAAAGAAGTCTAACCATTATCCCACTCTCAAGGAACAGGCAGAAACAAGACACTGAGAGATAAGACATAAGCAAATTTAAATCACAACAATGCACAATGGTATATAATGAAGACCCCCAAATAGATGGATAGAGCGCAGGGAATGGAAATCAGGAATGCTCTAGGATTGAGAAAAGGAGAGAGAACTTGATGATGGTCCAAGGATTAGAGAAATCGCTACAGAGGAAGTGGCACAGGGGTTGGAATCAATCGAAAAGATGGGAGTGTTATGAACACTTCAAAAATCACAAGGACAAGCATTCCTGGTGGAGGAACAGCAGAATATTCTTATTTTTGCAAAAGGAAACACTGAAAGGATACACTAGAAGCTAATGAAAGAATGATTTCTCAAAAAGGGAGGGAGAAACGGTACGTGGAGGGGGAAAGCAAGATTCTCTGGAATATGTTGTTAAACAGTTTGACTTTTGCACCTTGTAAATGTTTGATATGGTCAAAAAGTACAATTAAATCACAAGGGGAAAAAAAGCAGACCCTATAATTAAAAAATGAACAAAACACTGAAACAAACAAATCCAACCATATAACAAACAGGAATATGACCACACAGAGGAAAAATTCATTTCAAGTAATATTAGCACCCAGTGTTCTGGCTGTCCAACATTAGTGCGATATAATGTAAGGACAAAGAGAACCACAAAAAAAAAAAAAAAAAATTAAAATTTTTCCAAAAGCTGTTCCATTGGTAGCAACATTGGGTTCAGGATTTTCAAACTATTTTACATGACATGGTAGAGTAAAGCAAACAAGTGATTATATTAATGTTCCTAATCAGTAACCAAGATTTCCAGTGCAAAAGGTAAAGATAGAAAATAAAAGAAGATAATAAAAAACCTGTAATGTTAAAATTAATATAGAAGTCATTATGAACTCATGATTTTTAAAAATATATATTTCCTAGCTACTATCTGCCGAAAGGGCCTAGTATCATTGACACCCCGGTAGCAATGAGCATGCGACACCCCTATCATTGCTTTAAAAGGAACGATACCTTACACCATCCTGCAATAAAAGGAATCGGATCTCCTTGGAGAAATGGTTAATTCCAGATTTGAGGAATAAGTACCAGGGGAGCCTGGGACATCTGCGTGTACCAGGAAGCAAAGCCCCAAGAGCCAGCTTCGAGGGGCTCCTGCTGGCCAAACTTGGGACAATGTGGGCATCAAAAAGAACAATTAGGCCTGGCGTGGTAGCTCACACCTGTGATCCCAGCACTTTGGGAGGCTGAGGCAGATGGATCACTTAAGGCCAGGACTTTGAGACCAGCCTGGCCAACATGTCGAAATGCTGTCTGTGCTAAAACTACAAAAAATCAGCGGGACATGGTGGCACACGCCTGTAATTCCAGCTACTCAGGAGGCTGAAGCACGAGAAGCTCTTGAACCTGGGAGGCAGAGGTTGCAGTGAGGTGAGATCGCACCACTGTGCTCTAGCCTGGGAGACAGAGGGAGACTCAGTCTCAAAAAAAAAAGAATTAGTGTAATTGATTGTAAGCAATGAATAAATAAAAATCCATTAGTCCATACTGACACTCAGAAAAATTCATTTGCCATTAGAAAAGAATGTTATGCCAACTCCACACCCTAAAAATTCGTAATTAAACATTTGTCTTGACACTTTAGAATGGCCACACTCATCACTAGGTGATGAGGGAAAGCACTCCTTTACAGAAGCATGGCAGGCAGCTGGACGCAGAGAAGGGATGGCAGCCTTAGGAAATCACCATTTTTGCAACTCCACCTCCACCTCACCCAACCCAACCTCATCTATTTTTTTCTCTTTTGGGGCAGCCAAGCCCACCCATCCCCCAGCTAATAACTGATGATCAGTGGGTGTGTCGGGAGCGCTTGTTCACAGTGTCAGCCTCGGAGCGTCATAAATTGGACAGAGCTGGCGATCCCCACCTTACAAAATGATTAAGTTTAGTGTCACGCACATCAGGTACCCTGACCTTGTACATCTCCTGATGCGTTGCAAGATGAAGTTTATAAAACCAAGGATTCTTGCCAAAAGCATTTACTCTGAAACTAATCAAACTTCTAGATCTAATTTCCAGGTTACAGGAAACAGAGCTTCATAGAAAAACAAATTAAATGACACCGCAAGGAAATAATTTAACAAACCAGTATCTAGATATTCTACAAGACAACGGGTCTAGTCTCTTCAAGAAGTCAGTATCGGGCCGGGCGCGGTGGCTCAAGCCTGTAATCCCAGCACTTTGGGAGGCCGAGGCCAGTGGATCACGAGGTCAAGAGATCGAGACCATCCTGGTCAACACGGTGAAACTCCATCTCTACTAAAAATACAAAAAATTAGCTGGGCATGGTGGCACGTGCCTGTAATCCCAGCTACTCAGGAGGCTGAGGCAGAATTGCCTGAACCCAGGAGGCAGAGGTTGCGGTGAGCCGAGATCGCACCATTGTACTCCAGCCTGGGTAACAAGAGCGAAACTCCGTCCCCCCCCCAAAAAAAAGAAGTCAGTATCATGGGATAAAATGGGATTGGGGTGGGTAGTAACTCATATTAAAGGACATGAAAGGACAAAACCACATGGAATATGTGATCCTTGACTGGCCAGCAATTCAAATAAACTGACAGCACATTTGGGGCTATTTAAGGGGATTTTAACACAGACCCAATGTAAGATATCAGGGAATTTTTGTTCATTTTCTGTGTATAATCATATTATTATAGGTATATGGGAGAATATTCTTCCTCTATTTTATTTTATTTATTTATTTTGAGACAGAGTCTCGCTCTGTCACCCAGGCTGGAGTACAGTGGCACGATCTCCACTCCCTGCAACCTCCCCCTCCCAGGTTCAAGCAATTCTCCTGCCTCAGCTTCCAGAGTAGCTGGGATTACAGGCGTTCACCACCATCCCCAGCTAATTTTTGTATTTTTAGTAGAGACTTGGTTTCACCATGTTGGTCAGGCTGGACTCGGACTCCTGACCTCAGGTGATCCACCTGCCTCATCCTCCCAAAGTGCTGAGATTACAGGCATGAGCCACCACGCCTGGCCCCTCTTTTTTATTTTTAATCTTTTTTCTTTTTTTTTTAATTATAGAGATGAAGTCTCACTACATTACCCAGGCTGGTGTCAAACTCCTGAGCTCAAGCAATCTCTCGCCTTGGCCTCCCAAAGTGTTAGGATTACAGGCATGGGCTACCAAGCTTGGCCAAGAATATTATTAAGAGATGCATACTGTAGTATTTATAATGGTCACGAGGTTTGTATCCTGTAAATAATTCAGAGAAAAAATGTTTATAGATGGAGCAAATATAAGCAAAAACAGCAACATTTTAAAAACAGAGGAGTATGCTGATGTTCATTTTACTATTCTTTCAATTTTTCTTTAGGTTTGAAGTGTGTCATATTAAAAAGTTTTTAAAATTATAAGGTCTGGACTCTATAATGAACAGGGCAATGACAGAGGGGGTGGTCAGGAGCCCAGCATCATCCCATCTCAGCCTTCTGAGTAGCTGGGACTACAGACGTATGCCCCCATCCCCAACTGATTTTTGTATTTTTGTAGAGACGGGTTGCGCCATGTTGCTCAGGCTGGTCTTGAACTCCGGGCTTAAGCGATCCACCCACCTCAGCTTCCCAGAGTACTATAATCACAGGCATAAACCACCATACTTGGTGCCCTATGAGTTTCCAATGTGTTCACACCCCTCAAAGATGCCCCATGGAGATGCCTTCTGTATGGTTACAGTGAGCAGGGAAGTCAGTATTGCAGACTGTGCCCTGTACCACCTTGGCCTCTGCCAAGGTGATGGCCCTGGATAGCAATGATGTCTGTAATGGACAAAGTAGATCGCTTCCTTTTCTCTTCTTTCTTTTGTTGTCTCTTTCCTTTAGATAAAGAAATTACAGCCAGGCGTGGTGGCTCACGCCTATAATCCCAGCACTTTGGGAAGCCGAGGTGGGCAGATCACAAGGTCAGGAGTTCGAGGCCAGCCTGGCCAACGTGGTGAAACCCCATTTCTATTGAAGACACATAAAAGAATTAGCCAGGCATGGTGGCACACACCTGTAATCCCAGCTACTCGGGAGGCTGAGGCAGGAAAATCGCTTGAACCCGGGAGGCAGAGGTTGCAGTGAGCCGAGGTTGTGCCATTGCACTTCAGCTGAGTGACAGGCCGAGACTCTGTCTCAAAAAAAAAAAAAAAAAAAAAAAAAAAAAAAAAAAAAAAAATTACATTCTAGCCCAGAGATCATAAGGCAAAATCATTTAAAAAGTATTATCACATGGCCCAGCAATCCCACTCCTAGAAACTACACAAAAATAATTGAAATCAGGTACTCAAACAAATACTAACCCAGGCCTGTTCACAGCAGTACTATTCACAATAGTCCGCACGTGGAAACAACTCAAATGCCCATTGGTAGATGAACTGAATAAACAAATTGTAACATACCCATACAATGGACTGGAGTACTGTTACATGCTATGACAAAGTTGAACCCCAAATACATCATCATGTGTGAAAGAAGACAGGTACAAAAGGCCACATACTGTATGATTCTATTAATATGAAAGATGCAGAATAAGTCAATTATAGAGACAGAATGCAGACTGGTGGGTACCAGGGGCTGGAGAAAGGGAGAAATGAGGAGTCACTGCTTAAATAGGTTCAGGGTTTTCTTTTGGAGTGATGAGAATGTTTTGAAACTGGATGGAGGTGGTGGTTGCACAATATTATGAATATATTAAATGTCACTGAGTTGATTTTAACAGTTCAAAGTGGATAATTTTATGTTATGTATATAGTACTTGAATTTTTTTTTTTAACAAATCCTACAGACTGAGAGGAAAAGTCCCAAAGAGAACCTCTTAGGAAGGGGCCTTGGCCCGGTAAGCTGGCTATCAGGAGGTTTTCAGAGGAGAGAGTTACTGATTTATAACAAAGGAGTTCATTTATCATTTCATCCACTCCAAAAATATTTACTGAGCAGCAACAGCTACTAGGGGCAGACCCTGTAATCCATGTTAAGGAGGCAAAGAAAAGGTCCCTATCCTCAACGACCTTCCTATTTCAATTTCAAACAAAAGTCCAAAGAAGTCATTTCCATTTTACAACTAATACCGCCATTTTTTAGCTTGAACTATGAACATGGCACTTTACGTGTGCTAAGTCATTTAATGGCATTAAATGTCCCTCCTGGGAGAGCCCTAGGATAGGCTAATATAAGGGTTCCCATATATAGATGAAGAAACAAGCCAGGGAGAGGTTAAAGACCTTGCCTTGGCTGGGCACAGTCACTCACGCCTGTAATCCCAGCACTTTGGGGGGCTGAGGTGGGTGGATCACCTGAGGTCGGGGGTTCGAAACCAGCCTGACCAACATGGAGAAACCCTGTCTCTACTAAAAAAAAATACAAAATTAGCTGGGCATGGTGGTGCACACCTGTAATCCCAGCTACTTGGGAGACTGAGGCAGAAGAATCACTTGAGCCCAGGAGGCGGAGGTTGCGATGAGCCAAGATCGCGCCATTGCACTCCAGCCTGGACAACAAGAGCAAAACTCCATATGAAAGAAAAGAAAAGGAAAGACCTTGCCTCACACTGCTGGAAGGGGTAGAGCCACAATTTGTTTCCAGGCAAATCCAGTCCATGCTCCTGGCCGTGGCACCCTGCAGTCAGGTATCCAAGGGCACACCCTGGGACTCAGGCCTGTCCAATTCCACATCCTATACATGTGTCATTAATCCATGCTGCCTCTACTAAGAAGTCCAGGCACTTGTCTTGAAAGTTGAAGGGAAGGGGCAGGGGAGACTCACCCACTCCACAGCTAATCTTGGAAGGAGGAAACCCATAAGAGATAAAGTGAAGTTTTAAAGTAGAGAGGAAAGTACGCCCAGTCCCCCAGGCCTAATGTAAGGGAGGAGAGAAAAAGGAATTTGGCCTGAGCATGAGAAGAGGCCGTGAGGCTTAACCAACCAAAGACAGGTGTGGGACACACACACACACACAAACACATGTAGACAACACACATGCATGCGCACACACACACACATCTTCAAAAACAGTTCGATGTGAACTAAGGAAAGCACTAATTGGGCATGGGGAAGGCCTCATGAAATCAGATGACAACACTGGAATGATCTATTCAGGGAAGCTGGTTTTTCAAGGTTTTTGTACCTTGAAAACCATCTAGAGAAAAACCACACACCTGAATGCCTGGGGGTTTTCCTCGGAGACCTGCCTGAAGACAGGAGTTTCCGGGAGCAAGCTTGCCGGGATTCTAGGAATGCATGCTTTTGGAGAAAAAAATTGCTGCTTAGCTTCCTAATCACCAGGTGCCGGTTCAGGGTCATGATCATCCAGACGGCGCCCTGCTTCTGGAAACCTTCCTCCTTCGCCTTCTAGGAAACCCGTCTTCATCCTCCTTCGGCCTCCCTGATGGCTCCTGTTCTCCCTCCGCTGTGGGCCTGTTTTCCTTTGTCAATCTCTAAGATGTTAGATGTGCCCAGGCTCCCTCCCCAACTCTCTCTGTTGTTGTTGTTATTGTTGTTTTGTTTTTGTTCTGGGATGGAGTCTTGCTCTGTCACCCAGGCTGAAGTTCAATGACATGATCTTGACTCACAGCAACCTACGCCTCCCAGGTTCAAGTGATTCTCCTGTCTCAGCCTCCCAAGCAGCTGAGATTACAGGCACCTGCCACGACGCCTGGCTAATTTTTGTATTTTTATTAGAGATAGGGTTTCACCATGTTAGTCAGGCTGGTCTCAAATGCCTGACCTCAGGTGATCCACCCGCCTCAGCCTCCCAAAGTGCTGGAATGATAGCCCCTTTTTTTTTTTTTTTTAAAACTTCTAGTCCACTCACACACTCTGGGAAGTCTCACACAGCCCCACTCTAAACTAATGCCTAAAAGCTGATGATCCCCAAATCTGTATTTCCAGCTCAGACTTCATGTGGAGACCCCTCTGCTCCCATCCCGGACATCTCTTCCTGGCCCCTTATATGCAATAAGCCAGGACTGCCCTCAGTGTCTTCCCCTCCAAACCCTGCTCCCAACTGCCAGCCAGGGAGCTATGCCACCACCATCCACCCCACATCCCCGCAGAGAACCCATCAGGCCTGCCTAGATGCTACACTCCCCCTCATTCTCCTTGTCAAGTGGTCACCAAGTTCCACCAATTCTCCCAGACCTGCCTTTCCACTCTGCCACCCACTAGCATGGCCTCCATAGAGGTCCTTAAATGCTAGAGGCAAAGTTATTACAAAAGCCTAATCTTCCTGTCACCTCATGTCACCCTCCACACTAATATAAATATTTTTCTTTTTCTTTCTTCTTTTTTTTTTTTCAAGACACAATCTCGCTCTGTTGCCAAGGCTGGAGTACAGTGAGGCTGCAATCTCAGCTAACTGCAACCTCCGTCTCCTGGGTTCAAGTGATTCTCCTACTTCAGCTTCCTGAGTAGCTGGGATTACAGGTGTATGCCACCATGCCCAGCTAATTTTTATATTTTTAATAGAGATGGGCTTTTGCCATATTAGCCAGGTTGGTCTGGAATTCCTGGCCTCAAGTGTTCTGCCCGCCTTGGCCTCCCAAAGTGCTCGGATTACAGGTATGAGTCAGTGCCCAACCCAAATGTTTTTCTATAATGCAAATTTGATCATATCAATCCCTTACTGAAAAACATGTCTGGTGCAATGGTTCACCCCTGTAATCCCAGCACTTTGGGAGGCCGAGGCAGGTGGATCACCTGAGGTCAGGAGTTCGAGACCAGCCTGGCCAACATAGTGAAACCCCGTCTCTACTAAAAATACAAAAGTTAGCCAGGCTGGTGGTGGGTGTCTGCAGTCCCAGCTATTCGGGAGGCTGAGGCAGGATAACTGGTTGAATCTGGGAGGCAGAGGTTGCAGTGAGCTAAGATCGCACCATTGCACTCCAGCCTAGGTGGCAGAGTGAGACTCCATCTCAAAAAAAGAAAACAAAAACACAATCTTGCTCTTCCTGCTTCTCTGGGCTTATCTGCCGCCGCTGACCCCTGCCCATCTTATGCTCCCAACACAACACATTGCTCCCATGCATCTGTGCCTTTGCACATGCTGTTCTCACCACTGGGAATGTCTCTCTCCTCACTATCCTACCTTCCATTGATTGGGAAATCCCAGCTGCCTTCAAGGCCTAGATCAAGGCCTGACCTGTCTTGAAGACCAAACGTTCAAATGTTAGCACCTTGATGAAATCCTCCCTGATCTCTCCTCCTGTAACCTATCTGCCACACCCCCATGCCAGCACAGAATCGGGGTCCCCCTTCTCCATGTAATTATATATCATTCAGCATATCTCTTATAACACTCAACCACAACAGTGATAATTGCTTGAGTCCAGGAGTTTGAGACCAGCCTGGGCAATATAGGAAGACTCCTGTCTCTACAAAATATTTAAAAATTAGCCAGGTGTGGTGATACACGCCTGCAGTCCCAGCTACTTAGGGGGCTGAGGCTGGAGGACTGCTTGAACCCAGGAGTTAGAGGCTGCAGTGAACCATGATGGCACCACTGCACTCCAGCCAGGGAGACAGGGAGACTCTGTCTCCATCAATCAATCAATCAATTAATCAATCAATGAAAGATAGCCACAAATGCTTTGACAGGCCTCCCATTGAGAGGTAGGGGTCTATGTCCCCTCCCCCTGAATCTGAGTGGGTTTTGTGACTGCACTGATCAGTAGAATAATGTGGCAGTAAGTTACCCTATGCCATTTTCTGGGCTCAGGCCTTACAAGACTGGCAGCTTCTACTTCCTGTCTGGAAACACTCTATGAGCCACCATATAAGAAGCTGAACCACCCAGAGACCACCACATTGCAGAGCCCATCTGTAGGTGCTCTGGCCAGTGACCCCAGCTCAGACCTTCCCCATGGAGATGTCCAAAATGAGAGCAAGGCCATTTCAGACCTCCCAGCCTGACCATCTGCTTGCTACATTCCATGAGGGACGTCAGTCAGCACCAAATGGAAAAGAATTGCCCAACCAAGGAGTGCCTGAATTCCTTGCCACAAAAGCATGGGCTCTAAGAAAAAGAAAATGGTTGTTGATTGAACCTAAGATTGGGACTCGTTTGTTACTCAGCAATACAGAGCCAGAAGAATGTCTGTTACTCTCATAAGACAATGTTTGGTTCACTATGGAGTCCCTAGCACAGCAAAGAATAAATGGGGCACTACCAAATGTGTGCTGACTAGATGACACCACTATCCTCTTTGCTTTTGTACCAGATGACAAGGCTTGCTAGAGAGACCTGGGCCTCAGTCCCAGAAGATGGGTTCATTCCCTGATGCTGTTTTTCAAGGCGACAAATGGCAAAGGGACATCATCAGAGAGCAGTGAAATCACAGCGTGAGATCTCAGCCCTGCCCATCTGGAGGCCTCGTGTGGCCTTGAAACCACAGTCTTGGAAGCTGGCCACTGATCCTTCTGTCTGACAGAATGAGGGCAGGGAAGGTGTGTGCGCCAACAGGCATCAGCGGGTTTGCACGCGTTGGGTGAGGTCCTCCCTCCGGAGCCTCAGGGAGCTCCTGGCGCCACCCCTGCCAGCTCTTCCTTCCTGACCATCAGTCCCCTGCAAGGGGGGCTGGAAGAAACACTGCAGGCTTTCTTCCCTCAATCGGTGGGGACCTTGGGTAAAACTTCCCAGCCACAGGTTTTTTTCAAAGCATCCCTGGCAGCCACACATACTGGGACCACAGACACCAAACTTCTAAGCCTGGGACGCTGATGTGGCTGGTAACTAGTAACTGCTACCCTTCCATATCCAAATCGAGTTCTAGCTATTGCTCACACCTTTGCTCCCCAAATGTTCATGTCTATCCAGCTTTTTCTGTTCTCTTCCTCCTGAGACTGAAGCACAAAGGCCCACCTGGCTCACACTCCTAAACGTTCCTTATAACAACTCTTTTTACTCTTACAGCTGACATTTATGAGTTATGACACTTATGAGTTATTATGACTATAATCCAGGCACTTTTCCAAGCACTTCACTTCCATTAAGGCATAAGCCTCTGTTGCCCCTGGCTTCACTTTGGTCTGAATTTGTAGCTCTATACACGCTGCCCCAAACTTACTGGTGTCATCTCTTTATCCATCACAACAGAACCAGCTTTGTAATTCACGGAACCCAGTGAAATATGAAAATGCAGGGTCAGGCTGGGCACAGTGGCTCAGGCCTGTAATCCTAGCACTTCAGGAGGCCAAGGTGGGTGGATTGTCTGAGCTCAGGAGTTCGAGACCAGCCTGGGCAACATAGTGAAACCCTGCCTCTGCTAAAATACAAGTTTCCACAAGTTTATCTGGATCCTCTTTAGATTCTTCCCCACATACCGGCTACTCCCAGACCAATCTTCCCTATCTCGGTAAACAGCACCCCCACCCTGTCACTCAGGTCACAGGAATCCGAGGTTGCTCTCATTCCCTTCTCCCTCTCCACAGGTAAATTATTAGCATGTCCTATCAACTCAACTTCCAAATATATCCAGAATATATCAATTTATCTCCATGTATCTGCTCATGTCCTCGTCCAAGCAACCATCGTCTTGTTACCCGTCTTGTATCCAGGGCCATCATGTTGAACAATCCTAGGGGACGCCATTCATACCACCGTCCAGAGGTGAGCAATGTACAGTCTCCCCAGCTATAGGCGGCAGCTCTACTTACTCCCCCGCCCGTTTCCAATTCCTGTCTCCCATTCCCCCCCCCCCCTTTTTCCCTGGGGGAGACAAAAGAATCTTTAAACTTTTTTTTTTTTTTGATGGAGTCTCACTGTGCTACCCAGCTGGAGTGCAGTGGCACCATCTCAGCTCAATGCAACTTCGCCTCCCGGGTTCAAGCAATTCTCCTGCCTCAGCCTCCCAAGTAGCTGGGATTACAGGTGCACACCACCACGTCCAGCTAATTTTTGTATTTTTAGTAGAGACGGGGTTTCACCATGTTAGCCTGGTTGGTCTCAAACTCCAAACTCCTGACTGCAGATGATCTCAAGCTAGCTGGGAAGCAGCTCACCTTGGCTTCCCAAAGTGCTGAGATTACAAGAGTGAGCCACCACACCCAGCCTCTTTAAAATGTGTATCACTAGCACGAGTACAAGCTTGTCCAATCCACAGCCCATGGCCCACATGCAGCCCAGCACAAATTCATAAACTTCCTTAAAACGTTGAGTTTTTCTGTGATTTTTTCAATCTTATCATCAGCTATCATTAATGTTAGAGTATTTTATATGTGGCCCAAGACAATTCTTCTTCCGACATGGCCCAGGGAAGCCAAAAGATTAGACGGCCCCGCAATTAGTCCCTGGCTGGAAACCCTTTCATGGGTTCTTACTGCAAATGAGTCAAAGCAAATTCGAAGTCACCACAGTCTACAGGTCCTTTATCACAGCTTCCCAGCAGGGGAGCTGGAGCAGTTAGGCCCAAATGAGCCACAGATTTTCTGAAACTGTGCTCTGTCTCAGCCCCTGGGGCAGCCGGGTGGGGTCTGGGGCAACTGGAGGCACCAGAGCTGTCCTATGTGGGCTCCGTCTGTTCCCCGCCCAGCTCCGGGAAAAGAAGTCCCCTTACAGCACAGTGCGGAGAGTTTTCCACTGGCAGCCTTAGTGGAGGATCTTGGAAAGGGACACAAATGTTAGTTTCCAGGTGTGACATGGCACAGGAAAGGTGGGAAGTCGCCACCCCAGTGATCCGGACTCTGTTTGGCATCAAGCCGCTCCTCCCCAAGCTCTCTCCCCTCCAGCCAGCCAAGGTGAGTTGCTTTTTCTAGAACACCCCCAGCTGGCTCTGGCCTCAGGCCCTTCACTCCATCCTGATCACTCTGCTCTGGTCTCCACGGGGCTGGCCCGTCCTGGTCGGCTGGACTTCAGCTCTCATTTCGCCTCCTGGGGAGGTCTGCCTGACCCAGTGACACCCACAGAAGCACTGTTCGAGATTGTCCCTCACCCTTATCATATCTGACTCTATCTTGTTCAGAGATTTGTCTTCTTGCTGCTGCTGGCTCCCTTATCTAGGTTAGAGTTCCGCAAGACCAGAGGTGTGTCTGCCTAGTCCCGTCACTGCCCTGGGGTATAATTCCAGACCTCAGGAACACTGTTTCTCCACCATCAGCAGCTCCGGTCCTGCACTCTACTTGGTGAGACCTGTTTCTTCCAGTCTGGTGGGAAAGCCATAGTCTGCATGGACACCAGCTTCCTCAGCTGGGTTTTCTGCAGGTGCCATGACTTCATCCCTCCAGCAACCAGGTATGTGGACCTGAAGGCACCACTGGACATTCCTCCCTTTGTTCATCTCTCTGCCTCCCAAAAAACACGTGCATATCACCGGCCATCTCAAACTTTTCACCTACAAGCTTCTGGTCTAATTCAACCAGCCACAACAGAGCTAGCTGGGGAGATACACCCCTTTCCATCCAAGAGCTTACACCCTAGCAGAACTGCCATATGTAGATAATAAGAGAAAATAAGATGAACTCTATCTGAAAAATACAAAGAAAATGCTATGGGAAGCAGAGTGATAAGAAAGTTAAAAGCATGGGAAAACAAGCCTGAGGTCAAACACGGCCCCAACTCTGTCTAGTGTGAGACTAGACAAGTAACTCAATCTAAGCCTCAGTTATCTTCTTCTGCAAAATGGGCATAACGGGACCTACCTCACCAAGTTATTTGAAGAATTCAGTGAGATGATGTACATCAAGTAATTAGCAAAGCATCTAGCAGAGTAGGTTTTTAAAATTCATATATGGGAAGTAGAAAAGTTCCTCGGGTGGATCACGAGGTCAAGAGATCGAGACCATCCTGGTCAACATGGTGAAACCCCGTCTCTACTAAAAATACAAAAACATTAGCTGGGCATGGTGGTGCGTGCCTGTAATCCCAGCTACTCAGGAGGCTGAGGCAGGAGAATTGCCTGAACCCAGGAGGCGGAGGTTGAGGTGAGCCGAGATCGCGCCATTGCACTCCGGCCTGGGTAACATGAGTGAAACTCCGTCTCA
>NW_022436988.1:14374392-14433268 GCF_009761245.1 Sapajus apella
TCAGTTTCCTTTCTTGTTAAAGAATAAATCATAATTACTAAATAATAATTATGATTATTATTTAATAATAATAGTTTGTTTGAAAGATTTTCTTCAAAACCTTCTTGCTTTTTGCTAATAACTCTTTGTAAAGGCCTATCCTATGTTAGACATGCTCACAGGCACGTAGTACATTCTATGTCCTTGTACTTTAACCAAGATATTTATGTTATTATTTTTCTAAGTCCTTTCGCAAGGAACTTCCTGACCCTTCCTTATTTGGACTTCTCCATTGCCTTTACCTGTTCAAGAAAGTTTTAAGTTATCAGCCAACCAGGTTCAGTTTTAGATTGTGAGGTCTGGCTCCAACCAACAGAGATTAGATACAGCAGTAAGGACCACCCCAAATGCATAAGGAATAAACACGTCCCACTTTTCCTTTGTGTGTTATACTCTCATGGCAAGACTGCTGGCAAGGGTACCCTTTCTGCAGGAAGTAAAGATTGCCTTGCTGAGAGAGCCTTTGTCTCAGGGCTGACTTTTCTTTGCAGCACTGAGCATCTGTTTCCAACACCATGGCAGGTAACATGATTACTGCCATCACCAGCTAAATGGGGAGAAAGAGAACATTTCAGTGTGGGAAGGGGCAGTTAGCAAGCAGGTTGTGAGTGGATGGAGCTCCAGGGGTGAGTGTCAGTTGGCTGCTGCTGGTGCTATCCTGGCATCATGTTCACTGCCACACATATGTCACATGTCAACTCACACTCAACATACACGGAACCAAGCTCCGCATTCTCCCTCCAAAAGCTTGTGTCCACCCCCTCCCAGTCAAGCAATGCCACTGAGGCAGTGGAGACTGAGGCTTTATCTTCAAATCTTTCTGCCACTTCCTGCATCCTTCAGATCCTCCTCATTCCCAATGACACCACCCAAGATCAAAATGGTGGTTGTCCCTCACCAGAAGCACTTCCTCTAACCCATGCTAGCATGCTGATTGGTCATGCCATTTTGCAGCCCCAAGTCTCAGCCTCCATAATCCATTATGCTCTGGCTCAACCTACCTATTCAGGCTCTGAGCTATGGCTGCCTGCCATGGGTCAGACTGCATCCCCCCAAAAGATTTGTTGAAGTCCTGACCCCTAGTACTTTAGAATGTGAACTCGTTTAGAAACAGGGTCATTGCAGAGTAATTTTAAGTTAAGATGAAATCATACTGAAGTAGAGTGGGTCTTGATCCAATGTAACTTTTGTGCTTATTTCAGAAGAACAGAGATACAGAGAAGAGAATGCTGTGATGACAAAGAGACTCCCAGAGGGAAGACGGCCAATGTGAAGACAGAGGCAGAGACGAAATTGATGCCAGCACATCAAGAAAGGCCTCAGGCTCCCAAAAGCTGAAATAGGAAAGGAAGGAACTTCTCCTCGCACTTTGGAGGGAATGTGGCTCTGCCAACACCTTAATCTTGAACTTCTAGCCTCCAGCACTATAAGATAATACATTTTGGTGGTTGTAAGCTACTCAATTTGTGGTCCTGTGTTACAGCAGGCCTCAGAAATGAGTACACCTCCCTGTGTGTCCCTAGGGTCCAGCTCAACAGGATTCTTTTTCCTGGAACATCTAGAATCCCTCCCTTTCTCATGCCCCACCCAACTCTCCAACTCAACACGTTAACGCTGTTGTATCTCTGCTAAAGAATACACTACTGTCTTCTTGCCCTTTCAAACTCCTACCTTTCCTTCAGAACCTACTATTGTCACAAAGTGTTTCCTTACCTTCCGGGAGGCTAAGCCTTGACTTTGACTTCAGAAGCACGTGAAACTGTCTCACAGCCTTTTCATGTCTAATGTAGACATCCACCTGTTGTCTGAGCGCTATTACTGCCATCAGTTGTGTCTGACTGTGGAGCATCCACCCTTTCTCCAGCCACGCCTTCCACATGACTCATGGGGCTGCTGATGCCTGTTCCCTGATGCACAACAACCCACCCCAATGTGTGTCCAGGACTCCACTGCATCTAATCACCCTACCACAACCCTCTGTCCTCAGCAAACTGGCCCATGGCCCATGAGCCAAGCAGGGATATTGTGAATTCATACTTGGAACTTTCTGAACCAGAGAATGGGAAACAGCTTTTTCCCCCTATGGAATCTCAAGCTATTAGCAAGCAATCTCAGAGAGATAAGGCTTCCTTGACTGCCACATGGAGGAACTTGGAAGAATGGGCCAACTGGCTCAGAAGCACAGAGGAAAAACAGAGGCTCTCAGGGGCTTAGGTCACGAGCCAAACCTGTGCCTCTTTTGTGCTTAGGCTGATTAAGTTGGGTCTCTGTCACTTACAACCAGAGAATCCTGGCTATTATACTGCAGGTCAGCTATCCCCTACCTTTCTGGCACCAGGGACCAGTTTCATGGAAGACAACTTTTCCACAGACAGGGTTGCAGAGGATGGTTTCAGGATGATTCAAATGCATTACATTTATTGTGCACTTTATTTCTATTATTATTGTAATATGTAATGAAATAATTACACTACTCACCATAATGTAGAATCAGTGGGAGCTCTGAGCTTGTTTTCTTGCAACTAGATGGTCCCATCTGTGGGTGATGGGAGACAGTGACAGATCATCAGACATTAGATTCTCATAAGGAGTGTGCAACCTAGATCCCTCGCATGTGCAGTTCACAATAGGGCATGAGCTCCTGTGAGAATCTAATGCTGCTGTCGATCTGACAGGAGGCGGAGCTGACAGTAATGCGAGCGATGAGGAGTGGCTGTAAATACAGGTGAAGTTTCACTCACCTGCTGCTCACCTCCTGCTGTACGGCCCGGTTCCTAACAAGCCATGGACCAATACCAGTGGCCTGGGGGTTGGGAACTCCTGCTGTAGGTGATCCAGGATATACCAATGAACAAAAAAATCCCAGCCCTCAATCTGCTCACCGGTCAGTGAGGGAGCTGGATAATTTTATTATGTAAGAGAATTTGGAAAACATTAAGCACAGGATGTTCTGAAATGTTCCAAGCATGTATACCTATGTGTTGGGAAAGCATTTATCAAAACAAGTTATGTGTAAGCTGAGACCTAAGGTATAAATAGGCATTAGCATTATTTGTCTTACAGTAACAAAAAATGTCTACCACTTACCAAGTGGCTACACCTCTAATCATGTTACACATATGATGTCTAACTTTTAAAACACTCTGTAAAACAGGCATCTAAATTCCCATTCTTCAGAGAAGGAAGCTGAGGCAGAGAGATTAAATAGCTTTCCAAGGCTACTTAGCTGGTATGAGCTCAATGCATCTTACACCAAGGCCTGTCTCACCATTGTGCCATATTGAAGACTGCAGGCCCCTACAGTTAGGAAATGGCAGAGCCAGAATTTGAACCCAAACCTTTCTGACCCAAATTCCTATGCTCTTTCCACTACAGCCACACGAGGGAAGGCTGGCTGGAGCTGGGCCGGTCTGCAGGAGGCATCATGTTAACTAGGTCATCGTGTTACAGGAGCCAATCTTTGACTGGGAAGGTCCCAAGACTCACACTTGGTGCTGCCAGCCCCAAGAGCCTGACTCACATCCACACAAACCACGTGAGCCCAAGAAAGATGTAGGAATGCCCTTGACCCACCTGACTTCCAAGGATGGGCACAGGAACCAGAGTGTCAGTGTGGTCAACATGTTTTCTTCCTGTGCACAAGCTACACAGGAAACCAGAATCTGAAGTTTGCCTTAGTGAGTTTGGACTGCATTAATGCTAAGAGAATTCAAATGGATCATCAAAAAAGACCTCTACTTTGTGAAGCTTAAGGGCCTTTTCTCCACTGTGGATTAACCTTTTTTTTTTTTTCTTTTTTGAGACAGAGTTTTGCTCTGTTACCCAGGCTGGAGTGCAGTGGCGTGATCTCGGCTCACTACAACCTCCACCTCCTGGTTTCAAGTGATTTTCCTGCCTCAGCCTCCCAAGTAGCTGGGATTACAGGTGCCTGCCACCACACCTGGCTAGTTTCAGTATTTTTAGTAGAGACGGGGTTTTGCCATGTTGGCCAGGCTGGTCTCAAACTCCTGACCTCGGGTGATCCACCTGCCTCAGCCTCCCAAAGTGCTGTGATTACAGGTGTGAGCCACCGTGCCCAGCCTGTGGATTGACCTTGGATAGCGGGTCTGGGATCCTCAAAGACTCTTGTTTGTGTCCCTCCAAAATTTGTATGTAGAAACCCTAACCCCCAGAGTGTCGGTATGTGGACACATGCCCTTTAGGTGGTAATTAGATTCAGATAAGGTAATGAGGGGACAGCTTCCATGATGAGATGAGTGCATCTGGAAAAAGAGGGCTTGGCTAGGCGTGGTGGCTCATACGTATAATCCAAGCATTTGGGGAAGCTGAAGTGGAAGGATTGCTTGAGCCCAGGAGTTCAAAATCAGCCTGAGCTACATAGCAAGACCCCATCTTTACAATAATAATAATTCATTAATTCATAAGACAGTCCTTTGTCTCTCTCATTAAGTATGTCTGTGGCTTCGGAGTAATGTCAAGTTAATTTGAGTCTTTTTCTTGGTTTTCATTGACTTCCAAGACTGAGGATTTATAAATTAGAGTCTGCCAGTGACTCAAACTATCTGAGCTTCATTTTACTCATATGTAAGTGAGGATAATAATGCTAATCTTATAAAATCCCTGCAAGGATCAAATGAGAGAATTTATAAATCACATTGATAAGATATGGCACTAAGTAGATGCTCATTAGAAATCTGTTCACTCCAAAAAGTAAAAATGAAATCAGTTCTCATCCCACACCATCCATGTCTTCCAGTAATTAGGATGATAACATCAGAGAGACAGAGACAGAAAGAGAGAGCCCTCTCTGATTCACCAATTTATTATTATTACTATTATTTTTATTATGGTAGAGATGGGGTCTTGTTGTCTTGCCCAGGCTAGCCTTGAACTGTATTCTTCTTGTGAGAATGCAGCAAGAAGGAGGCTGTCTGCAAGCCAGGAAGAGAGCCCTCACCAAAACCTGACCATGCTAGTACCCTGATGCTGGACTTCCAGCCTCCAGAACTGTGAGAAATAAACATTTACTGTTTAAGCCATACAGTCTGTTGTATTTGTTACAGCAGCCCAACCTGACAAATACGGCTGGCCACTGCCAAAAATACACTGCGTGAATGTTATCCCTGCTTGCCCAATTTTAACAATGGCCCTAAACGCAATCTCCCCTTGGACCTGTTAACATCCTCATCTTGGGAACAGCTACCATACATTTTCTACAGCAGCATGCAGCTTTGAGTTCCCTTGCCTAGTGTAGGTTTCATGAGATGGAGCTTAGAGTTGTAACTCTAGCCACAGGCACGGCACCTTGGTGGGGCAGGGCCGCCCCAGCAATATCTGGTGAACAAACAAACACAACTTGGAGGAACTCAGGTGGTTTGACTGGAAAAAACATGTCAGTTCATTTTTCACGTAATCACTTAAGCGGATGCTTTCAGGGCTTAATTCCTTCCTCACGGCGTGTTAAAGTTCATAGCTTAACTCTCAGAAACAATCTCATTTCCTTTATTTGCAATTCTTTGGCGAGGCTGTACCCACCACTAAAAATGCAGCTTTATGAACTGGCCTGCACGTCACCTCTTTCCCCTCTCCTGGCCACTGTCTCCCTTTGGTTGGACTAATTAATAAGCAATAAAATGACCTTGTTATTTGGAAAGCTTTCTTTTCTCCCAAGTCTATCTGGGCAGGCTCAGGCCAGTTCACCATCAGGGGTCCTAATTAAAGTCTGAAAATACGTTGTAAAGCAAAGCTGGAAATACAGAGCCAGACATTACCGCAGCCTGTTAACAAGAAAATCAACGCAAATTAAGACACAGCCAGACAGAAACCAAAGCAACTTGCCATTGCATAAATTACGTGTATTAGAACCAGGGAACGCTAGCACTGGAAAGGCTGCCACAAAAGCCCTGGAGAGACATAACGTCGCAAAGTTAAGCGTGTCCAGCCTTCATTTGCAAGGAATTTAAAGTAGATGATGAGGCATTCTGTGGCAACTCTCTACTTTGCTATGTGACTAGAATAAAAACTGCCCTTGCTCCATTCATAATTTAAAGGCATGGACGTGAAAATAGGTTTTGAAAATCTTTTGCTGTGGCCTTTGTGTGTAGGGGGACAGGGTTGGGAGATGGGAACTGGAAAGTGGCTGAATTACAACTTAGAAAACCAGTGCAGCTCAGACTCCACATTGCCTTCTGTTAAGTGAGAACACAGCAGACTTATTCCCCAGAAGGTTGTAAGCCAGATTATTGAGCTAATGGATACGCAGGCCCTTTGTAAGCTACAAGCAAATGTGGCAACAAATAGTGAACTTGGTGCCTTTTGTTGACTCATTCATTCATTCATCCATTTACACTCTTGTTCTTCTGGTTTCTTCCTCTTTTCCTTGAGATGGGGTCTTGCTATGTTGCCCAGGTTGGAGTGCAGTGACTATTTACAGAAGCAATGATAGTGCACTGCAGCCTCAAATTCCCAGACTCAAGTATCCTGTCTCAGCCTCCAGGGTGGCCTCCCAAGTAGCCGCCACATGTCACCACATCCAGCCTCTTGTTCTTTTCCAGAGAGGATTCCTGGCAGCTGAGCTTGGTCATGGTCCTTGGTAAATTTCTCCTTTCCTTTTCACAACCTTGTACATACACGCACATTCACATTCAAGGAAGCACACACACAAGGTATATGACAATGCAACAGACATACAGGCATCTACATGCCTCCTGAATCTGACATCCCTCTCCATTGCCACAATTCTGAGTCGGGCCATCTGAAGATCCCCGCAAAGTGACCCTTGCCCTTCCAGCCACTCATGTGGGCCATCCTGGTAAGCTGGAACATTCCATCTCAAATGCAGATTGATGACTTCAGTCATTCAGGGTCCCCACAGCCTGCAGGATTAAGTCGAATCTTGTAAACATGTACATGACACGCTGTACCAGATGTCCAGTCCCTCCATCCAGCCTCATGCACCTGGCCCAGCCATACTCAATTGCTAAAATGCAACACCCCCTGGAGAGTGAGGGCTTTTGGCTGTCTGGATCACAGCTGCGTTCCCAGTACCTGGGACAGTGCCCCAGGGAGGCCCTGGAATCAGGTCTGGGTCTTTGCTGTTACCTTCCCTTCTGCCTACAACACGCTCCTCTTCTTCATTTTAAGTCTCAGCATTCAAGTCCTAACAAATAACCTTTATTGATGACCTCTTGACTTTGCTCTAGAGAAATGAACTTTCTCTTCCTGTAGCCCCCATGGCACTGTCTTTAACAGGATTCCTCACTGCAAGCTTTATCACCTAAAAGGTAAAAAGCCCTGCAATGGGCTTTTCCCTTTCTTGACTGAGACCAATCTCTAAGTGATATGCTAGCTCCATCCCCTAAGCTGTCAATTCAGACATATCCATCTCATATTATAAAAGCATAGGAGCAGGAGATACACCTGGGGTTTCCAATCTCACAGCACACTACCTTCCTGCATCCTACAGGCTGGTTTTCTTGTCTTTGTTTGCCATCAGGCCATCGATCCCTCAAGGGCAGGGCTGGCTAGGGTCTCCCAGCATCTGTCTCATGACCTGCTCTTCGTAGAGATTCATTGTTGAATGACTGTCTTTGGGAGGCTTAAAAGAGGAACTATTAATAGTGACTGGACAGGCTACTTTGAACTTGCAGTTGGTTAAGCAGGCTGGCACCAAGGCCCCACTGGTTAATATTTCAGTTCCTTTGCTTCTCTCTAAGATTGGCTACCATCTAGGTCATTGTGTTCCTGCCTGTCCCCATCTATTAAACAGAGCCAAGAGGTAAAAACCTGTGGTCCCTTTTGTTCAGCACTTACCTGGCCCCAGTTGAAAGGTGGGCCTGACATGATTTTGATGTCTATTTGACCTATTTACCCAAGTACAAAAATATAAAGTCACCTGTCCCACGATGCCAAGAGCTTACAAAGAAAAGTCAGGATGGGACCTCCCAAAGCAGGCATCTTAGGGTAATGGTAAAGGTCATGGGATACAGGATTTCTCCCCAGTGAAGGTTCTCCCAACCCCAAATCTGAGTTACTGTGTCAGGGGTAGGAATAGAGCCGAAAAGGAGCTACAGGAGAGAGGAAGGGTCCTCGTTTAGAATATTGGTCTTGTTTAGAACGTCCTTTTTGCCCTCGTCCCCATACTGTCCACCAGACATCAAGATCTCATCACAAGCCCCTGCGGTGTGACTGCCGACCTGGTTCACATCTTCCATTAGGTTACTGCCAAATCCCCAAGGCAGCAGGGTGGCTGAGAAAAAGAGGTCTGAGAGGTAGCAGGGTGCATGAACTCTTGCAAAAAGCCAATTCTGAGAACACAAATCAAACCAAGTGGTCAACTAAATTGACAGCTCAATTCATTGCTCACCGAGGCCCGTTTTAGAAACAGCCTCAAGTCCCTGGGAGCCCCTGACCTTCCCGTAGCGAATATTGATCTTTGATTCCTAGCTAAGCCGCTGCCTGTAACTCCTAGCAGCAGCAGCAGCAACAGAGACTTGACTCAAAATTAAACAAGGGGGAGAGAAGGAGGAAAGCAGGGAAGAAACAAGATCAAGGTGCAATGTTAACGTACTGTAAATCAACATACATAAGTAAACATGATTACAGTGTGCGGTCATCTGCACTTCTGAGCCAGCCTGGCAGACAGTTCAAGCAAGTGCAAAGTATCTGGGCTTCGCTGGCTGTGACCACCTCTCTCTCTTATGATCACTGGGCGTTCTCCTTCTCTCTCCCAAAAGATCTGTGAGTCATTACTGCCCAGGAGCTCAAATCCCCATTCAGATATCCTAGGCTATTGCCTGAATCCAGCCACCTAGCCAGGAGTCATATGCAAGGTACTTCCCCAGTCTGAGAATTTTCAAGAAATAATCTCACTTATACATCACAGGTGAAACCAGCATTGGCTTTCCCTGGGTGTGAGATGTGCTGGCAGCAAGAACCAAACTAGCGTTGTATCATCAGGCTTATTCACTGGGCTCTCAGAGTGTCTTAAATATTTTCAGAGTGCGTGAAGAGCTGGAAAAGGCACCAACAGAATGTGTTTGTCCTCTTCTGTTTTTTAAAGCATGAGCAATTCATCCCTCTATCCCCTATTGTAATGCAAGTTGCTTTTCATCTCCCATTTTAATTGCTTAAATTTCTTTCTTTTTGTTTCTGAGATAGAGTTTTGCTCTTGTCGCCCAGGCTGGAGTGCAATGGCATGATCTTGGCTCACTAAACCCTCCACCTTCTGGGTTCAAGAGATTCTCCTGCCTCAGCCTCCCGAGTAGCTGGGATCACAAACGCCCATCACCATACTCAGCTAATTTTTGTACTTTTAGTAGAGATGGGGTTTCACTATGTTGGTCAGGCTGGTCTTAAACTCCTGACCTCGAGTGATCCTCCGCCTTGGCCTCCCAAAGTGCTGGGATTACAGACATGGGCCACCACACCTGGCCAATTGCTTAAAATTGTTAAGTTTTAGTTGATTACAAAGTCCCTGACATTTTCACTTAAATTTCATTTCAATTATCTTCTGGCTATCTTATCATTTTTAAACTGGCAAGTGTTCAACAGCACAGCCCAGCTCAGATCTGCACAGGACATTGGCAAAATGACATCCCACGAGGTCAAAGGCAAAATAAGTTGGCGGCTTAATCTACGGACATGTGCAGGGGAACCTGGGGCCTTGCGGTGGGTACAGGAGCAACCACTGAACACTGGGGAGCCCCAAACAACAATGCCCTCTGATAAAGAGATGTTTGCTGATTTGCAGTAGCTTTGGATTTTTGACATACAGATAAAAAAAATGTTCATCATTATTTTTATGTACTCAGTCTCTAAACTAGCAAACTCACAAAGCAGACAATCTACCCCATATGGCGGAGAGCTGACTGTAATAGTAAAAACATGTCACCTCTCTCGGTTTCTCCCTATAGGATATGGTGACATGAATGCTCTTCGACCTAGTCTACTGTAAATGGGCTTAAGGCTGTGGGGTTTTAGGCCACCATCCCTATTTTATCTCCATGTAAATGGAGTTTAGAAGTCTGAAAAGGGACACCAAAATACGAAGGCACTGGAAGATTCCGCTTCTCTTCCCCTAAGGATTCCTTTTTTTTTCCTTTAACAAATAATGACATCACAATTGTGGTATGGATGGTGCCTTTTCTGTGCACAAAATAGGCAAATCGCATCTCCTATAGCCAGGTTAAAAACAAATAGAAAACAAATAGTGTCTGTAGGAATTCAATGTGGAAAGATTAAAAAAAAATAAAACAGTGTGCGCTGGCCACAAAATAAAAGGGAAATGTTACTGGGACCTTTAAGTGTTGACTTGGGGATTTGGTGTAGGAAGGAGAAGAAACAAGCAGGTTCTAAGAGACAGATGAGTCTTATAGGTCAGCCTGGGGAAGGGTGAGGGTCTGGCATAGAGCAAGGTGCTTTTGGAACAGAAGCTGAGAAAATAGTCCTGACCCTCCAGCCAGAGGAGGAAATGTGACGAACAGGGCAGCAGGGCTGGTGTCACAGGGGATCATAAGAGCTAGCACCAATACGTGCCAGGGACTCTTTCCTGCCTTACGTGACTTAACTTGTTTCCTTCTCACAACAGCCTGTGATGTAGGTGCCATTATTTTCCCATTGCAGAGATGAACAAACTGAGGCCCAGCAAGGTTTAATAGCTAGCCCAGTGTCCCAGAGCTAGCAAGTAACAGACCCAGGCAGTCAGGTTCCAGCTCTCATGCTCGTGTTAACCCATGTGTTCATGCCCAGAACTTTAGATCCAGGAGTCCAACTACTTGAACAATTATTGTTTCAGCACCTACCACGTACCAGGCATTGTTTTAGCCACTGAAGACATAAGTAAGACAGATAAGGTCACTCGTGTAAAAAGGTGATATTCCAATGGGAGAGAGAGGCAATAAAGAAATAAACAAGATCATTTCAATAGAGGTCACAGAAACAGAACAGGGGAGCAAGTAGGAGACGTGCATGGGGAAGGAAGGCAATGTTGGAAAGAATGGTCAGGAAAGGTCTCTCTGAGAACATGGTATCTGAGTGAAGGCCAGAAGGAGGAGAAGGGATCAGATGCTTGAAGGTGGAGGAGAGAGCTCGCCAATCGGGGCAACAGCCAGTGCAAAGGCTCTGAGGCAGGGAAAAGCATACGTCCAAGGAACAGAAACAAGTGCAATGTGAGGAACATGAGAGGGTTGGAGATGAAGATGGAGTAGGCGGGATAAGCTCTCAGGCATCTACAACTGCAGCCATCACAAATCCCTAGCCGGGTGAGCCTCCTGAACAAAGGTCACATCAACCATTTTGATAACTGACATCTAAATCCCATTTCTGGCCTGGCACAGTGGGTCACGCCTGTAATCCCAGTACTTTGGGAGGCCAAAGCGGGTGGATCACCTGAAGTCAGGAGTTCGAGACCAACCTGGCCAACATGGTGAAATGCTGTCTGTATTAAAAATACAAAAATTACCCAGGCATGGTGGTGCACACTTGTAATCCCCGCTACCGGAGAGGCTGAGGCAGGAGAATCACTGGAACCCAGAAAGTGGAGGTTGCAGTGAGCCGAGATCGCGCCACTGCACTCCAGCCAGGGAGATAAGAGCAAGACTTCATCTCAAAAAATAAAATAAAATAAAATCCCGTTTCTCAGGTTGACTGTTATGCTTGGACAGCACAAAAATCTTTCATTAGGCCAGGCACAATGGCTCATGCCTGTAATCCCAGCACTTTGGGAGGCTAAGGCGGGCAGATCATCTGAGGTGAGGAGTTCAAGACCAGCCTGATCAACATAGAGAAACCCTGTCTCTACTAAAAATACAAAATTAGCCAGGCATGGTGGCGCATGCCTACATGCATGTAATCCCAGCTACTTGGGAGGCTGAGGCGCCAGAATCACTTGAACCTGAGAGGCAGAGATTGCAGTGAGCTGGGATCACACCATGTGCTCCAGCCTAGCCAACAAGAGCAAAACTCTGTCTCAAAAAAAAAAATCCTTCATTAGCACCAAAGGGAGAAAAAAATGATGAGATTCCAATCTCTTTTTTTTTTTTTTTTTTTTTGAGACAGGGCTTCACTTTGTCACCCACGGTGGAGTGCAGTGATGCAATCATAGGTCACTGTGGCCTCAACCTTCTGTGCTCAAGTGATCCTCCTGACTCAGCCTCTGAAGTAGGTAGGACCACACCACCACAACCAGCTAATTTCTTGTTTTTTTGTAGAGGTGATTCTTGCTATGTTGCCCAGGCTGCTCTTGAACTCCTGAGCTCAAGCAATCCTTCTGCCACGGTCTCCCAAAGAACTGGAATTACAGGTGTGAACCACCATGCCTGGCCTCCTCCTCTTTGACACCCAAGTGGCAAAGCTGGCCCAAACTTCGATGGATTATTTTTGCTAATTCCCCAATTCTGCCCAGCCCTGAAGGAATAAGGCTCTAGAATGAGGAAATCTGAGCTTGAACGTTGGCTTGGCCACTTACCAACTCTGGGTGTGTTACTTAACTTCAACTTCCTCATCTGTGATATAAGAGAAAGGTAGGGTGTTGCTTATAGCCATTACTGGAGGTAATGAAAAAAAAGGAAAAAAAGAAAAAGAGAGAGAGAGAGAAAGGAAGGGTAGTACGAAGATCGGGGTGATGCCTAGAGCCTGGCACCTTGCAAGCACTTGGTAAGGGTTCATTATTATTGCAGCTGTTGTGTTGATTCAAATAAAGGTGTTGGTCCCTAGGCACGGCCAGCACAGGGATTAACAGGAATTTGTCACTGGAACTCCACCTCGTCCTTCCAAGTTTTGTCATTGGATCTTTTATCATGCAGATTAGTCAATTCACGCTAACATTACATATGAACATTTCTAATAACAATAACAGAAATAACCTAGCTAACACACCCTATCTATTGTATGCTAGGCTCTATGCTAACTACTTATATAGATTACTTAATTTTTTATTTTTTACAAGACAGGGTGTCACTCTGCTGCCCAGGCTGTAGTACAATGGCATGATCATAGCTCACTGCAGCCTGGAACTCCTGGCATCAAGGGATCCACCTGCCTCAGCATCTGGAGTAGCTGGGACCACAGATGTGTGCCACCACACCTGGCTTACGGATTACTTAATTTAACCCCCACAACATCCTGTGGGGTAGAGGGCTATCATTATCCCCACCTACAGAAGAGGAAAGGAAAACTCCAAGGGACAATGCAGCTTGCCCGGGTCATAAATAGGAAGTGGCAGAGCTGGAATCTGATTGAGCTCAAGCTGTCTGGCTCCTGCCTTCTTAAGCATGACATTTAGTCTTCAGTGCAGCAGATATGGACTGACCACCTACACAAAACAGACTGCGTTAAAAGCAGGGGAAAAAGAGATACATAGGCCGGGTGTGGTGGTTCACGCTTGTAATCCCAGCACTTTGGGAGGCTGAGGCGGGTGAATCACTTGAGGTCAGGAATTCAAGACCAGCCTCGCCAACATGGCGAAACTCCATCTCTACAAAGAATACAAAAATCAGCCAGGTGTGGTGGCGGACACCTGTAATCCCAGCTATTCAGGAGGCTGGGGCAGGAGAATCGCTTGAACCCAGGAGGCAGAGGTTGGTTGCAGTGAGCCAAGATTGCGCGACTGCACTTCAGCCTGGACAACAGAATGAAACTGTGTCTCGAAAAAAAACAGAGAGAGAGAGGTCATAGAGATGTAATACGGCTAATTGCACCAGACTAAATAGTGTTCCCCTCAAATTTCTTAACAATCCAGAACCTGTGATGTGACCTTATTTGAAAACAGAGTCTTCGAAGATGTCATCAATTTAAGATAAGGTCATACTGGAGTAGAGTGGGCCTTACATCCAATGACTGGTATTTTTATTGGAGGAGGGAAGTCTGGGCACAGGCATGAAAGAACTCCATGTAGCAACCAAGGCAGAGACAGGAGTCTACAAGCCCAGAAAGCCAAGGATTCCTGCAGGCACCAGCATCCAGGAGAGAGGCGAGGAACAGAGGCTGTCAGAGCCTTCAGCGTAACCTGCACTTCTGTACTTCTGACTCTCTGAACCGTGAACGAAGCAATGTTTTAAGCTGCCCAGTTTGGAGTAATTTGTTCCAGCAGCCCTAGGAAATTCATGCATGGATAAAAAGGAGACAATAGAACCAGGGGTGGTGACTTGAGCGTGCAGTCCCAGCCAGTCACCCCAGACCCTGTTGGGCAATAAGAGTTTGTATTTGAAAGTTACAGTTCCCCGCTGGCCGTGACTAGGCAGTGGGAGAAACCAGCGATGAATCAGTTCGTGGCCTCACAGGAAGCCCGGCTTTCCTGTCAACAAAGAAGAATGAAAAGCCGTTGACCTCGGGCCAGAGAGCCATCCACCTGGCCACTGTCACAAGGCTCGGATGGAGAGAAACACTTTCATAAGGGGGCGGGGAGAAGGAGAGCCTGGCGAGCCACATTTGGCATCTGACTCCCGCGAGTCACCCTTTCTGCTCAAGATGAGAGTATGACAGTAGGGACAGAACATGATAAAACCAAAGAAAATGGGTAGGCCTCGCACATCTCAGCTTAAATCACGGGACTAGTAATTCCCCACTAACCTGCTAGACGCTAAAACAGAAGTTCCTAAGCGTTTGGCAAGCCAGGCCCTTTTGAGAATCTGGCAAATGCTAACGGATGGATGAACTCTCTCCCCAGAAAAATATTCCTACCTGCAAAATTTGGGGTGAGATTCCAGGGCATCTTGAGCTCCTAGAGCCCATTTATTGATGAACAAATACTTAATTGTCCACTACGTACTAGGCACTGTGCTACATGCTAGGAATATAAACGGGAAAGAATAGATGAGGCATTTTTCTTCCTGAAGACAAGAGCTGGGAGGGAGGTGTGTAAGTTTTCTGGGGCTGCCATAACAAATTACCACAAGGTAGGTGGCTTGAAACAAGAGGCCAGGCCGGGCGCAGTGGCTCACGCCTGCAATCCCAGCACTTTGGGAGGCCAAGGCGGGATCACTTGAGGTCAGGAGCTCGAGACCAGCCTGACCAACATGGTGAAACCCCATCTCTCCAAAAATTAGCCAGGCATGGTGGCAGATGCCTGTAATCCCAGCTACTCGGGACGCTAAGGCTGGAGAATCACTTGAACCCGAGAGATAGAGGTTGCAGTGAGCCAAGATCACACCACTGCACTCCAACTTGGGTAATGGAGCAAGACTCTGACTAAAAAATACATAAATACAGGACAGAAGGCTAAAAGTCTGAAATCAAGATGTCAGCCCAGCTGGTTCCTCATGGAGGCTCTGAGAGAGAATCTGTTCCATGCCTCTCTCCTGGTTCTGGTGGTTGCCTGTGGTCCTTGGTATTCTTGGCTTGCAGAGGCATGGTTTGAATCTCCTCCGCCAACATCTTCACCTCACCATCTCTCTGTGTCTTCTCCTCTCCTTATAAGAAAACGTCACTGGATTTAGTACCCACCCTAAGTCGATTCTGAGATCATCGAGATCCTTAACCAGTAACATCTGCAAAGACCCTATCTTCAGATAAGGTCGTGTTCTGAGGTTCTGGATGGACATGAATTTTAGGAGGATGCTGTTCAACCCAACGTAGTGGTCAGATGATTGAGCAGCCACCACAGAAAGCATCAAGGACCGTGACAGAACTCCCAAGGCGTCCATGAAAGCTTTCCTGAGGCCCTCACATGCAACTGAGACCAAAATAGTAAGTAGAAACTAACTAAACAGAGGAAGTCGAGAGTCCAGGATGAACCCATCACACAGATGAGGCCCACACAGGGGAGGGCTCACCTGAAGACCACTGCAAGAGAGAAGGGGCGGTACAGAAACCAGTTTGGGGGCTTTCTGGTTTTGTTTGTTTGTTTTGAGACAGAGTCTCACTCTGTTGCCTAGGCTTGAGTGCGGTGGTGCAATCTCAGCTCACTGCAACCTCTGCCTCCTAGGTTCAAGCAATTCTCCCGTGTGCCACCACGCCTGGCTAATTTTTCTATTTTCAGTAGAGATGGGGTTTCGCCATGTTGGCCAGGCTGGTTTCGAACTCCTGTCCTTGGCATCACTCGAGTGATGACTCACTCACTTGAGTCATGCACCCACCCTGGCCTCCCAAAGTGCTGGGATTACAGGTGTGAGCCACCCCACCCAGCCAAACACAAGTTTGGGGTTTGGGGTTTATCCTTAGGGCTGAAAAATGCCTTTGAGGGAGTGGAAGCAGAAGAGTATTTCTACAAAGTTCACCTTGATGGAGGTGAAGAAGAACTGAGTGAGAGAGACCAGACACAGAAACCACCGGCCCTCAAGGGCACGTATCTCAGGATGCAAGTGGCCAAAGCTCTGTGGAGATGCCCCATGCATCACCCTGAGCAGTGAGCTGGAACGGTGCCCCCCGAACCACATGGAGGAGTTTTGCCCAGTGCAGACAGGATCCCAGCTGGACAATCAGACCAACGTTAGCCCAAGAAGAAAACCCTGAAGTCTGAAAGCTCTGATGCTTGTTCTCCATCTAAGTGGGGAAAGGAGCTGGGCGTTTTCACAAAAATCTGCATAGCTGTCTTCTAAACACTTCGACTCATCAGATGCATAGGCGCTCCTCTTTTGTGGTCCCTTAGAGTTCAGTGTGCCTTAAACCTAAGCCACGCCTCTCATAAATAAGTGAGTCACCTCTCCCAGGCCTCACAGGCTCCACGTTGCTCTCGAAAGGCCATCTCCTCCCTTGAAACCCCGGTTGGGTTCCACACCCTTGCCTCTGTTCTCCAAAAACTCTGAATGTGGGTTCAGAAGCTACTTACTTATAATTCTTATTTCTCTTTCTTTGTTTACTTATTTACTTATTTATTTACCCTTTTCTCCTTTTTTTTTTTTTTTTTTTTTTTTTTTTTTTTTTGCTTTTTTGAGATGGAGCCTTGCTCTTGTCACCCAGGCTGGAGTGCAGTGGTATAATCTCGGCTCACTGCGACCTCTGCCTCCCAGTTCAAGCAATTCTCCTGCCCCACCCTCCTGAGTAGCTGGGATTACAGGTGCCCGCCACCACACCTGGCTAATTTTTGTACTTTTAGTAGAGATGAGGTATCACCATCTGGTCTCGAACTCTTGACCTCAGGTGATCCGCCCGCCGTGACGTCCCAAAGTGTTGAGATTACAGGTGTGAGCCACCGCGCCCCGTCTATTTACTTATTTTTTAAGAGACAGAGTCTCTCTCTGTCACCCAGACTGGAGTGCAGTGGCATGATCATAGCTCACTGCAGACTTAACTCCTGGGCTCCAGTGATCCTCCCACCTCAGCCTCCCAAGTAGCTGGGACCACAGGAGTGTGCCACCACAGCTGGCTAATTTGCTTTTAGTTTTTGTAGAAGTTTGTCCCCAAATCACGGGCTCAGGCGAACCTCCTGTCTGAGCCTCCCAAAGCACTGGGATTACAGGCATGGGCCACTACACCCAGCTCCTTACTTTCCTCTTAACCTGTCTCTTCTACCAGACAACGAATAACTTGAGGGCAAAAATGTTCTATCTTATTCACCTCTGAATTCCTAGCTCCTAACACATAATACATGTTATCAGACAGATGGATGGGTGCTAGATGGCTGGATCTCTTCAGGATGCTATGCTGGCTTCAAACCAAACTAATTAATGAATTAATTAAATCAGCACAGGTCCATCAATGGCTCTTCAAGTGCTTTGCACGGCCCCTTCCCCTCTCAAGAATAGGAGTAAGACGTCCACAGACAGACAGTCTGTCCTGGCATCTCAAGACTCACCTCATGCCCTCCGAAGCCATCTTATCAAGATTGGTAGTGTCCTTTGTTTCTGCCCAGTTTGCTCCCAGGTCACCCCACCCAATGTCATCGGCCAGAATAATCACAAAGTTCGGCTTCTGGCCTCTTGTTTTCCCATTGAAGCAAAAATCCACAAGAGGATAAAGAAATCCTGAGAAACTCACTCCCACCAACAACACCTTTAGAAAAAGCCAGCCCATGGTGGTTAAGGCAGGATTCCGATTGTCTAGAACGATGGCAGCCACCACTAGAGACGTTTCTGAGAGCTTCCTTCCTACTCACTTCCAATGCAGGAAGTCCCTGGGGACCAAGGGTGAAGTTTGCAAGAAGATGCTGGTGGCAGGTGGTGATGGCAGCGATAACAGCTACAGGGATGTGGGGGGCTATAGAAATGAAGCCTCCATCAGGAATCCTAATTCAAGAGAATCAGGAAATTTGCAATCCCTAATTTGGCTTGATCTTCTATGGTCAGTAAAATGACTGATTGTGTTCAGTAGTTAGACATCAATGTCAGCAACTGCTCTTCAGCCACTAAGAAAGTGACTCTTCTGTATTCAGGGCCTTAAAGCCACAGCACAGGCCTTACAGCTGTTTGGGACTCCATCTGGTGACTACAGGATGAGTTCTCACATCTGCAGAACACCTGGATGTTCTAGAAGCCGCAGTCGGCCCCGAATAAGTTTCTCAGTTCCAGATGGTTGAGGGCTTCATGTTTCTGTAAGGTTTCCTGAAAGAACAAAAATTGACAAGAAAACAGAGTTAAGACTGCCAGTGCAGCTGTGTTTTACTCAGTAGCTTAGGAAATAATCACTTTTCCATGCCAACAGATGTTTTCCTTTTTATTCAAATATTTAACTGGTTCATCAGTTTCTCCACCTGAAAAACAGTGATAATAATATTCGCAATGGACCTATAGTTACAGGATTGGAAGTAACATTAGAGACAATCTCTGCCAACCCACTCACCATATAGATGAGGATATTGAGGCCCAGTGTTCTGGGTGCGACCAGGACCAGCCCCCCAACACTGCTAACTCCCAGTGTGCCATTGAGAATTCTAGAAGAAGAGGTGAGACCCTTATTACCAAGGCATGATTATTTGTAACGGTCATGCTATAACCTAATGATTCTACATTAAAAATTTTTTTGGTCTTGCTACGTTGCCTAGGCTAGTCTTGAACTCCTGGCTTACGTGATCCTCTTGCCTCAACCTCCCACATAGCCAGAATTACAAGCATGTGCCACCATATCCAGCTAACATTCTTTTTTTTTTTTTTTTTTTTTTTTTTGAGACTGAGTCTCATTCTGTCACCCAGGCTGGAGTGCAGTGGCATAATCTTGGCTCACTGAAACCTCTGCCTCCCAGGTTCAAGCAATTCTCATGCCTCAGCCTCCCTGTAGCTGAGATTACAGGTGCCCGTAACATACCCAGCTAATTTTTGTATTTTTAGTAAAGACAGGGTTTCACTATGTTGGCCAGGCTGGTCTCGAACTCCTGACCTCAAATGATCCACTTGCCTTGGCCTCCCTAAGTGTTGGGAATATGGGAGTGAGCCACCACACCCAGCGCCAGCTAAGATTCTTGATAGAAGTTAATTTAGGAGAAAAGAAAATGGTTTTGAAAAGTTAATAACAGAATCTAGGTAGAGTATATATGGGTGCTTACTATAAAACTCTTTTAATTTTGCTGTATGTTTGTAATTTTCATAATAAAATGTTAGAAAAAATTTCAAAAAAATTTTCTTCATGGAAATGTGTCCCTTTGCATCCTGGCCATGTAATTTTAAGAAGAAAATCTAAAGACATGTTCAACCAGTGGTACAGCTTACACGTGGAGGCACATATGAATCAGCTGTGGATTTTATGTTTATTAAACCACAGATGCACTCGTTTAGGCTGGGCCTGGGATCTGTATTTCTAACAAGCCCATGCGAGGCCTGTACTGCTCGTCCTTGGATCATACTTTTAAGTAGCAAGGTGCTGGAAAACAAAAACATCACGAGTCTAGCGCAAGAAGAAAAAGGAAACTGCTTAACCTAACTGATGATTCAACTTCAGTGGACAAGCAAAAGCGACAAGTCAGATGGAGTTTTGAAAGGCAGGAACTGAAGGTTATACTTTAAGTTGCAGGTTGCAAATAGAGCCAAGGATAAAATTAGATTAGCCCTAGTTCACTTAAAAGCCCTAAAAGGACTACATTTGCGAGTTCGTTTATGTGTTTTTTTATGGATTTATTGTGTTTTTTTAAAGAGACAGATCCCAGCTCACTGCAGTCTCAGACTCCTGGGTTCAAGCAATCTTCCTGCCTCGGCCTCCCGGGTAGCTGCAACTACAAGTGCATGCCATCACACCCAGCTAATTTTTTTTTATTTTTTTAATACAGATTGGGTCTCACTATGTTTCCCAGGCAGGTCTGGAAATCCTGGGCTCAAGTGAGCCTCCCACCTCACCCTCTCAAAGTGCTGGGATTACATGCATGAGCCGCCACTTCTAGCCAATTTGCAAGTTTAATAAGGAGAAACAGAGTTGAAATTGTGGACCAAATAAAAATTTCAGTTGGCCAGGCATGGTGGCTCATTCCTGTAATCCCAACACTTTGGGAAGTCGAGGCAGATGATCACTTGAGGCCAGGGGTTCAAGAGCAGTGTGGCCAACATAGTGAAGCCCTATCTCTATTATTTTTTTTAGTCTAAAATTAAAAACAACAACAAAGCTTCAGTTGAACACCCAATGTATGGAGCGGATTAAAAGAGAACCAACGTGTTAAAAAACATAGGGCTGGGGTTATGACAGATGCTTTTTCCAGTTGTACATCCTTGCCAGCCAACCCAATTGGTCAATCCACATGAATGGGGGTGGTTGGAGGTATGTAAATTCTGGAAGACCTAGATAAAAACCAAAAGAATGGGCAAATACGTCCTTAATCAAAATAAAAGGAAATCCAAGTAAACAGTCATGTCATCTGGAGGCCAATGAACCAATTGTTCAGAAATGCAAATTCTTCTGTTTCGCAAAAGGAGACGTATTATCTCAAACTCAATTAGATTCAACGGGTATTTGTTGATCTTGAGGCTCCAAAGACATCTCCCTTTGTAGGAGAAAGAGCCTCAGCACAAGGAGGATGTGGACCTGCTGCTTGATTCCGAGCTCATTCTACTGGCTTTTGACCATGTGAAACAGATAGAGACTTTTTCTCTTAAAGCTTCTTAGCTTGGAACACTAGAGCAGCCTCGTGCCTGGTCAATAATCCATTTCAGAATGGATCCAACGTTCAGGACTTCAGGGAAAAAAATCACGTAAGAAAGAAGCTAAAATTAAGGTGGGAATATAAATAAACAGATTGTTTCTTCAGTGTTCCATGATGAAACATTCCATTGAGGATTTTCAAAGAGAATCATTACTTTAAATTTTCATAGAATGGAAATGAATGAATCTAGCCAGCACAGCATTACATTATTCTTCACGCCCACACTCCAGGGAGACATTTAATCCTTTCCCCACTTTTCTTTTTTAAACTAAATGGAGAAGGCAGACCAGACACTCAGATGACCAGGTACAGACTTTGATTAAGATCTAAGCTCAAACTTTGATCTCAAGTGCTATAAGGAAAATGGGGTCGGGCACGGTGGTTCATGCCTGTAATCCCAGCACTTTGGGAGGCCGAGGCAGGTGGATTACCTCAGGAGTTCAAGACCAGCCTGGCCAACATGGTGAAGCCCCATCTCTACTAAAAATACAAAAAAATTAGGCGGGCATAGTAGCACGCACCTGTAGTCCCAGCTGCGGCAGGCTGAGGCATGAGAATCACTTGAACCTATGAGGTGGAGGTTGCAGTGAGCCGAGATCGCACCACTGCACTCCAGCCTGGGTGACAGAGTGAGACTATGTCTCAAAAAAACAAAACAAAAATATAAGGAAAATGGTCCCATAGCCAGGCTCAGTGGCTCATGCCTGTAATCCCAGTACTTCAGGAGTCTAAGGTAGGAGGATTGCTTGAGCCTGGGAGTTGGAGATCAGCCAGGGCAAGATGGAGAAACCTCATCTCTGCAAAAAAATTTTAAAATTAGCCAGGCATAGTGGTGCATGTGTACAGTCTCAGAAACTTGGGAAACTGAGGTGAAAGGATCATCAGAGCCCAGGAGTTTAAGACTGTATTGAGCTGTGATGATGCCATGGTACTCTAGTCTGGGCAACAGAGCAAGATCCTGTCTCTGAAAACAATACCTTCAAACAACGACTATATAAGCCAAGCATTTGATTGCACCTAGCTCTTAGAACAAAAGAAAAAAAGAAAATGGCCTTGCTTCCTGCCCTCAGATCTTATCTGATGTTATTTTGCCAGCTCTTTTTCTCCACCACCCTCAGAAAGGAGTAGACACAGAGAAGGAGCACTCCTCCTGGCTATAAATAAAGGCAGAGTCTTTGGCAAATATAGCGTTTACCCCTCCTTCCACTGGGGTGGAAGGTACTCGGCCATCTCACTCAACAAATCCCACGACGAAGGCCCGTCTGCTCCATCGGAGCACAACTATGAAAGATCCTTGCTGAGCACAAGCATAAACAATTTCTCATGTCTCATGCTCCCAAGCAGGAGTAGAGTGAACTTTAGTTGACAGTCGGCTTTACCCATGATTCCTGTTCTCCACGACCCCCATTTTAAAGCAGGTCCACTAAGTGTGCTCAAGTTTGACCTCCCTTCAGTTTCCAGGCTTGCTTAGGGGTGAAGACACCAATGAACAGCCAAATGACCCATAGGCAGGCTGTGGGTCAGAAGCACTGAGAGGCGAATGGAATGCAGCAACCTGAAGATCTGCTGAGCAGCGTCTGAAAACGCACAGCTGACATCCTTGGGCTTCCTGAGCCACTCGCTCCATCACCTGACCCTGGTTCCCCACGGGCCTCCCTGTGGCCAAGCATCCTCCTAGAGAACCTTGAAAACAGCTGAAATAACAAGGAGGTCGGGCAGACCTTTCTGGCAGAGGGTTCTTTTGGTTTTCCAGAGACAAAAGCATCTGATGAGCTGAGGCCAAAAAAGACAAAAGAGGAGTGGGGAGTAAGTCTCTGGGATGCAGAGTCCTGTTGTTTTACTCCCCAAATCAGAACATGGTCTGTGTGCTGGATGGGGTCCAGGAGCCATCGGGGGATGTCAGAAGGGGCCTTGGGCACCAACTGCCCACGTGTTATCTGAAGCAACTCCCCTATGCATTCTGTCATTTGTCCAGCAAATGTGTACTGACAGGTCTTAAACCAGGCATGGTGCATACAGCTGTGAATGAAACAGACAAAACTCCCTGCTCTCACACCACTTACTTTTTTAAGGGTGAGGGGAGAAATTAAATCAATAAAATTTAACTAGCATGGAGAACAACAAAGAAGGAGCTCAAGCATAGGGTGGGGGCTGCAAAGTTAAAGAGGGCAGTCTGGGACAATCTCATTGAGTGCAATTTGGATAAGGATCTGTAGGAGGTCAGGGAGAAAGCTACGCTGCCATCAAGAAGCCATGCAGGAAAGATAGAGAAACTGGGAAAGGCAGAGGTGTGGCACAAGCAAGGAGTGGCAAAGAAGCCACTGCAGAAGCAATGGGAAGAGGAAGGGCAGGGATTGGAGTCAGAGAGGAAAGAAAGGCTTTTGCTTCCAGAGATGGGAAGCCAGAGGGATTGAGCAAGAGCAGCCGGCTCTGGTTTACAATGTAACAGAATCCCTGCCCTTTTGAGATACACAAATGCCCTGCAGGGCAGCAGATGAAAGCAGCAGCTGAGTTAGGAGTCCCTTGCATGGGTCCAGGTGAGTCCAGGTGGGAGACAATGCTAGAGTGAGACAAGCAATGCCTAGGGCACAAAACGTCAGGAGGCGGCCCTTCGCTCAGGGGACACCTGTACTGACACTACCTGGGCAGTGAACACTTCCTTACATGTTGCCTCACCCTAGTCCACACAGGAGAAAAGGAAAACCCAGTTACCACGGTAGCCAGAACAAAGGGATCTTTATTATCTATACATATCAAACATCTTCGCGTCTTCTTCTTTTGCCCCTAGACCCCAACATGTAATTTTGAGGCTGGCCCAACCTGGAAAGATTGCTTTTTTAGAGTGTGGGGACGAAAGGGCAGTAGTCTAAGCTCAACAGAGGATGCAAATGACATATTTGAATGCCTCTATCCAGCCCTGGAGAGCAATTTCTCTTAGGTAATTAAAATGCTTTTTTTTTTCTCGTTTGTTTTATTTAAAGCTTACAGACCTCATGCCAGACACCATTTGGGGCAGTATCATTTCTGAGAATCCAACGATGCCAGGAAACCCATCCACAGGGGGCATATGACATCCTGCCTAGTTTTAGGCTCAAACCACCTGTTTAGACGGTCACAGAAGAAAGCCATGTTGCAGGAGCCAATTTGAGAGAGTCTAGGTGGCATCAAGCCATGCATCTAAAAACCCAGTAGCCCCACGGAAATTATTTCTGGGTCCTGGCTCAGATCAGAGAGAGGAGATGAACCTCTGAATAACATCTTTTTTCTAAGAGTCTACCCTCCACTTGAGAAGAAAAATCCTGAGGGGTGTGATCAGGAAGAAAGCTCTAGGTCAGCTGTCTGAAATTCACTCCCTGGAAGCCTGTTTTCCACATTTTTAAACATTTTACAAAGCTGTATTTACTTATCACTTATTAAACATTTTATTATGGAAGTTGTCAAACATACAAAAGTTGAGAAACTCACATGTACTTACCCAACATCTCAATTCAACAATTATCAACACATGGTCAGACTGGCTGTCTCCTTCAATTTCTCTTTGCCTTCCTCTCCACATATACTGGATTATTTTAAAGTAAACCCCAGGCCAGGCATGGTGGGCCACATGTGTAATCCCAGTGCTTTGGGAGGCTGAGGCAGGAGGATCACCTGAGGTCAGGAGTTAGAGGCCAGCCTGGGCAACACAGCAAGACCCCATCTCTCTATAACAACAAAATAGCTGGGTATAGTGGCATGTGCCTGTAGTCCCAGCTGTTAGGGAGGCTGAAATGGGAAGACGGCAGGAACCCAGAAGTTCAAGGCTGCAAACGAGCTGTGATCATGTCACTACACTCCAGCCTGCGCAATACAGTAGTACTCTGTCTCTTAAAGAAAAAAAAGCAATCCCACATATGTAATTTTATCCAAAAGTATTTTGATATGATTCTCTAAAAGTTAATTCTTAACCTGTAACTACAATTCCATAATACCCTCCTTCTAAAAATCAACAATTTGTTAGTATCAAAAATGCAATCACAATTCAAATGTCCTCCATCATCTCATCAGTATTTTTTTTTAACAGGTGGTTTGTTCTACTCAGTATCCAGACAAGGTTCACAACGCACTGCACTTGGTTCATGTGTCTCTTTTCTTTTCATTTACGGCTCCCTTCCTCCTTTCTCTGCAATAGATTTGAAAACAAATCACGTTGTTTGACCGGAAACATTTCTCACATTTTGGATTTAGCTCATTGTATCTCCTACTGAAATGTTCCCTGGACCCCTGGTTTCCCTGTAAACTGGTTTGTAGATATAGGGTGAGATCCGATCCAGGTTCAGTATTTTTTTGGCAGGCCCTCCTCATGCATTGTATGTTTCCCCTTGTCATGTTCAGCCTAATCAGTGGTTTACCTGTCAAAGTTCCATTTTTTCGGCCAGGTATGGTGGCTCTTGCCTGTAATCCCAGCACTTTGAGGAGGTCAAGGTGGGCAGATCACCTGAGGTCAAAAGTTCGAGACCAGCCTGGCCAACATGGTAAAATCCCATCTCTACTGAAATTATAAACATTGGCCAGGCATGGTGGCTCATATGTGTAATCCCAGTACTTTGGGAGGCCAAAGTGGGCTTTGTTTGGGCCACTTAGTCTATGGTATAGACGAGGTCAGATAGAGACCATCCTGGCTAACACGGTGAAACCCCATCTCTACTAAAAATACAAAAAATTAGCCAGGCATGGTGGCACATGCCTGTGGTCCCACCTACATGGGAAGAATCTCTTGAGCCCGGGAGGCAGAGGTTGCAGTGAGCTGAGATCGGGCCACTATATTCCAGCCTGGGTGGCAGAGCGAGATTCTGCCTCAAAATAAATAAATAATAAAAATATAAAAATTAACCAGGCATGATGGTGGGTGCCTGTAATCCCAGCTACTCGGGAGGCTGGGGCAGGAGAATTGCTTGAACCCAGGAGACAGAGATTGCAGTGAGCTGACACAGTGCCACTGCACTCCAGCCTGGGTGACAGAGACTCCATTTCAAAAAAAAAAAAAAAGTTCCATTGTTTCCGTTTGTCATTTCCAATTGTCTCTTAAGAAAAACAGTGCTTTGTATTATCTTTTCTATTTCTGTAGATTTATCCTTGCCCTGGATCCATTCTACTTCCTCAATGAAATATGTTATTCTGTTATAACTAAAAGTTTGTGTCCCCCCAAAGTTTGTATGTTGAAGCCCTAACTCTCAGTGTGCTGATATTTGAAGACAGGCCTTTGGAGGGTAATAAGGTTTAGATGAGGTCATGAGGTGATGGGATTAGTGCCCTTACAAGACGAAACATCAGAGAACTTGCTTGCTCACTCTTTGTCATATGAAAACACAGCAAGAAGGTGGCTGCCTGCAGGCCAGGAAGAGAGCCCTCACCAGGAACCAAACTGGCCAGCACCTTGACTTTCCAGCCTCCAGAACTGTAAACAATAAATTTCTGTTGTTTGGGCCACTTAGCCTATGGTATTTTTCTTTTCTTTTTTTTGAGACAGGATCCCGCTCTGTCACCCAGGCTGGAGGGCAGTGGAGCAATCTCAACTCACTGCAACCTCCCCCTCCAGGGTTCAAGCAATTCTCGTGTCTCAGCCTCCCAAGTAGCTAGGACTACAGATGCGCACCACCACGCCTAACAAATTTTTATATTTTTGGTAGAGACACAGTTTCACCAGACTGGTCTTGAACTCCTGACCTCGAGTGATTCACCCACCTCACCCTCCTGAAGTGCTGGCATTACGGGCATGGCCCACCATGCCCGGCCTAGTCCATGGTATTTTATTATGGCATCTTGAGCATCCCAAAACAGATTCCTGCTAAAGTTTTCACCTGAGAATCTCTGAAGCTCAGGTAGGGGCAGAAATAGGGGTAAGACCCAAATTTAGAAAAAAAAAAAACCACTTTAGTAAAGCAGTGACTTAGCAAATTTTCCTCTTGGGGAATTGACTTTTGAGATATGTTGCCTCATTTTGAAAAGAGTATGTATCCAGGATTTAGCAATCATTTGCTAGCTGTATGATTGTGGATATGTTACTGAATCTCTTTGTCCCTCAGTTTCTTCCCTTACCTGAAAAATGGAGCTTTGACGTGAAATTAGATATCAGGAAAAAATTAAAAAAAACACAGAGCCGCAGCAAACTTTCTCAACCCCAAACACACTGTGAGAATGAAATACTCCAACCCAAGTTCTCAATGAGTGCTAAGAAATACTGGCTACTATTATTCCATCTCTTGATTGCTTTGAGGATAAAGGGATAATACATGTGAGAACACACCAAAAATGTGCTATGCAAGCCCAAAGCTTTACTAACATTAAAATAAAACATAATGGCCAGGCACAGGGGCTCATGCCTGTAATCCCAACACTCTGGGAGGCCAAGACAAGAGGATCACTTGAGCCCAGGAGGTCCAGACCAACTTAGGCAACATACCAAGGCCCGTCTCTATTAGAAAAAAGAAAAATTTAATTTAAAAAAAAGATCAAACATAACTATTCTGAGTGTAGAAGGGAAAATCCAGACTCCCTGCAGCAACTGGCTGAATCTGCCAGAACCGTTTGTTAGCAGACTCTGATGCTGGTTTCTGAACCTGGAGAGCACAGAAGCTATCAACACAACACCACAGTCACAAACAAGGCAAAGAGGAAATAAAGAGTGATCCCAGTTTGCATTTTCAAAGTTCCAAACTATGGTTCCTTGTTACACAATCCCATAGCTGGCTGTGCCATCTTGCTAAACCTGAGCCAGGTCCCTTCAGCTGAGCAAACTCTAGTGACAGCTGGCATCCCTGGAGTATGCTGCCTTCCAGCAAATCTGGTTTAGGACAATATAACAATATGAGGTCAGGATGTAGGGTGGGCGTGAGGGGAATCTCCCCTTTGTTGATATTAATTGAAAATGAAAGTTACAATTCCATATCAGAAACATTTCAAAAGAACTCTTTCTCCATGATGCTTTGCTAGCTAAGTGCTCAAGCAAGAAAGAATCACAACTCCAGGGCAGAAACTCCATAAGGGCAGGGATGTTCTGCCTATATGCACTGCATAATTCTGGCACCTGACTCAGAAGTTATTCAGTCAATATTTGCTGAATGAGTACGTGTAACATGAACATCAACAGCCCAGCCTGCTCTGCCCTGCCCTGCCAGCTTCATCTTATCATTCCCCTAAACTTAAATGACTTTTCTAAGTTCTTTCTTGGAAGACACTCACTTGTAATTCTCACTTGTAAAACTGCACTTGTTCAAATGCTGCTTTAGGTAACAACCGCACACGTCCTGCCTTCTTAACTAAACGATAAACACTACGAGAGAAGAAACCACATCCTCTGAGGTGTGGTTTTGTGGCCTGGGAAGCAACAGCATTGTCAGTGCTCACGAGTTGGGATATGGATGAGGAGAGGCTACTTGTATGGATGGATGGATGGATGGATGATGGGCGTGGGAGGAAAGGATAGAAGGCTGGGTGCTCCCTGGACCCAGTCCTGGTGTGTATCCCAACAAAAGCTCACCTATCTCCACAGCCTCCCACTGATCACAGCAGGGCAGGACCCCTCCTCCCCACTTGCCCACAACACAATCCTGTAACATCCCTGTAGTGTCTTCACATCGTCCCCTAGCCATCTGGAAACTCATAGAGGCACTGGTCCTAAAGGGTTAAAATGGAAGCTTCACATTGCCTATTGTTCCCAGGAACCTAGCTAGAAGCACAGGACAGGAAGTACAGGTTTAGACAAGATAGGGAAAGTCAGCATCTCCCTTTAGACAAGAAACATAGCAGATGAGCAGGTTTTTAATTCCTTGGGCCTTGGGGACCGGGCAAGTGGAGCAACTTCAATTATCCAAAGAAAGCTTGACTCCATCGGAGCAAAAGCCACTGGTCCCATACCCCACCCTTCCCAATATTGCCAATGAGTTTCCACAACCCACAACTGTGTCACTGGTTTAATATGACATGCATTCATTCCTAAATGCAATGTGACTTAAATAATTTTGTTCTGAGATTTTGAGTTAGTTGGTTGGAGACAGGGTCTTACTCTGTTGCCCAGGCTGGAGTGCAGTGGCATGACAGCACCACCACACCCAGCTAATTTTTTAAAAATATATTTTTTAGGCCGGGTGCAATAGTTCATGTCTGTAATTCCAGCACTTTGGAAGGCCGAGGCGGGTAGATCACCTGAGACCAGGAGTTCAAGACTAGCCTGGCCAACACGGTGAAACTCCATCTCTACTAAAAATACAAAAATTAGCCAGGCATGGTGGCGCACACCTGTGGTCCCAGCTACTTGGAAGGCTGAGGCAGGAGAATCACTTGAACCCAGGAAGCGGAGGTTGCAGTGAGCTGAGATCATGCCACAGCACTCCAGTCTGGGTGCCAGAGCGAGACTCCATCTGAAAAAAAAATATTTGTTTTTGGTACGTTGTCTTGCCATGTTGCTCAGGATGGTCTCAGACTGGCTTCAAGCAATCCTCCTGCCTTGGTGCCAAAAGCACTAGGATTATCACACCCAGCCTGGGTTTGTTTTTTAGGACTTTTCCAACAGGCTTCAGATACCTTATAGAAGCCTCCCAGAGGCTATGTTCTCTATTTTTCTTTTTTAAGCAGTGATAGATGGCAAAACTAGAGGAACAGTCAACTATGAAGACTGAGAAGCCTAGGAACAAAATTCAGTACCGATCAAGTAAAAGCTACTTCAGAGTTAATGACAGACACCCAACGATACATCGATACTGCACCAAGAGGCAATGGGCATGACAGAAATCAATCATCGCCCACCCCCACACCCGTTGATGAGAAGGTGACCTCATTGCCCCCAAATACAAAATGGTCTCACCCACCTCCTACCTTCCTCTGATGCTGTTCACCCCTCCCCTGGCTCAGTACCCACTTGCCAGTCCTCCCAAGGTCTACTCTGCCTGTTGAAGGCTTTTCTGATCACCATCCTCCTCAATCCCCTAGGAATCACACGTTGAAAGAGTCACAGCCAAGAGTTAGGGAACCTCACCATAAGTCAATCCCAGCGCTAAGCCCCTTCCATGTATTAATTTGGTTAACTTAGCAACAGTACTAAGCCATGCACACAATCTGTAGTAATATTATTATCATCTCATCACTGTGCCTCAGAACCCCTTGGCAAATCTTTAAATTATCCCTGAAGTGTGCATCTGCCAGCTTGAAGGGCCCTGCCTTCCTACAATCTATGAAATTTGGGGGGGGGGGCGCGGGTTGCAGGGGAGGACCCCAAATCACAAAATAAACCTAATAGAACTACCTGGGCCATTGGTTCACTGGAAAGGTTGCTAGATGACGGAGTGTAAAGCTCCTGGCCAACTGGAGAAGCAGATATTAAAGTTTTAAAGCAAGAAATTGCTTCAATGGCATGCAAGTCACTTGCCCAGAACACAGGCCCTTGGGTGGGTGCACCGTGGGTGGAACAGAGACTGGAAGAGGAAGAGTGGAAGGGTGGTGGGCCATTGAAGCCTCCCACGGAAGTCCCCTTTACGTACTCTCCCTCTTTGATGGCTGCTCTGAAGAGTCAGCCCCCAAAGCAGGATTGCAGGACCCTCCTCTCAGAGCTCCAGACCAGATTCCTTTCAATCTACTTATCCAAGTTGAAGTTCTCACAGGCTAGTAAATGCAGTGAGCTTATTTGCAAGCCAGGGTCATATCTGCCTAGCAACCCAACACGAAGACTTGAAGGACTATAAACGTGGACAGAGAACAGGCAGGCCAACTTTGCACAAAGGAATCTGTTCTCATGCAAATGACCCTAAGCAAGAGGGCTAGAAGAGGGAGCCTTGGGGACAGCTCTGAAGAGCCAATTTTTTCCCCAGGAAGATGTCGGGGGGACTTCTTAAGGGCATCATGATGGCCTTGCCCACTGTAAAGGAAAGCAGGGCGGGGGGGGGGGGGCTCTGCCTGCCACACGGGATCAGGCAGACACAACAGGAGAAGCTAAGAGGGGAGCCGAGCCCTTCACTTGATTTCCTGATTTTTCTGGTCTTGTACTCCAGGCTCCAAAGGTTCTTTTGTTCTTATTTAGAACTAAACAGAGTTAGTTTTGTTTGGGGGCGAGGGGGTGTTGATTAGCATGGCAATGCAGTGCTTTCTCTGGAGAAGTTAAAAAAGCAGGGGTTTTCATGCTTGGTCTCACTAGGATTGAGGGAGCAAGGTGAAGCCAGCCTCTAACTAGGGTGAGCAAAAGTCATGTTGCGTGACTTTTTTGTGACTAGCAAGGCTGTGCTTAGGTTGGATTTCCAGCCACCTCTCCATTATTCAAACACAGATGGCAAATGTCATCTTTGGATGAGCTCTGGTTGCAAAAAGCACTGATGCTTATCTATAAACATGGTGTAAACCTTAGGTCAATCCCTCCAGTGCTCAGTGCCTCAACTTTCCTCATCTGTAAAATGGGAATAATGAATGTCAACTACAGAAGGTTACTGATGAGGTTAAAATTGCATCACATGTATGGCACTTAATACAGTGCTGAGGACAAAGCAAACAGTAACATGATTAATATTAATAAAATATAAGAATAGCAATACATTAGTAGGAACAAAACTCCATTATTATTACAATCATGCTCCCCAAAAGCCAGGTTTCACTTGCTCAAACATTCAGATATGATTTTTCCGATCATTTATTCACACCTAAGGCTTTAGGTATAATTTGCGTAATTTTTAAAATCAAGAGACTGAAGTACAGAGGTTTTACATGACTTGTTTTGAGTCAGTTATAAATGGCAGCCCGCACCTTTAGGCTCCTAAGATGTACAGAATATGCTGTCATATGCTGTCGTGTTACACACGACATTTCCATCCTGAGTACAATAACAGGTCCTAAATATTAAAGTGTAAGATCCTAAATATCAAAGATCATCTTACAGGCAGCTCTGCATTAGCATGAAGTGTTCAAATCAGTTTCTAAATATCATTACGTGTGGATTCTTTGAAGAACAACTCAAAAAAGGCTCTCTCACAGGGAATGTGGAGTCAGCAATTAATTGGCGTTGTAAAGCATAAATCGTAACAGCAGCATAAGTTAATGGGTACTGAGGCCTTACCAAATGCAAGTCACTGCGATCCGCACCTGACAAGTACCATAAATTAAACCCCCCAATTCTGGGAATACCACCTTCATCCCCATTTTACAGATATGGAGAAATGAACGCTCGATGAAGTTAAATTATGCTTACAAGGTTGCAAAGCTACTCAGCGGCCCCCTGGCTGTACAGCACTGGCCGTACCGGGCACCCTGTACCAGCGAATCTTCCCACTTACACAACCAGAGCTTGTCAACAGCAAAGGATGGCATTTAACCCAGGAGAGCCTATCCCAAAATGGTGAGAGAAAATGAGCGAGCAAGGAAGGATTTTTATTAAAATTCAGATCGCCGACTCCTCCCGGTGGCGACCCTCCGTGCACGCACTCCCAAACTCTGCTCTCTTGAGTTTCTGACATCAGAATCACATTCTCCGAACCCCAATGAAGGCAGCAGCCGGTGCCAAAGTCTGCAGAGGAAGGCGAATAACATGGCCTTTGCTTCCGAGCAGTTTCCAAATTTGCCCTCGGGATGTGAGGTAGAGACAGAGAAGCTAAGTTTGCGCCCCCGCAGGCTCTGAAATGTCTAGGATCTGACACATGCTTTGTCCCCATGAGGAGCTCCTAACTGAGGTTTCGCGTGCATCATCGGCTTAGTTCACAGTGACCTTGGGGTCGGGGACTTCGGGATGAGGGGCGCGGACTCTCTAATCCTTCAGGCCCTCCACAGAAGGCTCCCCGCGGGTGTGGGAGCCGTGCACCTGTGCCGACGCCGCCTCTGCCTGGAGGGTGCGCGCGCCCCGGGCCGGGGATGCTGACTCAGCCCGGCTGCTCACATTCCTTTCGCGCAACGCGGATGCTGTTGCCGCCGCCGCTGCTGCCGGTGCAGCAAACACCGGGACGCAAGGCACCCGCAGCGGCCTGGCCGCTCTCTCCCTGAGGCCCACTGCGGCACTCCCTCCCCACCGCCGGAAGGGGAACTGTGGGGGTGCGCGAGTTGACGAAATTGGGGGAAGTGGGCGCTGCAGGAGGAACTCAGGCGCCGCGCTCGCCGCTCACACCCAAACTGGAAGGAACCTGTTCTGCCCGGAGCGGGCGCGGAGCCGCCGCAGCCGCGAGCGCCGCGCGGGACCAGCCTCGGCGCGCGCGTTCCCCCACCCCGCTAAATCCCTAAATCCTCAGGGCGCGGACTGGACTGGGCGGTGGGCTCACCGGGAAGGCGCCCAGGGTTGGGAAGGGGTACCGGCGTGCGGGAGCCTGGCCGTGGGGCTCCGAGATAGGGTGCAGGCGCCCCCAACGCCCCTGCACACTCGCGCTCCTACTAGCGTTGCAGCAAAGCTCCGGGGTCTGGGCGGGTCACGCGCGCACAGGCGCGCCCGGGTTGGACGATCCAGGCGTTGTGCCAAGGACCCCGGCGGTGCTGGCGGGGGCAGCCCGGACGCGGACCGCGACGCGGTTACCTTCCGTGACCCCCAGCCCAGGCGGCAGGCGGGCGGGCGCGCGCCCGGCGCGGCCCGGGTCCACGTGGGCCGGCGCGCGCGCGCCAGGCCGGCCCCCTCCTTGGCTGCGCTCGGCGCTCGCAGCACATGGTCCGCGGCGGCGCGCCCCCGAGGCCGGCGGAGACCGGCTGCAGCCGGTATAGGATAAGAGCTAGGCAGCGACGCGGGGCCGGGGCGCGGGCGGCAGCACGCACGGCCTGGGGCGCAGGCGGCCGGGGTGGGGGGCGGGGGGAGGGTGTGGCTCGGGCGCCCGAGTCGCGGGAGTGGGTGGAGGGCCCGGGCGCTCCGGCCTCGCCAGCCGGAGCCAACTTGCGCTAGAGTCGGGGCCGCCCCCTAAGGGGTTAATTCTTTTCTCATGTTACCGAGCGGCTTATAAGGAGGGGGAGGCCAAGCCTCCGCCTTATTGGGAGCCTTTTGGGGTTTATTCTCTTCCCTTCTAACTTGGTGAGTTGGTTTATTATTTTACATGTTTAAAAGTTTGATTGTGGGGTGTGGGTTGTTTTTTTAAAAATATGTGTTGGGGCCTTTTTTGGGGATGGGAGGCGGAGGAGACCACTGAACATCTTCACATTTTGGAGAGGTTATTCCCAAAAATATTCGCTCTGACAGTTAGGAATGCCCAGGGCCACCGGGATGACGCGCTCTCGCCGGTGTGGGTAGCTGAGAGTTGAATGTCCGTGACCCTGGTACAGTTGGGTCCCGGAAGATACCTAAAGGCACGCATGGCCTTTGAGTGCCCCCCGCCCTGGGTTGGGGGCTCCGGGACGTCGGGCGAGTCGGGGGCTCCGGGCTCAGCCCCTCCGCGAATTTTCCGCATGAAGTTGCCTGCGCGTCGCAGGAGCGAAATGTCAGAGGTACCTTCCTTCCCCAGGCTGGCGCGCGCACGCAGGGCGGCCACTGAGGTAGCGCGAGGGAAAGTGGGGCTCCCTGCCTCCCACGACCCCCAAACACAGCACTCCCTGGGGCGGCCACCGTTTGCCCCCTTGATGGAAGGCAGGGATTTCCCGGCAGAGCACGGGTCCTCCACCTGGACGGTCACAACTGTCAGCGGCTGACGGCTGGTCCCGCGCAACTTCAAGGTTCCCCGGGCTGCAAACCGCGGGGAAGCGCTGATGTCGCCGAGCAGTTCTGTAGCAAGGGAAGATGGTTTTGCAGAGGAAATGGGTTATTTCCTTCCAGGTTGTTGTCGTGTTTTTATTCCCCCAACCCTAGCAAGACAGGTCATAGAAGTTTGTTAGGTGGCGTCTACAAAATGTCAGCAAGCACGGGGGGCGTCAGTCTTAGGAAAAGCTCCCCGGAGCCAACTGGGGAAGAGCAATTTCAACTTGTCAACCTGGAAGCCTGTTTTGTTTGCACGGTTAGACACTTCGTGCCAGCTCCTTCTTGAAGGAGATGGTTTCTACACTGGGAATGAGATTTCTCAGTGATCTGATTGTTTTTGCAAATCATGGTAAGGTAGGTGTCTTGTTTGTAAAAAAAAAAAAAAAAAAAAAAAAAAAGATGCCAAGTGCCTATGCTGAAATCTCTAAACGATGCATCGCCCCATGTCCCAAGCACCGTTACGTGGCATTTTTGGGGTCAGCAATACATTCAGTCAGATGATATAATAGAAACACCTCTTCTCATAAGGAAAGGAAGGGTGTCCAAGATAGGAACTTGCAGTATGTAAATAAACAATGCAGCCAAGTGGAAAAGCTCCTTCCAGCTTAATGAGTACCCCTAACCCTGAGTTTTCCTTCTGTGGTTTCCAAAAAGGGACTTTCCTCAGTGGAACTCCTGAGGAGGACACTTAAATTAGGGTTTCAGGTTTCAACACCATAGTCTTATAAAATGGTGACTTGGTTGTAGCCAGTGATTCAACATCGTGACGCAGCCATCCAGGTTAGGTTGGGAATTTTTTTTTAATAGAGGATGCAAATGAACTTTAGCTGAATACAGACTGGTTTTGACAACTTGGGCCAGAAACAACTTGTCAAAGCCGTTCTCAAGGCTATGCCTTTAAGAGGAAAAGAAATCCACAGTGTGTTCGCTGGGGGTCTGCCTACACCAGTAGCCATCCCATTTCCTTCCAGAGCTTGCATTTTGAACCTTGCTCTGAACTGACCCTAGAATAACACTCTGACAGTCTACAATAATCCAATTTTTTCATGCCCTCAGGCCAAATCTTCTCTCAAATTAAATCACAGTGAAATTCCCAAGGATAGCAGATTTCCAAGCCTTTGGCAAGATACCCACTTATTTATTTGTTTAGAGGCAGGGTCTCACTCCCATCATGGGAGTGCAGTAGTGTGATCACTGCTCACTGCAGCATCAACCTCCTGGGGTCAAGCAATCCTCCCACCTCATTTTTTCATTTTTTTGTAGAGATAGGGTCACTATGTTCCCGGGGTTGCTCTCAAACTCCTGGGCTTAAGCAATCCGCCTGCCTCGGCCTCCCTAATTGCTGGGATTACAGGCATGAGCTACCACACCCGGCCAATACCCATTTAGTTAAGGGGACACTTAAGATAACCACATGCTACTAGGAAATCCTCCAAACTGCCTGGATTTTGTCATTGTACTTCCTCCAGAAGAACACTAGGGTGAAGGGAAGATGGCTGCCAGGAGCCCCCATTCAGAATTGTAGAGTTTTATAAGTTGTAAAAGGCTTGAGAGACTGCCCTGACAACCCGTGCTTTATAGATGATAGAAGTGCGGGATTCGGTGGTCTCCATAACATTGTACAGCCAGTTAATGGTAAACAGAAATGAACAAATATGGCCTAAGAGCTTTAAGAAGACCAGCCCTTGGGCCTTGCCTTCAAAGGGCTTAGAAGGATTAAAGCAAGTGAGGGTCAAAGGCTATCATAGAAGTATAGGCTCTTAAGGCAGGAAGAGATCTAAGTTTGTCAGAGTCTAGTTCAACTCCCTTTTTTACATTTACCTTGATTTTACATTGACATTGAAAATGGAGAAGCGATCTGCCCAGATTCCATCATCTGTAAAGCAAGGGTCAACTGGCAGGATAACTCAGCTTGTCTCACCAGTTAGATCCCCACATAGCTGAAAAATATCCCTACCCAGGAGGGATAAATTCACATGGCCACAGAACCAAAGTGGACAGATAAATTTTCATATCCTGGAACTTAGAGGCTTCTACATAAATGAGTTCAAAATTCAGGCCTCAGTTACTTTGTTTGCAGAAGTAGACAGTTTGGCCTTCTGCTGAAGGAATGGAAAAAAAAAAAGGAGTCCAGGAAGGGGCTTATTCTGCAACCAAGCACTTCCTCCCCTTATGACTCAGTTTTATAAGGCATAAGTATCTGTGCATTACTTTAGGTACTCCTAAATACCAACAGTTTCCCCAAAACTCATACTTTGTTTAGTGAACTTTTATTGAGCACATACTATGTGCCAAGTGCTGAGCCAGAGACTGGGTCGGGAAAGAGCTGATAACTGCCCTGTAAGTACCTTCTCTGTGCAATCCTAAATGCAAAATGCAGACCTTAATCACATAGAAAGGTTTAGAAACTAGGTTATCCTGTTATTATTTTATATTGTGGTCTTATCTTAAAAGCTAAATATGATAGGACATAGAATGCTTTCGGATAATAAAGGCATAAACCTTGGGGTAGGGCTGGGTTCAGGGTCTTTCCTTGATGGAGATCTGAATTATAAAAAGAAAGCTTCTGTCCAAAAATTCAAGAATGCATGTAAAAGTTATATGTGGCTCTAGCTAGAGCAGAATAGCACAGACATAAAGCAGAGTTTAAAAAAAAAAAAAAAAAAGCAAAGGAATTAACTACCCACCAGGGGCTCAGAAAGGAAACAGAAAGAAAAATAAACAGTCCACCGTCTGGCCAGGCGAGGTGGCTCACACCGTTAATCCCATCACTTTGGGAGGCCGAGGCAGGAGAATCGATTGAGCCCAGGAGTTCAAGACCAGCTGAAGCAACATAGGGAGACTCTATCTCTATTTAAAAAGAAGAAAGAGGCTGGGTGCGGAGGCTCATACCTGTAATCCCAGCACATCAAGAGGCTGAGGCAGGTGGGTCACTTGAAGGTCAGGAGTTCGAGACCAGCCTGACCAATATGGAGAAACCCCGTCTCTACTAAAAATACAAAATTAGCTGGGTGCGGTGGTGCATGCCTGTAATCCCAGCTACTTGGGAAGCTGAGGCAGGAGAATCACTTGAATCTGGGATGTGAAGGTTGCAGTGAGCCAAGATCACACCACTGCACTCCAGCCTGGGCAACAAGAGTGAAACTTGAAAGAAAGAAGAGAGAGAGGGAAAAAGAGAGAGAGAGAATGCCGGCATGGTGGCGGGTGCCTATAATCTCTATTTTTTTAAAAAAAGTATGTATTTTTAAAAAATAAATCTCTATTTATTTAAAAATCTCGGGAGGCTGAAGCAGGATCACTTGAGCCCAGGAGGCGGAGGTTCGCAGTGAGCCAAGATCGTGCCATTGTACTCCAGCCTGGGCAACAAGAGCAAAATTCTGTCTCAAAAAACAAAAACAGAATACAAAAAAAAAAAAGGAAAAAGAAAAGTCCACCATCTTCGAAGCAGCCGTCATAGAATAGAGCTAAGCAATGACCAGCTAGCTACTTCACACCTATGTCTGCAGGAACCAACTAACGTTTACACTTTCTCCTAGCTCCGTTTCCTTGGGCCACCAGGGTTCACCTGAGCCATCAGTTGATTAATAGAATTCAGTACTAAATGCAAAAGTATCAGCTGTTAAGGGTGATTTGCCAGGCCAGCCTCCCATTTGACTAATGAGAAACTCAGCCCAGAGAGGTGAAGTGACTTTCTCAAGGTCACACAGGTAAATGGCAAAACAGTTCACAGACTTCTTTACACATGGAGGTCAAGTGAGCTTTTCTCTTTGGGAAAAAAAAAAGTTGCTTCACAATCTCTATGTGAAATGCTTCCTTCTCTGGCTTTTTTTTTTGAGATGGATTCTTGCCCTTGTTGCCCAGGTTGGAGTGCAGGGGGGCAGTCTTGGCTCACTGCTACCTCTAGCTCCTGGATTCATGCGATTCTCCTACCTCAGCCTCCCAAGTAGCTAGGGTTATGTGTGCCTGCCACCACGCCCAGCTAGATTTTTTGAATTTGTAGTAGAGATGGGGTTTTGCCATGTTGGCCAGGCTGGTCTCCAACTCTTGACCTCAAGTGATCTGCCCATCGGCCTCCCAAGTGCTGGGATTATGGGCATGAGCCACTGCACCCAGCCTGGAGAGCATTTTAAATGCTAGGGAGGGGCCAGGCACTATGTCTCTACTAAAAATACAAAAATTAGCCGGGCATGGTGGTGTGTGCCTGTAATTCCAGCTTCTCAAGAGGCTGAGGCAGGAGAATTGCTTGAACCTGGGAGGCAGAGGTTACAGTGAGCCGAGATCACACCACTGCACTCCAGCCTGGGTGAGAGTGCAAGACTCCATCTCAAAATAAAATAAATAAATTCTTTATATAAATTATGCAGTAAAAAATAAAATAAAAAATAAAATGTTCTCCTGTAGGCTTGTATAGCAGGAGCCCTGGATAGGCAGGAGATTCAATACTGGACTATTTCAGTCAGGTCCCTTCACCTCTTACGGCTCAGTTTTCCTATTTTGCAAAATGAGTAAGATTTTACGAAGAGACTTTGAACAAGATGGGCTTAGATTTCCCCTTCAGCTTTAACATTCGGTAATTCTAACTCCATTTGGGGGTTACAGATTGATCCTAACGCCATCCGTTTTGCACGTGTAAACCTCTGATGACACAGGCAAGGGAAGAGAGGAAGGCGGCAACTAGCACCAGAACTTTAGTGCTGGCCGGACAGAGCCTTCTGATGACGCCAGGTCACTTCAGCCCATACAAAAACTGCAGTCTGTCCCACTCATCTAAATGCAATCCACGTCCACATAGTGAGCCCCTGTCTCTATAAAAAATAAAAATTAAAACTCAGCCGGGCATGGTGGCACACACCTATGGTCCCAGACACGAGAGGCTAAGGTAGAGGGTCACTTGAGCCCAGGAGTTTTATTGTTTTTGTTTTTTTGAGACAGAGGGTCACTCTTGGCACCCAGGCTGGAGTGTAGTGGCACAGTCTCGGCTCACTGCAACCTCTGCCTTCTGGGTTCAAGCAATTCTCCCACCTCAGCCTCCTGAGTAGCTGGGACTACCGGTGCACATTAATTTTTTTTATTTGTAGTAGAGACAGGGTTTCACCCTGTTGGCCAAGCTGATCTTGAATTCCTGCCCTCAGGCAGTCCACCCGCCTTAGCCTCCCAAAGTGCTGGGATTACAGGTGTCAGCCAGGGCGCCCAGCCCGAGCCCAGGAGTTTTATTTTGTTTTGTTTTTTATCTTTTTTTTCTTTTTTTCAGTTCTTGGACGTGCCAAGAGCCCAGGAGTTTGGAGGCTGCAGTGAGCTATGATTGTGCCACTGCATTCCACATCTCTCTAGGGCCTTTATCAGATTTTATCACTATACATTTTGTTTCAAGGTTGTCCTGAGCCCTTCATTAAAACTCTTCAGACCTTCTGGGCACTTTTCTGGGTTAGAACAATTGTGCCAATTTGACCTTGGATGTAGTACCCACTGAGTCCTGACTGCTTGTCAAAAATGTGCTGAAATCTGGCAAGCTGTGGATGAATCATTTAAATAGGATGTGTTTCAGATGCATTAACTTTCCTTAGCATTATCATTGGCAAATATTTCAGTCCCTGGAGCAGAGACTATCTCTCGGCCTTTTTGCTGTAGTGTCCGTACCTTGAAAGCAGAGGACCTGGCACTTGATAGGTATTTTGTTTCAAAAATAAACACAAGCTATGTACAAGGTACAGGCAGGGTTCGGGGGCATGGGGTTGTACACAGAGAAACAGATCTCAGATTTTGTGAGCATATAATTTAATCAAGCAAATAAGATACATAAAAGTAAATAATACCTCATCATTAAATGATACCTGTCGCCTGAAGAAGAAAGACTTTAGATGGAGTTAGTTGGAGAAGCATTATGGGGGAAGAAAGGTCTCAATGTGGGGAGAGGGCATGGCCACAGCCAGGTGGGTAGAGACTAGAGGCCCAGGAGGACTCGGCTTTGACCATGGCAGGTGAGTCAAGTCTTAGAACCAGAAGAAATAAGGCTACCAAGATAGGTTACAATGAACGTTGAAAGTCAGACTAATGAGCGGATTTTTTTTCTTTTTCTTTTTCTTTTTTTTTTGAAATGAAGTCTCGCTCTCTCACCCAGGCTGGAGTGCAGTGGCACAATCTCAGCTCCCAGGTTGCTCCCACTGCAACCTCCACCTCCCAGGTTCAAGCGATTCTCCTGCCTCAGCCTCCCGAGTACCTGGGACTACAGGCATGTGCCACCATGCCCAGCTAATTTTTGTATCTTTAGTAGAGATGGGTCTTCACCATGTTGGGCAGGCTGGTCTCAAACTCCTGACCTCAGGTGATCCACCTGCCTCACCCTCCCATAGTGCTGGGATTACAGGTGTGAGTCACCAAACCTGTCCTTAATGAGTGGATTTTATCCTTCAGAAAGAGGAAAGCCATTTAAAAAGTCTGAGCAGGCTGGGTGCAGTGACTCACACTCTAATCCCGCCTCCCAGGTTCAAGTGATTCTCCTGCCTCAGCCTTCTGAGTAGCTGGGATTATAGGCGAGTGCCACCATGCCCCGCTCATTTTTGTATTTTTAGTAGAGACTGGGTTTTACCACATTGGCCAGGCTGGTCTCAAACTACCTCAAGTGAGCCACCCACCTCAACCTCCCAAAGTGCTGGGATTACAGGCTCGCCCCACCCCCCCTGCCTTCTTTTTTTTTATTTCATTTTTTTTGTTTGCTAAAGACAGAGTCTCACTCTGTTGCCCAGGCTGGAGTGCAGTGGTATGACCTTTGCTCACTGCAACCTCCGCCTCCTAGGCTCAAGTGATTCTTGTGCCTCAGCCTCCTGGGTAGCTGGGATTACAGGCTCGCACGACCATGCCCAGTTAATTTCTGTATTTTTAGTAGAGACAGGGTTTTGCCATGTTGGCCAGGCTTGTCTTGAACTCCTTGTCTCCAGGGATCCACCCACCTCAACCTCCCAAAGTGATGGGATTACATGCATGAGCCACCATGCCTGCCAACTTTAAAAGAAATGTAGACAGGGTCTTACTCTGTCACGCAGACGGAGTGGAGTGGTGTGTCACTGCTCACTGCAACCTCGAGCTTCCAGTCTCAAGCAGTTCTCCCATCTCAGCCTCCCAAATTGCTAGGACTACAGGTATGTGCCACCACACCCCAATATTTTCTTTCTTTCTTTTTTTTTTTTTTTTTTTTTTTTTGTTTTTGAGATGGAGTCTCGCACTGTCACCCGGGCTGGAGGGCAGTGGCACAGTCTCAGCTCACTGCAACCTCTGCCTCCTGGGTTCAAGCAGTTCTCCTGCCTCAGCCTCCCCAGTAGCTGGGATTACAAGCATATGCCATCATGCCCGGCTAATTTTTTTTTTTCTTTTTTTTTTTTTTTTTTTTGTTTTGTATTTTTAGTAGAGATGGGGTTTCACCATGTTGGCCAGGCCGGTTGCAACTTCCTGACCTCAGGTGATCCACCCGCCTTGGCCTCCCAAAGTGCCGGGATTACAGGTATGAGCCACCATGCCCGGCCCTATTTGTAGTTTTTTGAGGAACTTCCATACTGTTTGCATACTGGCTGTACTAGTTTATATTCCCACCAACTGTATAACAGTTCTTTTCTCCGAATCCTTGCCAGCATTTGCTACCTTTTGTCTTCTGATAATAGCCATCCCAAATGGTCTTGATTTCCATTTCCTTAATGATTTGTGATGTGAGCATTTTATATTTTTTGGCCTTTTGTATGTCTTCTTTTGAGAAATGTCTGTTCAGATTGTCCACCCATTTTTAAATCAGATTTTTAGGGAGTTGTGTGTTTATTTTTTTCTGTTAAGATGTTTGAGTTCCTTGTATATTCTGGATAGTAATCCCGTCAGATGAATAGTTTGCAAATATTTTCTATCCTTCTATGGGTTGTCTTTTTACTTTTTTTTTTTTTTGAGACACAGTCTCGCTCTGTCGCCCAGACTGCAGTGGAGTGGCATGATCTTGGCTCACTGCAACCTCTATCTCCTGAGTTCAAGCAGTTCTCTGCCTCAGTCTCTTGAGTAGCTGGGATTACAGATGCCCACCACCATGCCCAGCTAATTTTCTGTATTTTTAGTATAGACGGGGTTTTACCATCTTGGCCAAGCTGGTCTTGAACTCCTGGTCTTGATCCACCCACCTTGGCTTCCCAAAGTGCTGGGATTACAGATGTGAGCCACTGTGCCCAGCCTTCACTCTTTTTTATTTTATTTTTATTTTTGGAGACAGAGTCTCCCTCTGTAACCCAGGCTAGAGTAAAGCTACACGACCTCAGCTCACTACAACGTCCACCTCCTGGCTTCCAACGATCCTTGTCCCTCAGCTTCCTGAGTAGCTGGGACTACAGGTGTGTGCCACCGTGCCTGGATAATTTTTTGTATTTTCAGTAAAGATGGGGTCTCACCATGTTGCCCAGGCTGGTCTCGAACTCCTGAGCTCAGGCAATCCACCCACCTTGGCCTTCTAAAGTGCTGGGATTATAGGCCTGAGCCACCTTGCCCAGTATCACTCTGTTAATATGTTTCCTTTGCTGTACAGAATCTGTTTAACTTAATATAATCCCATTTTTTTATTTTTGCTTTTGTCGTGTGTGTTCTTTCAGTCTTATTCATAAAAATCTTTCCTCAAATGTCCTAAAGTGTTTCCCTTATATTTTCTTCTGGTAGTTTTATAGTTTCAGGTCTTGTATTTAAGTCTTTGATCCATTTTGAGTTGATTGTTGTATAGGGTGAAAGGTGGAGGTCTAGTTTCATTCTTTGTATTGATAACCAGTTTTCAAGTTGCCATTTATTGGAGAGACTAAACTTCCTCCCATGAACATCTTTGGCACTTTGCCAAAAATCAGTTGGCTGTAGATATACGGATTAGTTTCAGTGTTCTCTTTTCTGCTCCTTTGGTCAGTGTGCCTGTTCTTATGCCAGTACCATGCTGTTTTGATTACTGTAGTGTTGTCATATATTTTGAGGTCTGTTAGTATTATGCCTCCAGCTTTGTTCTTTTTTTCAGAATGGCTTTAGGATCTTTTGTGGTTCTAAACAAATTTTAGGATTTTTGTTTTCTATTTCTGTGAAGAATATCATTGGTATTTTGATATTAATCCACTCTGTAGATTGCTTTGGGTCGTATGTAAAGAATTCTTAAATTTGAGGTTGCTGGCTTCCATTAAGAACTCTAAGACCATGGACTCATTGATTATTATAGGTATCACTGATTTTTAGTTAGGCTAAAAATACACATGACTGTTTCAAAGTATATGTAATTACAGAGGCTTTGAAAAAGACAGTATTCATGTGCTAGAGACCAATCCAGAAGACTTAAGCTAAACCAATGTCAATGTCAATGTCTTCTTAGTGGTGTTTAGGTACAGGTTTGCTTGTCCTGATGTTTGTTGCAGTTTGAATGGAGAGGCACAGTGAGGTCAGGGGTAACCCAGTTAATTGGTGCCCAGACGGTTTGTATAATAGTACCTTATTTAGACACCATATTCTAGAGTATCACCATGTACTTGGAAATTCAATTCCTACTACACCAAGGGGTGGTCAACATTGAAGAAATTACTCCTGCTTCACAAACTCCCAGAAGACAGAATGCCCACATTTTGATTTATAGTGACACTCTTGTCTGTGTAGGTACCTCCACATAGGACACCAAATCATAATCAGAATATTGCTTACTGAGTGGGAAATGGGGGGAAGAAGAGTTAGCTGGGTGATCGCGGTGTCCAGGGATATCAAGCAGAGATGCATATGGTATCACGACACTCGGTGGAAGCTGCTGGATGCACAGCTAATGTTTGCTCTTCAGCCTCCATTTTCTTTTTGTTGTTGTTGTTGTTGTTGTTGTTGTTGAGATGGAATCTCACTCTCAGCTCACTGCAACCTCTGCTTCCTGGATTCAAGCGATTCTCCTCCCTCCGCCTCCTGAGTAGCTGGGACTGCAGGTGCCCACCACCATGCCCATCAGCCTCCATTTTCTAGGCTTTATTTCTGATCAACATTCCTTATGGTCAGTGCAATCTTTTTTTTGCCTAAGTTGACTCCTTGAAGGTCAGCATTAATACTTGGTCTGGAGGCCATTCAGTGTCCTCCAATATGCTTCTAAATATTCTGCCCCGGTTCTTCATGTCTATTTGTCTTTCACATTTAACTTTCTTTTTAGGGGATCCCATGTGTAATACCAAGATTTGTGTATACGTATATATGCATAAAATTATCCAGAGGCTTTATACTACTTGTACATGATTGAAATATTCAACAACCAGTCGGGTGTGGTGGCTCACACCTATAATCTCAGCACTTTGGGAGGCCAAGGCGGGTGGATCCCTTGAGGTCAGGAGTTCAAGACCAGACTGGCCAACATAGTGAAACCCCCATCTCTACTAAAAATACAAAAATTAGTGGGGCATGGTGGCGGGCGCCTGTAATCCCAGCTACTTAGGAGGCTGAAGTAGGAGAATTGCTTGAACCCAGGAGGCAGTGGTTGCAGTGGGCTGAGATCATGCAACTGCACTGCAGCCTGGCAACAGAGCGAGACTCCGTCTCAAAAAAAACAAAAAAAATTAGCCAGGCATGGTGGTACACACCTGTACTCCCAGCTACTTGGGAGGCTAAGGCAGGAGAATCACTTGAATCCGGGAGGTAGAGGTTGCAGTGAGCTGAGATTGTGCCACTGCACTCTAGCCTGGGTGGCAGAGCAAGACTTTGTCTTAGAAAAGAGAGAGAGAGAGAGAGAGAGAGATAAGATAGATAAGCTAGATTCAACAACCTAAGAAATGGGGTAAGCAGTTCTTATCTGTCATGTTTGCTAAAGAGTATGAGAATCATCAACCTTCATGCTATTGCTGATCTGAACTGCTTTTTGACTTTTTATTTCAGATTAAGAATGACCCAAAATAAATTAAAGCTTTGTTCCAAAGCCAACGTGTATACTCAAGTGCCTGATGGAGGATGGGGCTGGGCGGTAGCTGTTTCATTTTTCTTCATTGAGGTCTTCACCTATGGAATCATCAAGACATTTGGTGTCTTCTTTAATGACTTAATGGACAGTTTTAATGAATCCAACAGCAGAATCTCATGGATAATCTCAATCTGTGTGTTTGTCTTAACCTTTTCAGGTTAGTACATCTCTCAGCCTACCTAAAAGTGCAGACCCTTTTTAATTTGCCTACCTAGGTAATGGTAGTTGGTGTGATTGATGCATTCATTCCCTTACATGATAGTTGGTCCTTCCTAGCCTCAACTAACAGGGGTTTCAGAGCATTGAGGATTGGCAACAAATAAAAGGCACTGAAGGAAAAAGCCTTACTTGCCAGCCATGACAGCCTTCAATTTAACACACATGTATTAAACATCTGCTGTCTGCACTCTCTTAGGATTCTGTAGATTCCTTTGAGAAGAGCAGTCAACCCCCTTTTGTGAGGAGGTAAGGATATAGTCACTGTCTAAGAAGCAATATCAGAAAGTTGCTGATGCCTGGGCATGGTGGCTCACACCTGTAATCCCAGGACTTTGGGAGGCTGAGGTGGGTGGATCACTTGAGGTCAGGAGTTCAAGACCAGGCTGGCCAACATGGCAAAACCCCATCTCTACTGAAAATAACAAAAATTAGCCAGGCATGGTGACTCGCACCTGTAGTCCCAGCTACATGAGAATCACTTGAAAAGTTGCAGCCAGGAGTGGTGGCTCACGCCTGTAATCCCAGCACTTTGGGAGGCTGAAGTGGGCGGATCACAAGGTCAGAAGTTTGAGATCAGCCTGGTCAACATGGTGAAACCCCATCTCTACTAAAGATACAAAAATTAGCCAGGCATGGTGGCAGGTGCCTGTAGTCCCAGCTCTTCGGGAGGCTGAGGCAGGAGAATCGCTTGAACTTGGGAGGCAGAGGTTCCAGTGAGCCAAGATGGTGCCATTGCACTCCAGCCTGGGCAACAAGAGAGAAACTCCATCTCAAAAAAAATTTTTTTTAAGTAAGTATGACGATAACTTAATTTTTAAATTGTGGAAAACTTAATTACCTTCTTAGAAAGATAATTTAAATGAATTAGGACTAAAACGTTATATTTGGCAATCTAAATAAAAAGAAAATCCCAAAGCTTAAGTTTTAGGCCTTTTATAACCAAAAATAAAAATGTAGTCAATACAAAATTTCCACTTAATACTATTATACCAGAAGATAATTCTTCCAAATGCTATTATTCTAGTTGTTAATGCTTTGAGCCAACATCCTGGCTCAAAACGATGAGTATGCTTTTATTATGAGCTACATCCAAGATTACTTTGTATTCTAATAGTTAACATGGTAGATACACACGGACTAACACCAAAAAATGGAATCCTTTTTTCCCACTTCCTCTTCTATCATATTATTCTTTGACCCAACTCTCAATGGCTCACTTATGTCAGTGTTCTCAAGTTAATATTAAGTAACCTATAACTAGGAAACGAATTTGCCAGACTTTTTTTTTTTTTTTTTGAAACAGAGTTTCGCTCTTATTGCCCAGGCTGGAGTGCAATGGCGCGATCTCGGCTCACCACAACCTCTTCCTCCTGGGTTCAAGCAATTCTCCTGCCTCAGCCTCCCGAGTAGCTGGGACTACAGGTGCGAGCCACCATGCCCAGTTAATTTTTGTATTTTTAGTAGAGACGGGGTTTTACCATGTTGACCAGGATGGTCTGGATCTCTTGACCTCGTGATCTACCCGCCTCGGCCTCCCAGCGTGCTGGGATTATAGGCATGAGCCACCGAGCCTGGCCCAATTTGCCAGATTTAAATGTCCCAGGGGATACAGCTTATAGAAGCTAAGCAAATGATGATTCATTTTCAATTATCCCATAGCAATTCTCCCTCAGGAGTGCACAACTGAGTATTCACATTCTTTCATCCTGTAAAGAAACTAACTAGAATCTGACCCCAAATGGAGCTTTTGAAAAAGAATCCAAAGCATTAGAGTAGAGAAAAAATAATGATTCAAGCAATCATAGGAAAACCAATTTTTATCATAGAATAACATAAATACATATCTAATTTTATAGATGCTCATGGTGAGTCAGAGTCATCTAAAAATATAGATACAAGTTTTACACTGTTACTCTGGCTTTCTTTCAGGAGCCTGACAAATCGTGTCGAATTTGAACAAATAATAAAATAATTCCTGCACTGACTTTGCATGAAATGTATTATGGTTTGGCTTTGTTTTTTTCTTGAGACAGGGTCTCACTCTGTCACCCAGTATGGAGTGCAGTGGTGCAATCTTGGCTCACTGTATCCTCTGCTTCCAGGGCTCAAGCAATCCTCCCACCTCTGCCTCCTGAGTAGCTACAACTACAGGTGCTCACCACCATGCCTGGCTAAGTTTTGTATTTTTTGTAGAGACAGGGTTTCACCATGTTGCCTAGGCTGGTCTCAAACTCCTGGGCTCCAGTGATCCTCCTCCTCAGCCTCCCAACGTGCTGGGATTACAGGTATGAGCCACCACGCCCAGCTGTATTTATATTTGACATCATCTCTCCATACGCAAGACATAGAGGAAGGAGTCTTATGTATGGAAGTAACCCTAGAGCCTCTGTTTGTTAAAATACCACTTTCTGTTCTTTCTCGGCAGCTCCCCTCGCCACAGTCCTGAGCAACTGTTTTGGACACCGTCTGGTGGTGATGCTGGGGGGTCTGCTTGTCAGCACTGGGATGGTGGCCGCCTCCTTCTCACAAGAAGTTTCTCATATGTATGTCGCCATCGGCATCATCTCTGGTAAGTGTTCCTCTTTGGCTCAGAAGTTCTCTAGAACTAGTTCTTAGTTTGAAGAACAAGGAAGGGGAAGGAGGAAATTAAAGCCAAACTATATTTCTTTCTCTTGCTTTTTTTTTTCTTTAACATGAACAGTGTCTCAGATCAGTAGTTTTGAACTGAGCAATATGGACTTCAGGGGACCTGGGAACCTATTCTCAAGTGCCCAAGAGTTTTTGTTTGCTCTTCACCAATGATGATGATAACTTCTCTTTTGCTGTATTTGCAGCCAAAAGATGTCACTTTTACAAAGTAAGATGAATTTCTGTAGCCAGTATTTCTCAGATCAGTGTCTAAGTATCCAGGGCTGAAGGGGAAGTGCAACATGCTAGACTTATTCTTGGGAGCCTAAGAAAACCTCTTTCCATTTAAAAAGAGTAGCCATCACGGTGGGTCACACCTGTAATTCCAGCACTTTGGAAGGCTGAGACAGGAGGATTGCTTGAGCCCAGGAGTTTGAGACTAACCTGGGCAACATAGGGAGACCCCTTCTCTACAAAAACTAAAAGACTAGCTAGGTATTGTGGTGTGTGCCTGTGATCCCAACTACTTTGGAGGCTGAGGTGGGAGGATCACTTGAGCCTGGGAGGTCAAGGCTCCAGTGAGCTGTGATCATACCACTGCACTCCAGCCTGGGCAACAGAGCGAGACCCTGTGTGTAAAAAAAAATAAAGTGAAATATACAGCACATGGAGGCCATATATTCCTCATAGATAATAGATACACACACACAGTTGTTAAGATTTGCAGACTAAATTTTTCCTGTGTATCTGCGCATATGACTTATTTCTTTCTAGATACAAATCTTATAAAAAATTTCATGCAATAATAATTTCATCCATTGTGAATTATATATATTTGAGAAAAAAGTTTTTATCCTTTTAGTATCCCGAAACAATCACTGCAGTTTATTCAGACCTTTAATGGAGCCCATTTTTCTTTGCAACATCACCTTTGTGCAGAATGAATTATTTCGCTCCCAGAACATAGATTCAAAAGCAAAAGCGGCAATCCCAGATCTCTGAATGCTTCCTTCCAGTCTCTGGCAGTGTGTGGGTCTCACTGGCTTTTGTGACTTTTCCTCCACAGGTTTGGGATACTGCTTTAGTTTTCTCCCAACTGTAACCATCCTGTCACAATATTTTGGCAAAAGACGTTCCATCGTCACTGCAGTTGCTTCCACAGGAGAATGTTTCGCTGTGTTTGCTTTTGCACCAGGTGAGTGTACTACAATGGTCTAAGACCGTATTAATGTGATGAGGGACCCCACTCAGGTGGTCTTGCTACAGCAACTTTTGACAACAGTATGGATGACTTTAAGCGTATGCATAGGGAGAGGTTATTTAGCATCTCTTCTCCAGCTCATTTTTAGGATCTGTCCTCCCTAACCCACACTTTAGGAATTCAGACCACCTTCATAATAGGTTTGAATTCCTAACTGGGCACATCTGCAATGGTAGGGCTTTCTGGACACATGCATTCCAGAATAATCTAATGATTTGCAACTGTTTACACCTGTCATGTCCTCTCCTTTTTCAAAAGAGCTACATTCAATGTGTATTTAGATTATGCTAATACAGACAGCCTTCTACTTTGCGCAGTGGCAGTATCATGGCCAGTGAGGTTTATCCGAGGTGCAAGTATTGCTAATTGAAAACTTCTCCCAAGACAGCCTTCTTATCTGTGTGTAGATCATCTCGAAACAAAATCTTTGGCCAGGCTTGGTGGCCCACACCTCTAATCCCAGCACTTTGGGAGGCTGAGGTGGGTGGATCACCTGAGGTCAGGAGTTGGAGTCCAGCCTGGCCAACATGGCAAAATCTTGTCTCTACTTAAAACATAAAAAACAGCTAGGCATGGTGACACATGCCTATAATCCCAGCTACTTAGGAGGCTGAGAAGAATTGCTGGAACCCAGGAGGTAGAAGTTGCAGTGAGCCAAGATCACACCACTGCACTCTAGCTTGGGCAACAGAGCAAGAATCCATCTCAAAAAACAAAAAAACAGATTGAGTACATTCATACTACTGAGTATAGTAAATTTCCACAAAACTTATAATGAAATCTAGATCCATATTTCTTCTTGATGGTTTCTCCTGGGTCTTGAGTCCATTATTGACCTTAGATTTTATTTCTTCCTCACTCCTGCCTATTCAAGCAATCATGGCTCTGAAGGAGAACATTGGCTGGAGATACAGCCTCCTCTTCGTGGGCCTGCTACAGTTAAACATTGTCGTCTTCGGAGCACTGCTCAGACCAATCATCATCAGAGGACCAGAGTCACCAAAAGTAGTCGTCCAGGAAAATCGGAAAGAAGCACAGTATATGCTTGAAAATGAGAAAACACGAACCTCAATAGACTCCATTGACTCAGGAGTAGAACTAACTACCTCACCTAAAAATGTGCCTAGCCACACTAACACAGAACTGGAGCTGAAGGCTGACATGCAACAGGTCCTGGTGAAGGCCAGCCCCAAGCCAAGTGAAAAGAAAGCCCCGCTGTTAGACTTCTCCATTTTGAAAGAGAAAAGTTTTATTTGTTATGCATTATTTGGTCTCTTTGCAACACTGGGATTCTTCGCACCTTCCTTGTACATCATTCCTTTGGGCATTAGTCTGGGCATCGACCAGGACCGCGCTGCTTTTTTATTATCTACGATGGCCATCGCAGAAGTTTTCGGGAGGATAGGAGCTGGTTTTGTCCTCAACAGAGAGCCCATTCGCAAGATTTACATTGAGCTCATCTGCGTCATCTTACTGACTGTGTCTCTGTTTGCCTTTACTTTTGCTACTGAATTCTGGGGTCTAATGTCCTGTAGCATATTTTTTGGGTTTATGGTTGGAACAATAGGAGGAACCCACATTCCACTGCTTGCTGAAGACGATGTCGTGGGCATTGAGAAGATGTCGTCTGCAGCTGGGGTCTACATCTTCATTCAGAGCATATCAGGACTGGCTGGACCGCCCCTTGCAGGTAATTTAAATACACAAAATACAAATGCTTGTCTACTTTCCCTTAGGAATTGTGCTAGCTTCCCGTTGAAGCCATATAAAAACTTACTGCTATTTTATACTTCCATTGAATTTTAGAGCTGTCAGGAATTAGGGATTACCTGAACCAGCCCTCTTAATTTAAATATGGGGAAACTGAAGGCCAAAGAATTTAAGTCAAAGCTCATATGGTAAATTAGTGGTCGAATCAAGACTGGAAGCTGTGCCTGTAGTCCAGATTGGTGCAGGCCTTTCCTATCACCTTGCCTTCTCGCATGCTAGACAGGAACTCATGGATTTATCACCTTCATTGCCCACCTGACTTTTGGAATTGGGCTTCTGTAAGTCATCTTCCCTTCTTAAGAAAGGTATCTGGGGATTGATCGCAGCATTCTGTAAATACCTAATTGATTTGTACAGAATATTTCCTTGTAGGAGGGACATAGGTATGTTTCATATCTTAGATCCCAAATAGGTTTTTAAAGTGTTTGTGATTAGAAATCTTACCCCCTGTTAAAAGATACCTAAAGTGGGCCAAGTGCAATGGCTCATGTCTGTAATCTCAACACTTTGGGAGGCCGAGGCGGGTGGATCACTTGAGGTCAGGAATTCCAGACCAGCCTGACCAACATGGCAAAACCCCTTCTCTACCAAAAATACAAAAAGTAGCCAGGCATGGTGGCAGGCACCTGTAATCCCAGCTATTTGGGAGGCTGAGGTGAGAGAATCACTTGAACCCGGAAGGCAGAGGTTGCAGTGAGCCGAGATTGCACCATTGCACTCCAGCCGGGGCGACCAGAATAAAACTCCATCTCAAAAAAATAATACCTAAAGTGAACTCAAGTGAAAACAATACAGTTCCTTCCTACTGAAGAATATGACCTTTTTAAATAAGCATGCATCTAAATGTCCCAGGTTTCAGATCCTCTGGTAGGACAGACTTAGCCCAAGAAGAACAAGCATATTGTTTGTCTCTTTCTCCTCTCCAGTCTAGCAAAGATTTCTGCCTTTAACACCCATTTTTCTTTTTCTTTTTCTTTTTTTTTTTTTTTTGAGATGGAGTCTTTGCTCTGTCACCTAGTGCAGTGGCATGATCTCAGCTCACTGTAACCTCTGCCTCCAGGTTCAAGCGATTCTCCTGCCTCAACCTCCTGAGTAGTTGAGCGTACAGGCATGCACCACCATGCCCAGCTAATTTTTGTATTTTTAGTAGAGACAGGTTTTCACCATATTGGCCAGGCTGGTTTCGAACTCCTGACATTGTGATCCGCCCACCTCAGCCTCCCAAAGTGCTGGGATTACAGGCTTGAGCCACTGTACCCGGCCAACACCCATTTTTCTTTAGAAACACAACAGAAAACAAGGAAGGCCATGAAAGAGAGAGGCTTCTGAATGTGATGGTCACCTGGGTGAGAGGGCTTATGTCTAGGAAGGACGCTGCTAACAGGCGCCATGCTCTCTTCCAGGTTTGCTGGTGGACCACAGTAAGATCTACAGCAGGGCCTTCTACTCCTGCGCAGCTGGCATGGCCCTGGCTGCTGTGTGCCTCGCCCTGGTGAGACCGTGTAAGGTGGGACTATGCCAGCGTCCTCATTCAGGTGAAACAAAGGTAGTGAGCCATCGTGGGAAGCCTTTAGAGGACATACCTGAAGACTTTCTGGAAATGGATCTTGCAAAAAATGAGCACAGAGTTCAGGTGCAAATGGAGCCAGTATGACACAGTTTCTTACAACAGCCACTGTGCCGGCTGGAGAGGGATGGGGTGGGCCCAGCGGGAACACAGCAGGTCAAGGAGCCAACCCCTCCACTCTACTTTCAAAACTACATTTTAAAGGGAATGTGTATGTGGAGAGCACTACCAACATCTTTTTTTTTTTTTAAGCTTTCCTTTTTGCTTGTTTTTAAAGCCAAAACAAAAAAACAACCAAGCACTCTTCCGCATATAAATCTGGCTGTATTCAGTAGCAATACGAAAGATATGTAAAAAGACTCTTTGGTTCACATTCCGATATTAAAATAGTGACATGAACTGGCAAAGTGGTTGTAAAAGCTTTCACATGGGATAAATGATTTTCTTTTTCTTCTCTTCCTTCCTATGGTCTTGTCTGAATCAACTACTATCTTGAATAAAGCAACATCTAGCCCAGGTCATTGAAATGAAATTGGCCAATCAAAAAAAAAAAAAAAAAAAAAAAAAGAAGACTTCAATCATTTAAAAAATTTGTAAAATACTGAGGTTCCCATTAACAAATAACAGCCTCTGAATTTTCCACATACTACATGGAAATGAAGTACAGTTTAAGACCAAATATTTTACGAATAAACAAATTTTAAGTCTCTCTATAACTTGAACTTATAAATGTGAAGATCACCACTTCTTTGTATGGCCAGTCCTTACCAGAAGTATTTCAGCACAGAATATACAAAACAGCATTTAAAAATGTGTTTCCTGTTGCTTTTAGTTATACAGAAATATGTGACTGTCGTGTCTTTAATTTAAACCACTATTTATTATTAAGTTATTCGAGGATGATTAAAATAAGCAAAAGAAATAAAATCTGAGACATCATTTTTACCTCCTTTCTGCAATCCTTTAAATGCCTCACAGAATACGTCTTATCTTGTAAAAATACTTTCATAAAAGGCCAAGTTGTCATGATTCTTCCATTTGATTAAGGGCAACATGTGCCATTTAAAAGCAGAAAAAATAATGGATAGCAAGTCGCCTTAGCTTTCAAAACTAATGTGTTTTATCATCGAAGAATACTTGAGGAACTTTTTTGATCAGAATTATATTTCATTAAACTGTTAAAGCAGTTCTGATTTAAAAAAAAAAACATCTAATTGTTGAAGCATTTCTGTATTTCACATGGGGGAACAGAGACATTTATGTAATAGTGAGTTACAAGTTGCAATTTACATCTTCTATAACACTTGACTTGATTGTTCTAAGTTGCCAGAGGTATCGGGTAAGTGGTCATTGTTTGTTGTATTTTTTCTTTTCTTTTCTTTTCTTTTCTTTTTGGAGTTACACTACATGTATAGTATTTCTCACATTAGCAGTTTTCTGTAAAGAGGGCAAGTGTCAGGATAATAGGTGACTTTTTACTCACCTATTTTACCGCAATCTCACCTTGCAGGTGATGGTCAATGCTTGCTGCTCCATCTTTATTCATCGTTAATGTTAATTTATGACAACTCAGGGGGAAAACATAACAAGCCTAGTTTGGTTACAGGTACACACAAGCTTGAATATTTCTCTGCACTGAAATGAAAGTGGCATAATTCATCACCACCTGCTACATTTTGTATAGCATTTTATCAGCCATAGAAATAGGACAATCTCTAAAACTTTGGGAGGGTGGGGGAGGAAATGACAAAGAGTGTCAAAAACAGGCATACCTAAAACAAGGTGGATGTAGCAAATCTCTTGTCACTGCTTGAGAAGAACTTTGAGCTTGTGGCAGTTTTGCAGACTTACATGACTTCAGCACTTTACAACATATTTTTTACTATGAATGTTCAATACGATTTAATATTTATAACTATTTCTGAGGGATCTGCTCCATGTCTATTCTGTTATCTGCATGAAAACAAAATGTATGCCAATTTCAGTATGTCAGTAATCAAGGTTTTAAATGTTTGGAGGAAAATGATTGCTGATTTGTTCTGTATTAGTGACATTCTGGTACTTCTAGATTTGCAATAAATTTATGGCTTTTATATTTAAAGAGACTGATTTTCTTCTGTTACAAGATTTTCTTATTGACTCTCACAGCATTCCGTGTTTGATGCAATTAAACTCACCAAAGATTCACTCCAAATAAATAATTTTTTAATGTTTATCTTTTGCAAAACCTTTTAACTCGACTAGAGACAGATACAGTTTCCCAAGAAGTATCTGCTGAATTTATTTATGGTAACAGAGTTTCGCTCTTACTGCCCAGCCTGGAGTACAATGACACAATCTCAGCTCACTGCAACCTCCACCTCCCAGGTTCAAATAATTCTTCTGCCTCAGCCTTTCAAGTAGCCGGGATTACAGATGCCCGCCACCATGCCCAGCTAATTTTGTGTATTTTTAGTAGAGATGAGGTTTCACCACGTTGGCCAGGCTAGCCTCAAACTTCCAACCTTAGGTGATCCACCTGCCTCGGTCTCTAAGTGCTGGGATTACAGGCATGAGTCACCGTGCATGGCCTGAACTTTATGTTTTTTATTTTTTGGGTCAGTGAAAGCAGGATAATTTTATTTTATGTTGAGTCTTTCATACAAATTATTTTAAAGCACCTTAAAAAAAGACTAAATAATTCAAGGGAAGTATTAAGTAATGAATAACAGGAGAGAGAAATAAAAATTAAACAGTATAATCAAAGGAAGCATATTCTCATCTAAGAATTGAAATAAGAATGAAAGCAGTAATGGAATTTAATTATTAATGAGAAATACATGAATGGAATGATATCATGGTAGAGTAGGCCTATCAAGGTCATAAAGGCAAATAGTTATAAAGACTACATGGTTACAGAATCACTCTATAAACTGTTGTAACCTGTAAGTAAACAGCACAAACTCTACATGCCAGGGGCTGGCAAACTTTTTCTGTAAAGGTCCAGACCGTAAATATTTAAAGCTTTGCAGGTCATGAGACCTCTGTCTAGTCAACTCTGCTGTTGTGGGTCAAAAGTAGCTACAGACAATATATAAATGAATGAACATGGCAGTGTTTCAATGGAATTTTATTTATGGACGCTGAAATGTGACTTTCACAAGATTTTCATACAGGAATTTTTTATATTAGTCACATAAAAATGTTAAAAAAAAAAAAAACATCATTAGCTCTCAAACTGAAAATAAATAATAATAGTGGACTGGATTTGGCCTGTGGCCCACAGCTTCCCGCCTCTTCACCACACATCTGTAACAGGCACAGGTCAGTATCACCAGAAGCAAAACTCTGAGAACTAACAGTCCTGACCCATGGGAAAGGATTTGTTGTGGTCAAAGTAATTCTTAGATTATAACTGCCCCAAAAGAGGAAAGAACAAGCAGCTAACACTTTTCTTTTTTTTTTTTTTTTGAGACAGAGTCTTGCTCTGTCACCCAGACTGCAGTGCAGTGGCAGGATCTTAGCTCACTGCAACCTCCGCCTCCCGGGTTCAAGCGATTCTCCTGCCTCAGCCTCCCAAGTAGCTGGGATTACAGGCATGCACCACCACAGCCAGCTAATTTTTGTGTTTTTAGTAGAGACAGCATTTTGCCTTGTTGTCCAGGCTGGTCTCGAAGTCCTGACCTCAAGTGATCTGCCCGCGTAGGCCTCCAAAAGTGCTGGGATTGCAGGCATGAGCCACCACACCCAGCCTTATAGCTAACACATTTGTTAATTACGTTTTCATTTCCCCTGATTAAACAGATTCTGCTTTAAGCCTGTTGACTTTCAAAAAGTTTAAGTACAAACCTTGTGTAGACTTTCTCTTCCCAGAAGTGAAATTATTCTAGTTATAAAAATGAGTTAAGATCATCTACTCTTTTAAGACCTGTGTATCTGTAACGAATGCAAAATGTATCCAAACCTTTTAACAAAGTTATACATTTTATACTCCAATAACATGTAATACAGCTTTTGAGCATTTATCTGCCTTTCCCTTAGCTTAATGCCTGGTGATAAAATAGAAAATTGATCCTATGGCCAGGCGCAGTGGCTCATGCCTGTAATCCCAACACTTTGGGAGGCTGAGGTGGGCAGATCACGAGGTCGAGAGATCAAGACCATCCTGGCCAACATGGTGAAACCCCGTCTCTACTAAAAATACAAAAATTAGCTGGGCATGGTGGCTCACTCCTGTAATCCCAACACTTTGAGAGGCCACGGCGGGCAGATCACTTGAGGTCAGGAGTTCAAGACCAGCCTAGCCCACATGGTGAAACCCTGGCTCTACTAAAAATACAAAAATTAGCCAGGCATGGCAGTGCATGCCTGTAATTCCAGCTACTCGGGAGGCTGAGGCAGGAGAATTGCTTGAACCTGGGAGGTGAAGGTTACAGTGAGTTGAGATTGCACCACTGCACCCCAGTCTGGGAGACACAGCAAGACTCCACCTCAAAAAATTGAAATTAAAAAAGAAATAAAAAAGGAATCATTATCCTTATTTTTACAAGGTGGCAAATATGAAGCTCACAAACAGGGAACAGAGTTTAGAAGCCATTGCCTTTAAATCTTTCAATGGTGACCAGGTATGGTGGCTCATGCCTGTAATCCCAGCACTTTGGGAACCCAAGATGAGTGAATTGCTTGAGCCCAGGAGTTCAAGACCAGCCTGGCCCACATGGCGAAACCAAAATTAGCCAGGTATGGTGGCTCAGGCCTGTAGTCCCAGCCACTCCAGAGGCTGAAGTGGGAAGATCACTTAAGCCCAGGAGACAGAGGTTGCAGTGAATCCAGATAGCACCACTGCACCACAGCCTTGGCAAAGACTGAGACCCTGTCTCAGAAAAATGTTAATGGTTACGCACATTACTTAAAATGACCTATTTAAGGAATTCAGACATGTTACACGCAAAATGATCACTGCTATAAGTATATACTGCATTGAGAAAAGAGAAGCGGCCCTTGTTTTCAGATTTGTGTTTATATTGCACGTGTCCTAAGGGAGGGTGACCACAGCCTACAGCTGGTTGCATAAGGAAGGAAACTGGGTCCCCCTAGTGTTCAGTTCTCGTAATGACTCTCTAAAGGTGCGGAACCAGACAAGCCCATGTAACAACTCACAAACAAATCAAAGCTGCTTCAATGACTATCAGTTTCCTACAGGAAAAATTAGATGTCAAACCTCATGCCCAGAACATTTCACCAAATATTATTGAGAAAATACATATTGTGGCCGTGCATTTGTATCATTTATATGCCTTCCCAGCAACTCAAAAACAAGCATACTAACTTCCCTAACAACTTATATACCCTAGAATTCAACCAAAACTTTAAGAACCTTCTCTGCACCGGCACCTCCCATTCTTAGTCCCAACTTTGTCCCTGAGATCCTGATTTACATCTGCCTGCATGGCAGGGCATGGATATAAACTAGGCATCTCCAACTTAAAATGTCCTCAGCAGAAGTCTGGATCCTCCTCCTCAAACCCACTCCTCCACACAGGCAATTGGCTCTCCTTTCTAAATATATCCAGGAGCTGACTGCCTCTGCCAACTGCAGCAGGACCCTTGGTCCAAGCCAATATCATCTTAGCTGGATTATGACAGTAGTCGTCTAGCTGGCCTGCCTGCTTCCACTCTTGCAATATGCCACCCCCACCTTAATTTTCCACACAGCAGCCACAGTAATCCTCTTACAGCACAAGTCTGACATAAATCCTTAGCAATGGGCCCTGTGTGAACTGCCTGATGCTATTCCTTTTCCC